>NW_027397070.1:60634122-60722237 GCF_003265705.2 Callorhinus ursinus
AGGGAGGGGAGGGAGGCCCGGGAGAGGGACCTGGAGTGGGACGGGGGCGGGGGCTCGGGAGGTGGAAGGGCTGGGGGCAGTGGCCGTGGTGCAGGCAGGTGAGGAAAGGGAGGGGTGAGGGATGGGGGTCTGGGAGAAACTGCGAGGGGGCAGATGGGAATGAGGCCTAAAAGGGGTAGCGACCCTGGGGAAGGTCACCCGCCAGGCAGGACTAGAGGGCCCGGGGCCTGGTGCGAGGCGGGTGTGAGGGGGAGGCCGGCCTGAGCTTGTCCCGCCCTCTCAGATTTCAAGTAGATCCCTCTGACCCTGGGTTGGCCTGTCTCCCTTAGCAGCGCCCCCTCTGCTCCCGGCAGCCTTAGCCCCCCACCCAGATGAGGTGGGCGGAGAGGCCTCTATCTCAGGCCTGCACAGCACCTGCCCAGGAGCGCCATAAATGTCTGTTGAGTTGCACTGAGCCCGGCAAGGACAGCTACCAGCTGAGATGCAGCTCCCTTGCCCTCTAAGGAGGACACAAAGTCACCAGTGGGCTTTCTTTGCCTCGGCTCCGCGGACTGAGAGCTGGGGCAGGTGTCCAAGGTGTGCATTCTTTCAGTTATTTGATACCTATGTAGTGATCACCTGCTATGTGCTAGGTACTGTTTTAGATGCTGGGAATACAGCGTAGAACTAAACAGACAAAATGTCTGCCTTGGTAGAGCTTTCAGTGCAGTCAGGGAAATAAATAAGCAAAATAAGGTAGTAAGTTAGAAAGTAAAGATGGCTACTTGAAGAAACAGAGCAGGGCCAAGTGAGGAGAATAAAGAGTTGGGGGCAAGGGGTGTGGAAGATGTTGCAGTTTTCAATGGGATGTTAGCAATGGCCTCATGGAAGTGACATCTGATGAAGACTCAAAGAGGGTGAGAGAGAGAGCCATGAGGATATCTCTGGGGGAAGAGCATTCTTGGCAGAGGAAACAGCAGTGCAAAGGCCCTGGGGTGAGAGCATAGTTGGTGAGTTGGAGAGAGACCAAAGAGACCAGTGTGGCTGGAGTGGAGTGAGGGAGGCGAGGTGAAGTAGGAGAGTTCAGAGGGAGGAGGAGGCGTTTCAGTCCTTGGCGGGCCTTGTGGGCCATCATGAAGACCTTGGCTTTGACTCTGGTGAAGTGGGAGGTCCGTGCAGGACTTTCTGACCTCTGTTTTAGGACTCGGACCAGCTGCTGTGCTGAGAACACTGCCAGTAGTTCAGGAGAGAGATGGTTGTGGGTACACCAGGGTGATAGCTGGGGGCTGGGCTGAGGATGTTGGATTCCGGACACTGCATTTGAGGAGAGAGCTGACCCTCTGGAACGCCAGGGGTGAGGAAGCACTGTCATCATCCGCATCGCCCCTTCCGGGTGCCTCACGCCAGCTTTCCAAGTGCTTCACACAGGTTTGTCCGTCTCTTATCTCCTCGGCAGCCCCGGAAGAACAGACCTTGTGGACGGCGCTTCACCACGAGGAAGCTGAACTGAGACATTGGTTGTGAGGAGGGAAGGTTAGGAGATAACTTCAGCCATGACCAGCATAACCTTCAGGCACCCCCAAGGACCTGTGTCGAAGGTGGACCTGAAAGGTCTCAGATGCTGGGGACAGCCCCAGGAAAGGGATGTGTTAAAGTTTTAGCAGGGGGCCCTTTAGCGCCTGTTCCCTTTGGTTGCACCAAGAGGGAAGAGGAAGAAGAGAAGGAATCTCCACAGATCTCCACACCTCCCCCTCAGACCCTCGTGTTCTCCTCTCAGCTCTAGCCTGGAGACCTGTCGCTCCAGACGTTTGCCTGGAATGTTCGCTCCCCTCTGGTCCAGGAGGGACATTCCTGCGCATTCTTGGAGACCCAGGCCAAGGAGCCCTGCTCCACGGCTGACTGATCCTGTGTCAGCCCACAGCAGTGCTACCTCCCTCTGTGACAGGGCTTTGTAGTGACGAGTGTTCGGACCTGCCTCGGCTGCCATACTGTAATGTGAACCATCGCTGTTCCATCTGTGCGCCCCCAGCTAGTAGTTTCCAAGACAAGCCCTATGTCTTCATGAGCCTGAACCCTAACTCTGCAGGGGCTGCCTGGCCAGTGGCATTTAACCTCTCCATCCCTCACGTGCTTACAGCTCCTCAGGTAGAATACCTACCCCCCCCCCCCCCCCCGCATAGAGCTGGTTGAGAATTTAGTGAGAAAATACAAGCAAAGCACTTAACATTGTGCTGGTACACTGTAAGAACCCAAAAACCGTGAGCTGTCATTCTGCATCTCCGTCCCCCTTGTACCCACGACGTAGGAGCTCGAATGAAAGAGTGGACCAATGAGGCGGGAGGTCTTCAAGGTGTGGAATCAGCCTGCAGGTGTTTTCCTTTAGGACTTCACAGAACAATCAGTATTTGTGATGACGATGTTTGAGGCTTCCACCTTCACCAGGCCACCCTGGGAGTGGCAGACACCCAACAGAGTACTCACGGCCGTTAGCTTGAGGCCTGAGGTCACTGGGGTGGAGGGCTCAGGAGCAGATGCCAACAAACATTGTCAGCCTGACCTGCCCAGAGAAAAACCCTGCTGGGCCATCACTGTGCAGAGCCCCAGAGGGGCCCCAGGTCTCTGGACTCCGTGTTACCTCTGTGATGTTTTGGTCCTCACCCACTGCCTGAGCTGCTCTGCCATGGCGACCCTGGGGGCATGCAAGCATTGGCATGTGGAGAAGTTGCCCAGGCTGTTTTCCACGTAAGTTTACCTGCAGGTGGCGCTCAGGGAAATTCAGGGGTAGGAAGTCATTGGTGCTACGAATAGTAATTAAGCCAACATCTTTTTTCCAGGCACTGGTATTACAGGTTTCACAAGGATGGGAGAAATCACAGCCTGTAGGCCAAACCCAGCCCTGAGGCCTGGCGATGCCCGGAGGAAAGAAGCGAAGTGGAAGATGGCTCAGGAACTATGACTCCTGGCTAATCCCTCCAGCAAATCTGGCTTCCCAGGAGCAGTGGGGACAGGCTCAGGGCTCAGAGCAAAGGTCAGTGCAAATGGAGGTGCCTCTGTGGCCTGTAACCTCCCAGCCCCCTTCCCCCTGAAAGCCTGGGTCCCCTTTACAACTAGAATAGGGGATGAGGTGAGTAGCGGGTCAGGGTGCTTGAGAGAGGTCTGGGCTGGGCTGGGGTGGGGGAAGCTCCAGGAGAAGGCGAGAGGAGGGGCGGGGGCCCTTGCCCTTTACCTCCCTCGGGCAGGAAGGCTCTTCCACAGATATCCATGTGGTCCCCCTCCCTTCCTCATGTCTCTGTCCCAAGTCACCTCTGTCCCAAGGTCACCTCCTCAGGGAGGCCTTCCCCAACCTCACTCCCTGCCATTCCCTTCACTCCCTATCCTTTGGCTCTGCTGTGGTTTTTGCTTGCTTTCTTCTTGATTTCTAGGTATTAATTCAGTGTTCATTGCCAGTCTCCCCTCACTCAAATGTAAGCTCCATGAAGGCAGAGGGTTTTGTGGGATTTTATTCCCTGCTGCATCCCCAGCACTGAGTATGGCGCCTGGCATGTAGCAGGTGCTCCACAGGTACTTGCTGAAGGGATGAACGAGTAGAAGGAAGGTGGTGGGGCTGTACTGGATGGGTGTACCCGAGGCCTGGGCATCCCAGGGGACAGGCCCACAGAAGTGGGAGTCAGCTTGCTGAAGCCGATGGGTCAGGCTGAAGGGGGAGAGGGAGATCCCGAAGGAGCAAAGGACAACGGCTTCAGCGTGCTGACAGAACGATCAGTTCTAAGGTTTGGTTTGTGCCGGGCGGCAGCCCTGTCATCTGGCGGCCTGCACCCCGGGAGGCGTGAGCCATGAGCAGCCATGCCCGGGAGGAGCCTGGAAGGCATGCCAGAGCCTGCAGGCCTGGGGCTTGAGTAATGACCACTGCTCTGCCTGGGGGGGGGTTGTAATTATGAAATATTTAAGACGTACAAAACGTATAATCAGGAGGCCTCTGTGTAACAAAATAATGAAATGAATACCAGGGCACCGACTGACGATCCCAGAGTTAACCACCATCTTGCTCTTTGTGCTTATTAGCCCCCGGCTTTGTTTCGTAAGCAGCTTCCCGCTGCCCCTTGTGCTGTGAGTACTGTATGTGGCCCCAGCATATGGTGTCGTTTGGTTTCACGCTCTGTAAAGATGGTGTCATGTTCTGTAACTTGCTTTTCCGCTCATTGTGTTCTGGGATGTGTCCTTGTTGTGGCCTTTGTTGAAGGCTGTGGTTCCTCCCTTTTCTCTGGTGTGTCATACTCTGCGGTGTGCTGGTAACACCCGGGCCGGCCTCCGTGTAGCATATACCTCCAGCACCCACACTTTGATGGACAAGGCCGCTGTTGAAAAGCTGCATCTGTCCTGTTGTGATGAGTTCCAGAGGATGACTCAAGATGGCTCTGTGCCCCTCCCCCTTGAAGTGTCCGAAGGGCCCCCTGAGTTTCTTCCCAAAGGCCACCTGCTGCTGCCTGGAGCCATGGTTCCCACTATAGGGACGAACCAGTGGGAATCTTGCTAGGCAGCCCCGCTGCAGACACTGAAGCGGGTGTGCCTGGTTTACCATCTGTCACCATCTGACAGGGCTAGACAGGTCGCCAGAGGTGGGAGGCTGGCTGGCGGCTCAAGGAGGGCCTGGGCCTGGCATGACCTGCGTGTGGAAACCATGTTCCTAGGCTGGCCTTCAGCTTTGCCAAGTCCAGAAACACGTGGGTGCTCCGGGTGCTTGCTCCACCCACTCCCACTAATGAAGCTCACCACAGACCAATGTGTACCCCCCATGGCAACTTTCATTTACCTACCCAGTGTCCTATCCCTGGAGACCTCATTCCCAGTGTCAGGATGCATGCAAAGCTGAAACTGTTTTAAGAGGTTGCTTGGTGAGCATGGATCTGGAACTAGAGAAAGGGAAGTCTTTAAAAGGCCATCCTTCAGGCCCTGGAAAAGCGCTGAGAACTGTCTTGGTCCCATTCTCGAGCCTCCTTCTCCAAGGCTGAGAATATCCACATGTCCCAGATCTGTGTCCCCTGCCCAGGATGAGGCTGGACCAGTTCTGTGAATTTCCACTGCCCGTCTCCATCCATGATGACCTTGCATAGGCTTTGGACACCATAATAACAACCAAGTTGGTTTGGGTTTAAGCCTGTGTGATAGGACTCCCTTATCTTCATGAGAGTTTTTCACACCCAGAGTTCTGGGAACCCTTTCCTGGTACTTTGTATACGACCTGCCCTACCTTCTTCCAGAAAGGCAAAGAGTGGGTTTATGATAAAACACCCACCGGTATGTATGAATGAGCAGCAACGTAAAGATCAAAGACTACATGGATACAGGGGAGAACGTTGTACCTGTCACCTAGTCAAGAGTATAACTAGAATGATTTTTAAGCTTCCCGGCAGACCTTGCACAGAGGAAAATACATGGGCTGGTTTGATTTGAAAAATGGTTGATTCACACATCTGGAGTTTGAAAGGGCAATCAGGAACCCGGTGAGCACAAAGGATCTCGTTGTTACTACAGAGTTGTATTAGCAAACAGTTGTGACATTTTCATTTCAAACACTTTACTAGTAAAAAGAAGCTAATTCTCAGTCTGTGTGAAAGAGCCTCAAAAACACAGAATCTGCTTTTGTTAGGAATTGCGAGTGATCTTTCCCTGGACAACACCACTACCATGCAAAGTTTCCACAGTCTAATTCAACAAGCATTGATTAAGCATGTATTGTGTGCCAGTGTTAGGTTCTGAGGATGCAAAATTGTATAAAATGTGATGCCATCCCTCAAGGAACTTACAGTCCAATTGGGCAAAGGGAAAAAGAAATCAAGGACAGCTCTGTAGTTGAGACTCAGAGGAGCACCAGGGACTGGGGAAGCCCTTGGCCCACTGCGAGGCTTCAGGATAGGAAGTCTTCCTGGAGGCGGTAACCCCTGAGCCAAGCCTTGGAAAATGATTTCAGGTCTGGTCTGCTTGCCAAAGTGGCGAATGTGTGACACCGAAGTTGGAGTTGGAAGCCCCGGATCTGATTTTCATCTCTGTAATTAACCTGATTGTGTGACCTTGTGAAAGTCCTATTCCCTCTCTGGACGTCAGCTAATTCCCAGGTTAAATGTGAGAGAGAAGATCACTAGCATTCCACAGTATGATCGGGCTTGAGAAAGTCATCCACTGGGAAGGAGGACAAAGCTCGTCAGAATATACGATTTAAGTAAGTGGGAAGTAAGTGTGATGTGTCAGGTACTTAGGAAAGGATGCGAGCACCTGCCAAACCCCAGTAACATCAGTGAAAAGTCAGCGCAGAAAACCAGTGCTTTGGCAGGTTGAAAGGAACACTCAAGTCTTTCTCAGGAAGCAGAAGTTTTCTTCTGGGGAATCTGAAGAGAAGCGTGCCAAGCTTGCAGACCCGGTTAGGAACCCAAGTGGCCTTCATTCTAGGGGGCGGGGCCCACGCAGAAATCCCCAGTTCTAATGGCAGGGGCGGGCCCGGCGCGGCGGCGGCAGCCAGTGACAGAGCCTCGCGATGAGGTCATGGAGTTCCTCGGCGCTTCATTGGCGGACCCCCCGCGAGGCCTTGGCGCCCACCTTTCGGCTGCGGCGGGTCGGCGGCGCCACCCCGGGAGCCAGGGCTCGGAGGGCGCGTCCCCAAACTTTCTCCCGGTACTTATGGACGCTGAGCAGCGAGCGAGCCCCGCCAGGAGTGGGACCCGGTCTCCTCCTGCAGGGAGAAATGAAAATGCCCAGAAAAAAGGACTCTTACCCACCCAGAGGCTGGATTCTGAGAAAATCCTCATCTCCTCTGCTGAAAGTGGAGGGCTTGTTTTGTCTTGTTCCAATCCAAACACACTGATTAATTAACCATTTTAACCATTTAAGTAAGGACACTGAGCAAACTTCCAGTGGCTGGTCACCTTTTATTTCCCCATGGTGACACTTGAGGCTGGGAACAAAGACGTTTCAGGTGTTCTGAAACGTTTTAAAACCATGATTCTCAAACCCTGGTGTCCAGAGGGATCCAGAACACTGGTTGCACACGCCAGGCCCTACCCCTGACTCCAGTCCTTCCCGCTCCAAAACCTGCAGTTTGAAGAAACTGGCAGGGCCAGGGAGCTGGACCCGACTTTGAGGAACAAAAGCATTTAAAGTATCATCAGAACTTGTTAGAAAATGCACATTTTCAGGCCGCCACCTAGACCTACTGAATCAGAAACTCTGAGGTTGTGGGGGGGGGGGGGGGGGGGGGGGGTCCAGACATCTGTGTTCTACCAAACCCTGCAGGTAGCTCTGGTGCTCGCTTAGGTGTGAGAACTGATTTAAATCAACTCCTCCTGAACGTTGAGACTGCTTCAGAACAATGTGGATTCCGCACTCTCAGAATCGTCGGGCTGGGAGATGACCCCCTAGACCAGTCCCATCCGGGGGAGGTAATTTTGGAGTGCCTGCCCTGTTCTCACCACGGAACTCCTGGGGCCCAGCTCAGCTGCTGGCATCTGCCGTGGTTTAGGGCTACAGGTAATTGGACGAGTGCTGCCCATGTGACCAGCGCTTTCCTGGAAAATGACAGTCCCTGTGAGTGAGTCCACTAAGGGTGAACTTGGTACCCAGGGGCAGTCCTGTTCTGCTTGTGTGGCCTGGGCAGCAGGGGAAACCAGTCTGCAGAAGGAACAACCGTGAAGCAGACATGTCGGGAGGGGAGGTGGAAAGAGAATTGGTGCCAAAGTGACCCCCAGGCCCCGCACTGCCAGGCCCCTGCCTCCCTCTCACGCTTCCTGCAGACCACCGGCTCTGGCTGATGGGACTCGGGGCACCCTGGGCACAAGCAGGCATAACCTGTTCCCAGCTGAGGTTTTGCATATGTTGTTCTCTCTGCCCGGAACTCTTAACCCCTATCTTTCCCACGCTGCCTCATTCCTGACAATCGGGAATGTTCTTAAATGACACCTCCTCCGGGAGTGACACTCTAAAAGGGCCCCTCCTGGGCGCCTGGGTGGCTCAGTTGGTTGAGCGGCTGCCTTCGGCTCAGGTCATGATCCCGGAGTCCCGGGATCGAGTCCCACATCGGGCTCCCTGCTCAGTAAGGGAGCCTGCTTCTCCCTCTGACCCTCCCCCCTCTCATGTACTCTCTCTCTCTCTCATTCTCTCTGTCTCAAATAAATAAATAAATAAAATCTTTTAAATAAATAAATAAATAAATAAAAGGGCCCCTCCTGCAGCCACACTCTATCACAGTAGCCTGCTTTTGTGTCTTCATCACATGTGACTTCTTGACTGCCATCACAAGTATTCGTGTGCTTACTAGCTCACCATAAGCTCCTTGAGAGGAGAGGTCCTGCGGGTTTGTTCATCACTGGCTCCCAGAGCCTTGAAATGGCCCGGCACCTAGTGTGGTAGCTCAGTAAATGTTAGCTGAAGAAAAGATCACTTTCCCAACCTTCCTGAGGCCCAGCTGCTTCCAGCCCTCAGGCTGCAGGAGATCCCCACCCCTCAGCCTGGTTCCCCGATCACTTGGATTCCTGATGTTCGCCGCCCAAGGACTCCAGAGGGGCTCAACTTTGTTTTGCAGACAAGACAACTGAGGCGCCCAAGTGACTGGCCCAGGTGTACGTGGCCAGTTAGTGGGATGGTGGGAACATTTCAGACCGCTGCTGGGTCCCAGGGTACTCCCCTTATGATCTTGGGGCGCTCTCCACAGCAAAGCAGTCAAATCAATCTCAGGCCTTTTTGCCTCCTCTTGTAAGCTTTTAATAAATCAGTTTCATTTTCAAAATACTGCCCAGAATAGTCCGCGGTCCGCAGAAAGAGGCTGTCCTACTGTCTGCTGTAGGAGGTTATTTTCTGACGAACTCTAGCCGGTTGGGTGGTTTGACCGTCTCTGCTGCTACAGGAGCATGACAGATGTCACACTGGTCCTCACTCCACCCAGATTTCCTTTTTTAGGATGTAAAAAGATATGATCCAAGATTCCACTTCTGGATTTGCACATGTTTGGGTTTATCCGAAGAAAACAAAAACACTAATTTGAGAAGATATCTGCCCCCTCCATGTTCCTTACAGAATCATTTACAGGAGCCAAGAAATGGAATCAACCTAAGTGTCCAAAGACAGATGAGTAGATGAAGAAGATGTGGTGTATGTATACAATGGAAGGCTATTCAGCCATAAAAAAGAATGAAATCTTGCCATATGCCACAACTTAGATGGACCTGGATGGCATTATGCTAAGGGAAGTAAGTCAGACAGGGAAAAACAAGTACTGTAGGATTGCCACTTATATGTGGAATCGAAAACAAAACAAAACAAAACAAAAACAAGCTCATCGTTACAGAGAACAGATGGGTGGTTGTCAGAGGCTAGGGGTGGGGGATGAGCAAAATGGGTGAAGGGTCAAAAGGTACAAATTTCCAGTTGTAAAATAAAGGCATATGGGGAAGTGGTATACAGGATGGTGACTATAATTAATACTGTACTGAAATTGGAGTGAAAGGCTCAGAAAGCGGCCAAGAAAATTCCTCGGAAATTTTTCAAGAGAGTAAATCTTAAAGGTTCTCATCATAAGAAAAAAATGCGCAACTATGTGCGGTGGTGGAGGTCGGCTAGACTTATCGTGCTCACTTCACAACGTGTACAAATATACCTGAAACTGTATCATGTTATATGTCAATTATACCTTAATTTAAAAAAAAAAACATACGAGGACATCTTTTTAGAGATGGCCTTGTGTTCCAGCCTCCAGTTTACTGCAGTTCAGGGAAGCAGAGCCTTTGGCCCAGAGAAAAGAGTTGTGACTGATGTGTGCAGAACACGCTTCTAGGGAGCTTTCGCACGTAACGGGACCCTTGCAGTTGGCCTGGGAGCTCAACAAATATGTGTTGAATAGCTGACTCGGCCATGATGGCCTGAGTGGCTGTCGTCAAACTCAAGAGATCACACTGGCTCGGGAAGGCAGGCAGCAGGAAGGGTAGGGTGGGATGCCCTTACTCTGGGTATTTATCCAAAGGTAAATGGTCATCTGTCATGCCTTGTGATCTTTATCTCCTTCCTGTATTTGGGGAATCCCCCACCTGATGAGGCAGAACCCACCGGGGAAGTTGAGAATGCCAGGCACTCACTGCGCCGGGCTCCCTTGTGGCCACAGTGAGGGTGGGTACCCCAGCTCTGATGGGCAGACACCTCTCAGAACCTGGGGGCAGCTTCATCCCGATCTGGTCGACATTGCTGTGGCAGCTGTGGGTGGAGTTGGCCTAGGTGCACCCATGTGTCTATGCCCAGCAGTGGCGGCCATGCTCCTTCCTCTCCAGACCAGCCCTGAGGAGGATTTCCGACCTCTGCAGAGGGCTACCCAGCAGCTTCCATCCTGGTCACCGTCATCCCAGAGATTGTGAGCCATCTGAGATGAATTCCATTAATGCTGAAACCAGCCAGAGCTGGTTTCTGGGGAGAGCA
This sequence comes from Callorhinus ursinus, assembly GCF_003265705.2. NCBI lineage: Eukaryota > Metazoa > Chordata > Mammalia > Carnivora > Otariidae > Callorhinus > Callorhinus ursinus. Next base: position 60,644,551 of record NW_027397070.1, read on the forward strand.
GGACTGAGGGAGGAGGCTTCCAGAAGGAGGGCCAGGTGCAGACGGGGAAGAAGAGGGTGCGGGCGCCCAGGTAGAGGAAGTGGTATCGGAGCAGGGAGCTACCACAGCACTGTTGTCCTTGAGACCCGGTCACAGGTTGTGCGGAGGGAAGTAAGTCACCCCGGGGGGTAGGGGTGTCCTCCGGCTCCTCACTCGGGTTACAGAGGGTCATGGGCTGGCGCGTTTTCCTGCGAGTCAGGCTTCTTTTCCTTTGCTGCTTTCTGAGCCTTTCACTCAAGAACGTTGGCTGGTCTACCTCATCCTCATCACTGGCGGCTTCTCAGGCTTGCCTGGCGAGCCTCAGCGTGCGCCCCCGCCTGGAGCCCAGAAAGCCAGTCCTTCACCTAAGGTCCTATTTTAACTTGGGGTGGACTTTCTTTTCACAGGGGAAAGCATAGCTTAAAATACTCCTCCCCACCCCCACCTCCCCGAAATCTCCAGCACAGCTCTTGCATCCCCGCCTTTGATGGGAGCAACTAATCCGAGCAGGTTGGGCCCTTGCAACTCTATGTGCATTAGAATGGGCTCCTGGGTCTAAGCCTGTGGGGTGAGGGCAGGAAGGGTTTGGGGACCCTACTCCTGGGTGACTGAGGGGTCCCTCTAGTGGGGCTTCACCCTACGTGGGGAGGCGCTGATGCACACTGCAGGCCTGGGGATCAGGTCCTTTCTGGGGAGCAGGGTTTGAATGAGCAAGGTGCAGCTGGGGCACTTGGACGTGGGCGAGGATAAGGCCTCTAAAATGTGGGAACAGAGTCAGGTGCTGCACAGACCACCTCCCTCTCCTGCTCTCATCTCACTCCTAACTCTGATTTAAACCACGTGGCAGACAGCCCTTCATGAAAGTCCAAGTCCACATGGGCAGACGGAGGAGGCCGCTGCCCACACGGGGGGACTTAAGGAGCACAATCTGGAAAGAGCCGAAGCAGGACACGGGCACTCCTGCAGCACTTACCATCCTGGGCACCCAAACCAGCGTCTGTCACATGCTGCCTCCTACAGGACATGGGCTCTGTTCATCAACTTCTCACAGTGTCCCTGCCTCGGGGAGCTGTGCACTCCGGGTACCACGGGCCATGCCTTAGTCCTCCATGCATCCCCCAGGACACCCAGCTCAACAGGTGCTCCCCCCGTTCACCCATCCATCCAGCGGGGGTGGCTTGGAGAGCCCCCACGGGAAGGAGAAGGGAAATTTCTGTGGATCCCTGCCTCCCTCTGCACCGGGCCCATCTTCCCCAAGAGGAAGGAAGAGTTGGGATTTCCAGTTCCTTTCCTTTGTCACTGTTTCTTACACCTTGTGCTTTTAGCGTAACAGGCACACACAGCCCCTGTCCTGTTAGAGGCATGTGGGTGTGCATTCGCTCCTTTGGAGAGACTGTGAGTGTCAGAAAGGCCAGGACTGGGTCTTGGTCACCTCAGCAACCCTGACATCATCTGGCACATGCTATAGTTTTCGAATGAAGGAACATTCATTGAAGGGAATTCTCATGCGAGAGGCCACCTTCCCCCATAACATCTGTGTCGTGTGTGAGAATGTGTCATTAAAAAAAAGTTGTAGATGTAAATCAGCATAGAGTCTCAATTTAAAGTGTATAATTTAATAGTTATCAATATATTGACAGAGTTGTGCCACCATCACCAAAATTAATTTTAGAACATTCTCTCATCCCCCAAAACAAATCTGGGATGCCTTAGCTGTCATTCTTAGCCCCTCTCTCCCAACTCTTGGCAAACGCTAATTGATTTTCTGTCTTTATGGATTTGCCTATTTTGGCCATTTCATATAAAGGGAATCACACAATATATACATATTTTTAAACTGGCTTCTTTGACTTAGCATAATGTTTTCAAGATTTCTCCACACTGTACATGTATCAGCCTTTCATTCAATTTTGTGGTCAAATAATGTTCCGTTGTGTGGATACCACATTTTATTCATCCCTTTTTCAGTTGTGGACACTGGTTTGTTCCCATTTTTTGACCATCGTGAGTGATGCTGCTGTGTACATTCGTGGGCAGAGTTTGGTGTAGACACACATTTTCATTTTGCTTATGTATACACCCAGGAGTGGAATTGTTGGGTCATATGTTAACTCTGTATTTAACCTTTTGAGGAATTATCAGTTTTCCAAAATAGCTGCACCATTTTATATTCTCACCGACAATATATAAGGGCTCCAATTTTCTACACTCTTGCAACACTTGTTACTATCTGTCTTTTTGATTCTAGCTATCCTAGTAGATGTGAAGTGTATCTCATGGTGGTTTTTGATTTGCACTTCCTTAATGAAAAATGTTGTTGACCAAGTTTTTGTGTGCTTATTGGCTCTTTGTCTTCTATGAAAAATTCAAATCCCTTGCCTGTTTTTAGTTTTTAAAAACTTTAATTGAAGTATAGTTGACATATAACATTATATTAGTTTCAGGTGTATGACAGTGATTTGACAATTATATACATTATAAGATGTTCACCATGATAAGTATAGTTACCCTCTGTCATCACACAAAGTTATTACAATATTACGGACTATATTTCTTATGCTGGACTTCTCTTCCCTGTGACTTATTTATTTTATAACTGAAGGTTTGCACTTTTTAGTCTCCTTCACCTATTTCTTCTATCTCCCCAACCCCACCCTGTTGGCAACCACTAGTTTGTTTTCCATATTTATGAGTCTGTTTCTCTTTTCTTTTTGTCGTTGTATGTTTGTTCATTTGTTCTGTTTTTTAGATTCTACATACAAGTGAAATCATATGGTATTTTTCTTTCTCTGATTTATTTCACATAGCATGACACCCTTTAGGTCCATCCATATTGTCGCAAATGGCAGGGTCTCATTCTTTTTTTTTATGGCTGAGTAGTAGTCCATCGTGTATATACACCACATCTTCCAAAAACCATTCATTTATCGATGGACACTTGGGTTACTTCTATACCTTGGCTATTGTAAATAATGCTACAGTAAACATAGAGGTGCATGTATCCTTTCGAATTCGTGTTTTCATTTTCTTTGGGTAAATACCCAGTAGTGGAATTTTTGTATCATATAGTAGTTCTATTTTTAGTTTTTTGAGGAGCCGCCATATTGTCTTCCACAGTGGCTGCACCAGTTTACATTCCCACCAACAGTGCATGAGGTTCCTTTTTCTCCATTTCCTGGCCAACACTTGTTATAGCTTGTCTTTTTGATTTTAGCCATTCTGACACGTGTGAGGTGATAATCTTATTGTGGGTTTGATTGGCATTTCCCTGATGATGAGTGATGTTGAGCATCTTTTCATGTGTCCATTGGCCATCAGCTTTGGAAAATGTCTGTTCAGTTCCTCTGCCCATTTTCAATCCTTTGTCCATTTTAAAATTAGATTAGTTGTCTTTTTATTATTGAGTCATGATAGTTTTTTATATACTCTAAAAAGGTTTTTTTTTTTTTAAGATTTTACTTATTTATTTGACAGAGAGATAGAGAGAGAGCACAAGTAGGCAGAGTGGCAGACAGAGGGAGAGGGAGAAGCAGGCTCCCCGCCGAGCAGGGAGCCCGACGCAGGGCTTGATCCCAGGACCCTGGGATCATGACCTGAGCCGAAGGCAGACGCCCAACCAACCGAGCCACCCAGGCACCCAATAGTTTTTTATATATTCTAAATATAAGTCTCATCAGATATATGATTTGCAAATATTTCTCCCATTCTGTGGGTTCTTTTTTCACTCTCTTGTTAGTGTCCTTTGAAGGGCAAATGTTTTTAATTTTGATGAAATCCAATTTGTCAATTTTTCCTTTTGTCATCTGTGCTTTTGGTATTGTTTTTAAGACACGGATGCCTAACCTAAGGTCATGAAGATTTACATCTATGTTTTCTTCAAGAATTTTGTAGTTTCAGTTCTTATGATTAGGTCTGTGATCCATTTTTGAATTAATTTCTGTATATGGTGTGAGGTAGGGGGTTCAAATTCATTCTTTTGCATGTGGATGTCCAGTTGTTCCAGCACACTTTATTGAAAAGGCGATTCTTTCCCCCATTGAATGGTATTGGCACTCTTAGAAAAGGTCAGTTGACCATAAATTGACCATAACGGGTTTCTTTCTGAACTCTGATGTTTATTCCATAGAAAATAGGAAAGCTGCCTATTTCACGTGTGGGCCACGAGAAGCAGACCAGCTTGCTCCTGTGATGGTGGGCCCCTTCCTCGAAGAAATCACAGTGGCTAAGTCATTACAACTCTGAAAGGAAGGTGCACTAGTTATTGGGAAAACATAGGCGACCTGCATTTGAGGTGACGAGCAAAGGGAAAGACAGTAGCCCTGTCATCAGTGGACTGATGAAATCAGCACAACTCTGCTGTAATTTGCATTCCTTTCTTTCTCAAGGATGGAAATGAATATTTGACATCTAATGAGCCTTCTTTCATATTTTAAAATTAAACCCCTCCTTTTTGGATGCAATGTCTTGACAGTAAAAGGCAAAATTATTCTAGTATTCTGCAATACCACAGAGAAAGACCCAGCCCAGGGTGGGTGAAGTGGGGGGCAAAAGGGGCTTCCAGGGTACGGAGGCCTCAGAGACACAAAGCCAGTTTGATATATTTAATCTTTGCCACTTTACCTGAGAGTGCAAAGATGTTTTGAACTGCCAGAAAGTAGGTTAAAAAGATCCACAGGGCGCCTGGGTGGCTCAGTTGGTTAAGCATCTGCCTTCAGCTCAGGTCATGATCTCGGGGTCCTGGGATCAGAGTCCCGCACCAGGCTCCCTGCTTTCCCTGCTTCTCCCTATGCTTCTCCTTCTCCCCCTCCCCTGCTCACTCACTCTCTCTCTCCGTCTCTCTGTGTCAAATAAATAAAATCTTTAAATCTTCCATTTCTCTTCTCTTCGATTTGATTGAACTCATTCCCATCAGTAGTTATTAGGCGGCTACGTAGTGATCAGGTGGGTGCCGAAGTCCCTCCAACCCCCACCCTCGTAGGGAAATACAAGTGCAGGAAAATGTCCCTGTCCTGGACTTTGGGATCTGTTGGGGAGACGGATGGATTGTTAAAAAGCCTGGACAAAAACCACAAGGCAGAGCAGACGTGGGGTGGGGGTGGGGCTGGGGCTGCTAATGTTGTTTCTACCCTGAGTCCAGACTCCTGTCTTCTGGTTATGCTCCCATTTGGCTTTTGAGGAATGACCTCAAACTAACACCTATTCGGTCAGAGAAGATGCCGGCCCTCCTCTAGCCAGGGCAGTAGAACCCTCCCTCCTAGGCGGTTCAGGCTTGCCTGGAGGGACATAAGGATGAAGGAAAAAAGACAGACAGACCTGCATACACACACACATGCGCAGTCACACGCTGCCCACCCTTCCACATTGGCTCAGACTCTGCTCAGCACCAGGGCCCAGATGAAGCAACCCACTGGTGTTTGTTCCTCAGGCCCCAGGGCCAGTGCAGATCCCAGCCCCTGCCAAGCCCAGCTCTTTGCTCCTTTGGTCCAACGAGCTCTCCCATTTCCTGTCATCTGTTCCCTTTTTGCCTACGTTATTCAGAGGTAGTTTTTGTTGCTTTCACACACAGAACCCAAGTGGGACGCTGGGAAATTATTTTTACATCCCTCAGGGGTTGGGAAAGATTAGAGAACATGCCCAGGCCTCAGGAAGACTGACAGAACTGTCCAGAGCCCAGATCCAGGTGGAGAATGGCTGACCCTGGGGGCTGTGAGCTCTGAGAATGAAAGCCAAGATATACCTTGACTATGGGGAGGAAAGCCTCCTGGGTTGGTCAGAGGAGCAGAGATCTTAACATCTCCTCCCTGCTCTTCCCCCTTCCGCCTGCATGCTCAATATAGGGTGTCCCACATAGTGGGGCCTGTGGATGGGTTCAGTTCCATGGGTGACCTGTTCTGCCAGGCCCGTGGCCCCGAGGCCTGAGGGCCCGCCAGAGTGAGCACACACAGCTTCCCAGACTGAACTTTGTATCATCTGCTCAGTCACCCTGGGAATCATCTGGGTTAGAATTTTATTTTACCTTTTTAAAAACTTATTTATTATTTATTTATTTATTTATTTATTTATTTATTTATTTAAGAGAGAGCGCTCAAGCAAGAGGGGCAGAGGCAGAGGGAGAGAGAATCTCAGGCAGACTCCACGGTGAGGGCGGAACCCCACGGCGGTGGGGGGGGGGAGCTCGATCCCACAACCCTGAATTCATGACCTGAGCTGAAGCCAAGAGTCAGTCACTCAACCGACTGAGCCCCCCAGGGCCCCTGGGTGAAAATTTTAGTCCCTGGGTGATCTCCTCTCACAATCCAACATGCTCGGGCGGACCATCTTCCTTACCAGCTGTTCAGGGAAATGTTCTGGAACTGGTGAGCCACGGCCCGGGGAACGTGTGTGACTCTCCTCCACGGTCTGAAATCCAGAACTGACGGCTCCTTGCTGGAGGCGAGAGGCCTACGTTGTCCTTTAAACAATCCTCACGAACTACTCCTGACGTGCGAAAGGGCGTAAGGAATGGGGCAGTGAACACCTGTGCGCTAGCACTGAACGCAAGAAGTAAGACATCAGCCCGGCCTTCGGAGCCTCCGGAGCAAATGCCCGCCGGGAGAGCCGCAAACTCGGGAGCCGAGCTTCATGAGCGACCTGCTCTTGTGCTTGGGGCCGGCAGCTGTTCAGGGTGGGCCGCAAGGAAGCGGAGCTTCAGCGTCTGATCTGGGAAGGCACCGGGGAGCCGCCCTGGGTCTAGAAGATCGCCAGCACGATTATCCCCGTCGCTAGAGTTTTCCGCCTCCAGAGTGGATGAGTTGAAATTTTGACTCCAGCGCTCCGCGGCCCCTTCTCATCCTGGTAATAACCCCAGTGTGTGTGTGTGCTGGGGGCGGGGGGGGGTTGTTGGTCAGACCCCCATGCCCAGACCTTCAGGTGGAGCTGGCTCCCCGCCCCCGCGGAGGCTCCCCCCTCAGGCCGGTGGTGCATCACTGGCCTTGGACCCTCCCTCGGTATTTGTAATCCTTCCTAACTACTGTAATTTGTGAGCAGTCTGGAAGTATCAAGGCACCTCTGATAGGCTTGACAGTACCAAGAAATAAATACTCCAGAGAATGTTCAGCTGCCTGAGATGGAAGGATGACAATAACATCACCCCTGTTTTGCAGGTGAGGAAACTGAGGCCCAGTGAGCGGTTTGCCCTCTCGGGGGGTCGGAACTCAGGCGGTGCCGAGTGGAGGGGGGACCATGCCTGCCAAGGAGGCAGGGTTTTGAGGCAGAGGTCTTCCCTGGCCTCCCACCGTGGGCTGATGCTGCGTTTTGCCGGCCTGGTCCGTCCACTCTTTGGGATAGACCAGCCACTTGTGCTCAGGCCACAGTGTTCTGTGGACAAAGCCAGGGTGGCCTTCATCTGTGTTTCCTGGAGGTTCCACATCGATTCCAGCCACAGCCACCCTAGCACAGGGCACAATGTGGGAAGTCCTGACTGGTGGCTCTGCTTGACATACATTATCATCTCCCAAAAATGAGATTCTTGCCTCGGTCTTGTGGCTTGGCATCCCATGCAGCTGGGCCCTCCGCCGACCGGGCACTTACGGGGTACCTGTGGGCCACCCGTGGTCCCACGCCAACCTTTCACCCCACACCCTTCTGTGGCAGCTTAGTCCGTGGCCTTTGGTGTCACCTGGTGTTACCCTTGGGGATTATTTCTTCTTTGTCTTATAAATAGCCGAGCACGTGCCCAGGCTGGCTGTTAATCCGGGGCACTGGCTGGGGACTGGACAATCACGTCCACCTCAGCTCAGGCCAAGAGCCGCACACACAGCATCCCTGACCCAAGTTACAGAAGCACAGCCCGTGAAGCACCAGCCTGCAGTTCTGAGGCTGTGGCTGGATCCCAGAATTGATCAGAGGGAGACCCACGAAGGACATGGTCCTCACAAAGCCATCCTGCTGACGTCACCCCATCTCACTTCCCTGTGGCCATGAGCCTCAAACCCTGTGGGAGTCCCCCCCGCCCAGGGAAAGGGAGGGGAGGGGGATAGGACTCGAGAATGAGGGCTCTGGAAGTAGGAGGCCGGCTCATCATTGCCAAGAAATATTAAAAATGTGCAAACAGAGCCAGGCCACAGAGTCATGAACAATTGACAAGCAGCCTTTCATTTCAGCAAATAAAAAAAAAAAATCCAAAAAATTGCTCTTCTTTATGCATCCCGTTTAAAAACAAAGCCTTAGGAAAGACACTCTGAGGTTTTCAGCTGGGAGCAGCAGGGGAACAGTGTCCCGGATGTCCCCGAGGCAGCCCGGCCATGGGGACTCCAGGGTCAGCAGAGGGCAACGAAGCTTTACTCTTGGGCCAGATAATGAACTAAGCATCTAAGTTGAAGGTGTTTATTGTACTCCCAGTGTTTTGTTCTAGCTGGCTGAACTCTGGAGGAAAACGTCTTGAGGAAAGCTCTCGGGGTGTTGGTCCCAAGCAGGGCCAGGAGGCAGGTGAGAAGGAGGAGGCAGGTGTTCCTCGAGGGGGCGCTGCGGGGTGGCACTCTTGTGTCCTGGAGGTTAAGAGGGGTCTCTTTGGTGTTACATCTGCGTTGGTGTGAGGTTTAAATGATACCTCCCCCAGGGTAAGTAAAAAATACATCTTCCCCAAATGCTCTGCACTGCTAAAAGGAAACCCTGTCCCCCTGTTAGCCATCAGCCCCTGATGTTACCCCTAACACCCCTTCCCCCCACCCCCCACCTCCCAGGGTCTATGTGGGGCTGGAGATGGCAGCGTGCTTCCCTCTGAGTGACACCAGGTCTTAGATGCTGAGTGCTCGGTGGGTCTGGGGCTAGGCCGCAGCCTCGGGTCTTCTAGGCTTGCTTCCCCCGGCATGGAACGCCTGCCCCAGGTGCCAGAGCCGCTGGGGCCCGGAGTTCTCAGTGCACGGTACCCACGGTGGAGTCTATCCCGCAAGCAGGGGCCAGGCAGAGGAAGGGAGCCCCCAACTCCCACCTGCACTTGCCCAGGACTTGGTCTGAGCCACAGGTAGCTGGGTCAGGTTGAGAAATGCTGACAGCCTGCCTCTCCTGGGAAGAGAGCCCCCACCTGCATGCTGGGGGACCAGAACCAAATCAAGGTGTCAGCAGGGCTGGCTCTTCTTGGAGGCTCTTGGGAAGAATCCATCTCTTGGCCCTTGCAGAGACCACCCACAGCTTCAGGTGTGCGGGGCCCTTCCTCCACCTTCAAAGCCAGCAGCCTTCTTTGTGTGGGCAAAATCTCCCTCTGCCTCCCTTTTGTAAGAATATAGGTGATTGTACTTAGGGGCCCACACCCCAGATAATCCAGGAATATCGATCTAAAAATCCTTAACGTGGGACACCTGGGTGGCTCAGTGGGGTAAGCGTCTGCCTTCGGCTCAGGTCATGATCCCAGGGTCCTGCATCAGGCTCCTTGCTCAGCGGGGAGCCTGCCTCTCCCTCAGCCTGCCACTGCCCCTATTTGTGCAGGCGTGCTCTCGTGCCCTCTCTCTCTCTGACAAATAAAAATCTTAAAAAAAAAAAAAGAAAGAAAAATCTGCATTCAGTTAGCTCCACACAGTTTAAGTACGAGTTAATGTGAGTCATTCTTTGAAGAATTACTGATACATATACTGTTGTGTTTCTTTAAGAATCTTATGTAATTCCAATCTCCCCTCCCCCCACAAATCCAACTCAGGTGTCAGGTGTTTGTACATCGACAGGTTTATTCTTTTCTTAAAGCTTAAACAAATACATCTTTACGCACACAAAAGTTGGTTAAAAGTAAGCCCTTACTGCTTTGTTAAAAATAAAACCCATACACAAACCTTTCTGGTCAAACCCCCAAAGCAAGAAAACATCACATTTCTACACTACATCCGCATATGGATACGTGTATGTTTTCCAGTCGATACAACTCATTCAGACCTGCCTCAACAAAGGGAAGACTAACTTTAAGACCACGAAGGGAAAAAAATGCATGCCTCTTATAAGTGTTAAAGACAAGTAGCTATGGCATTCTGAAAATTCTCAATAAATAGTTCATAGTATAAAAATTCTTAACTCTGTATTGTTTACCTTTAATCAATGGCAGTACCAATTATCGCTGTAAGAAAGCATTCAAAGGACATTAAAATAACTGTGCATATTTACAGCAGCAAAACAAATATTTGTAACCTTTAGCTCTTCTACATAAATCCCAGAAGAGGGAAAGTTCACTATAAATTAATACTCGATGCTTCTAGCCCAGCTAGAATTAATCAATTTTTAAAAATCAACCGTAAGATATTTTAAATATGGGATTCAAGAAAGCAGCTAAGAAAAAGCTGCTACTTACTAAATGCAGGAGGCATCAAGCAAAAAAAGAAGAAGAAAATGTTACTCCCTTTGGGGAGAATTACTGCTAGAGGAATACTAATAAAAATAATGAAAGATGGCATAAAAGGCAGATGTAAAATAAAGTTGATTCTTGATGTGAGAATAATTTTATTTCTTGCATTGTAAGAAGGTCTTATGTTCTTCTAGAGAGACCTAGAAAAAAAGCCATGCATATAAAATTCTAATTACATGCCAGTTGAGTGGCATGTAAACCTTTGTCAAAGGTTTGCCCCAGAAGGGCTTTTTCAAAGAGGTTATAAACTTGTCCTAATTGCCATCCAAATTGATGTTTACAACCAACATAAGCCATCATCTACTTCCAAAGCAAACCCTATCTAGAGACTTCACTTAAGAGCACTTTTTGCTTCTTGCTTGAATAAAAAAAGGAATTTCCCATATTGGAAAACCGGGAGTAAGAGCGGGAGAGAAAGAGACAAGATACGGGAGTCAAGGACCTCATGAAGCTGGGCGAATATGGAAAGACCAGAAAAAGGAAAAGGCAAGCAAGTTTCTGCAAATAGGGTAGTTCCCCCCCTGGAAGGCGGATGAGTACTTGGTCCTAGGCAGGAAACCAGAGGGGTGGTGGGGTCGGGATGCAACAGAGGTTCCTCTCCTATTCAGGCAATGAGGGCTTAGCTGTTTCTCAGGCAACTAACAGAGCCAGAAACAAAAAAGTTACAAGGACACCGTGAGAACCAGCGCTTTGAAACTGGAAACAAGTTTTGGCCAGAGACAATGTGCACCCATGTGTCTCAAAAGAGATTTTTAAAGGGGGCATTGAAGAGAGGTCTTTTATTTTAGAAACATATCCGCTCTGGTTGGCGATTCTCCTGCCCCGCAGGCCACCTTGGGCGCTACATAGCTGGTGGGACCACACAGCAGGCAGCTGTGGAAAACAGGCTCAATTTATTTGGTGGCTACACACAGATAAGCACAGTTACAGGGGTTAGAGTCTAAGGCTGACTCATCTTAACATGGTAACTGGGACTGAGCAAGATCAAGCACAGCTTCCCTTAGAAAGGTGGGAGAAAGCTGAAGGAACCGGCAGAGAGAGAGAGAGAGAAATGAAAACCAAAAGAAAAGATATGAGTCAAGTGATTTACTTTGTCGATGCAAATTTGGATGAGTTAGCAAAATTGAGGCACCCTCATTTCCCAAAGATGAACAAAGATGGAGTTGAACGTCAAGGCTGGATGATGCCCCCACACCTGACTGCTAAAGGAAAGTCGACAAACTGTCTCACATCCTTCCTACCCAGCGGCTGGTTCCACTGGGATGCTGTGTCTCCAGGAAATGTGCTCCTTAGAAGGAAATACAGCCTTGGGGCATTGGGACACTCTACTCTGGGCCCCATGGCTTCTCCTTCCTCACAGTGCCCCATGCCACTTATCAGGCATTTACCTGAAATGAATGGCTTCTAGTTTTGAAGGACCTTTAAATAAGAGATTAGTAATCAGTCCAGTTGCCGCATAAGACAAGAACAAAAATCATGATTTCAGTCTATTTTAAAAAAAAACAACTCGGCTGGCTGGCTCGGTCGGTGGAGTGTGCAACTCTAGATCTCGGGGTCGTGAGTTCGAGCCCCACATTAGGTGGAGAGATTACTTAAATAAGTGTAAAAAAAAAAAATAAGCAACCCTTCCCTTCTTGCTACCATTAATGCTAAATGGAAGAAGGTACAAATAAAAAGGGAAGAGAATATTTTCAAATTATTAGAAAAATGGAGAAAACAACCAATCAGTGGGAGAAACCATGAAAAGAACCCCAGAAAATATTACAAATCTGGGCCCTTTGAAAAGATGGTATTCCATTAAAAATTAAAAATGCTTGCATGTTCTAATGTAACACATGACTAGTTCCAAGTTTTAGGAAATTCTTGAACAAAATGTACACAGCAAACAAGCAAGGTAGCAGCCCACTTCCTGCCCCAGAGTCCTCAGCAAGAGGCCCCACAAGCACCCACCAGTGATGGCAACAGATGGAACCTTGTGTCTGGTAGGAAATGGCACTGGGTGAGCTCCAAGGCTCCTAAACTCTAAGATTCTAGAGATGCTAAAAATCCTGCTATGACTATGGTTTGATCCACTATGTAGCCCTCTGAAATACACAAAGTTGGCTCAAATAACAAGCCTCCTACAAATGAGCTGAGCACAATAATATACCTAAAACCCACACTCAGAACCATAATATACATTATAAACTTTTCCTAATACTATGTGATGGCTGAAAATATTAAACTTCTATTTAATTTAAAACCTACCTATTCTCAATTTCCATTTCAAAATACCAGTTATTATTCACTATACAGAACCAGGCAAAGACACTTTTTAAAATTAAGTGGCTATATAAAAGAAAGTCTTCATTATTACAGAACAGCGACATCTATATTCTGTCCATCTTTGGGATCAAGGCACCTTATAGAATTTTTCCTCTTCTTTACCTGACCTGTCAGTACGCTCATGAGGCAGACAAGGACAGGGACGATTATTCCCATTTCATGGCTGAAGAAATGGAGGCAGAGAGAGGCGGAGTGACTCGCTCAGATTCATTAAGTCTGCGGCCAGCCTGGAAATGTAGGACCAACTACCTCTCCCTACTTCCTTCCCTAAAATCAGCAATAATACTCCTGGGAAGTGTCACACACAGTACATATTACTTCTCAATGACAACCAAGTGTGCAGGGAAGACAGAAGGGATCATGTGAGGGCTTTTTTCTTTTTCTTTTTTTCGGTAACCCTGTTTTCTTTGAGAGGACAAATGTGCTTTTCTTAAGATGCTGAGAAGTACAACTGTTAAAAGCAGAACACTGAATTAAAAACTAATGATGTAATGTATGGTGATTAACATAACAATAAAAAACAAAACAAAAACAGAGCACTGAGAGGCAAAGTTGAGGCATGGACCACGCCAGACGTGAATGGCGGGCTCCAAGTTCACGGCCCAGCCTCCCGGTGCCCTGGCTCTCGCCACAGGCTCGCTGCACAGGTCACTTGGCCTCTAACTTCAGCACACAATATCCTCCAGCCTCTCAGGGCTCTTCTGAACACAAGAGAGCTGATTTAATAATATGTTGGTCAATACAAAGAAATAAATAATATTTATTCAGTAATAGTCCTAGAATACAGAAATAGAGCATCATGCCTAAGCAATCCGTTGACCAAAAGGTTAAGAGTGGAAATTTCACCTAAAACTGTTCCTCAAGTCTGTGGTTCCTAAGCAAATAATTTATTTCCAATGTCTAAATGCCTCCAAAGGAGCAAATATTTATGTATTAGTCCAAGCACAGGAAACCCACCTGAGTAAAGATCTGATTTGAGAACACTTTCCATGTCAAACGCCAAGTTTAATGGTTCATATCTAATGCTGCAATGGTGTACTGCTCATTTATAGTTTGCCATGTGAGAGGCATACGTGCAACTTTTATTTTCTCTGTATTAAACATAGTTATCTTTAAACAAAAATCAGTGCCAGTCAGGCTCTTATCAGGGAGGAACATTACTAAGTTTGCAAAGCAATCACATTGAAAAGAAGCCCAGTGTTAGCAAAAAGTGCTAAATATGCTTGTCATTCTATATGTAAGATGAATTTACTATGGCGAAAAAGAATTTGCCATGATGCTTTGCTTATCTTCCCCATCTCCCAACACAAGCTTTGAAAAACTCCTGTAAATGCCACAACTATATAAGGAACATATATGGTTTCATGATATTTTCTACTGCAGAAACTTCTTAGGGTACCACCGCCCACCGCCCTAAAAAAACCCAAAACCAACCAAATAAAAGAATTTAAAAATCCAAAACCTAGCAGAAAGAATTGACTAATCAAACTAAAATTTCCCATTAAGACAGCAACAATGAAGTCGATAGTAAAAAAAATAAGCATCACATTTATGTCTAGATGAAGTCAACCAAGTAAATGAAATGCATTCCTTACTTAAACTTTAAAAAGATAAGGGGTGCCTGGATGGCTCAGTCGTTAAGCGTCTGCCTTCAGCTCAGGTCATGATCCTGGGGTCCTGGGATCGAGCCCCCAATTGGGCTCCCTGCTCAGCGGGAAGTCTGCTTCTCTCTCTCCCGCTCCCCCTGCTTGTGTTCCCTCTCTCTCTGTGTCTCTCTCTGTCAAATAAATAAATAAAATCTTAAAAAAAAAAAACAAATACCAACTTTCGATGGATGTTTTTAAACGCATAAAAGTTAGCACTCTGAAGGCTTTCTATTAAATCAAAATGTAACCATCCTTAAATCTACATTAAAACAATCCTGGAACTCTGGAATGTTATCACCTGTTACAGCTGAATTAATTCCTTAGGGGACCAATCTGGTGTTCCTAGTTTGAACTACTTGTATCCATAGCTTTTAATTTTTTAAAATATTTTATTTATTTATTTATTTGAGAGAGAATGAGAGCATGGGACGGGGGTGGGGCAGATGGGGAGGGAGAGGGACAAGCAGACTCTGCCTTGAGCAGAGTCCCGCATGGGGCTCCATCTCATCCTGAGATCACGGCCTGAGCTGAAATCAAGAGTTGAAGCTCAGCTGACTGAGCCACCCAGGCGCCCCTGTAGCTTTTCTTTTAAAAGAAACTAACACAGCTCTCTCACCCCTTTGGTTGGTTGAGCATTCACACCCGAGAGTATTCCAGTATAGGTAAGGATCACAGCAAGACGGATAATTTTAAGTAGCTATGATGCAATTATGAAAATCTGACATTGTAAGCTATACTTTAATAATCCCTGAATATGCTACCATATTTAAAACAAAACCCTCTGTCTGCTAACATTTGAAAAACTTAACACGAAACCAGTGTAGCAATCGACTAAAAGAAAGAGCCTACATAATGAAGACTATACATTAAGTAGAATAGCCACAAATACTTATCTTCTCAAGTTCATGATATACATAGGGCACAAAGAAGTTAGTTTAAGCTCTAATTAGAATTTCTAAACACTCAAGGTTTTCACTGAATGTATCATTAGATACATCAGTAGAACAAGTTTTCTGAATTCTTGGCTAAGTAGGGTTTCATTATTCTGACTTTAGAAAGCTAACACTAGACTCAAAAGCAAAGACACTGAAATTAAAAGGTCAGAATACTTTGACAGCAGACTCTACTCCCATATCTAAAAGATTCATCAGAATTAGGTAGGGCACCTGGCTGGTTTGGTTGGTGGAGTGCGCGACTCTTGATCTCGTGGTTGTAAGTTTGAGCCCCGCACTGGATGTGGAGATTTAAAAATAAAATCTTAAGGGGCACCTGGGTGGCTTAGTCGTTAAGCGTCTGCTTTTGGCTCAGGTCATGATCCCAGGGTCCTGGGGTTGAGCCCTGCGTTGGGCTCCCTGCTCAGCGGGAGGCCTGCTTCTCCCTCTCCCACTCCCCCTGCTTGTGTTCCCTCTCTCACCGTATCTCTCTCAAATAAATAAATAAAATCTTAAAAAAAAAAAGTATTGTGTTGTATCATTAGTGTGGTGGTATATATGTTTTAAAACAAGAATGGACTGGAAAGATAAATATTTGTTTATAGTACTATTTTACTGAGTGATTCTGAAATGCCTTTATTTTATTTTTTAAAAGAGTTTAAGTAACCTCTACACCCAATGTGGGGCTCAAACTTACAACCCTGAGATCAAAAGTCATATACACTCCACCTACTGAGCCAGCCGGGTGACCCTTTAAGAAAGAATTTTCAATAGCTAGTTACTATTTAAAAATACCTTCAAAACATTTACCATTCAACATATATAAAAAGTACTGATTTTAGTGTGTTACAACATATATTCTCCACATAAAGATTTTAGGTGAAATAATCTGCAGTTTGAAACAACTTTATTTACATTGGCTATAAAAAAGCATCTTGAAAATTTCAAAGTCTAATTACTTTTCTTCAGTACAGTTCATTGTTGCCAGAAACAAAAGCGAAGTTTCGAGTGATGTCTCAATCTGTGAATAAAAAAATTTATAAGCTCCTCCTCATATTGATAACACTTTTATGTTTAATGAGTGTACATAAATTACCGAGGATAAAGATACATTAACCGTATACCGAGGAGTTAAGGGAGACAGCACAACCTCTGACTACTTAGTAAGATGGAAAAGTCATGAGCGGCATGGCTTTCTGGGGTTTCGATGGTACCATCTTTGAGAAAAAGACAACTGCTCCAAATGATTTCATGAATAAGTAAAAGAATATTTCAGTCAACTGGACACATGAATCAGCTTCTGAGCAAAAGTTAATATTGATAAGAGAAGACACATTTGCGAAAAGTATTCACCAAAGAAAAATGTATGCAAACCAAGAGCCCGGTGGTCCCATGAGGACAGAGAGGCCCAAAGCAACAGATGAACCTTTAGAGCAGAGATAAAAGTAACCACATACTGGATGAGACCAACGTTAAAACACACAGCACTTTGATATCTACACAAATGTTACCCAGCCCTGGGAAAAATACGATCCAGAGGAGATGCCCTCTCTGTTAGGTTGCAATTTTGGTGTTATCTGCAAGACTCATATTCATTTTGTCTCCCAAAAGTTTGTAATTTCTGTTTATAAGAGATGATTTTCCAACCATAGTATTAATTATGCTTCAGAGTTGCTGCCAAATAAATAACAAGTGGGGATGGTATTCTTAGAATAGCAAGGTGTTAGAACTGGCTCCATCAAAATAACTCTATCTTTTATAGCTGGTAGTTTGTGTGTGTGTGTGATTTTTAAAAAATTATGATAACATTCACATAAGAACATAACATTTTAAGTGTACAATTCAGTGGTTTTTAGTACATTTACAATGTTGTACAACCATTACTCTATTTAATTCCAGAACGTTTTCATCGCCCCAAAGCATCACCTACTCGCATCACCTACATGCATTAGCAGTCACTCACCATTTCTCCCTCCTACCATCCTCTGGAAAACTCTAATCTACTTTCTGTCACTACGGATATGCCTATTATGGGCATCTCATATACGTGAACTTATACAATAAAGTGGCCTTTTGTGTCTGGCTTTGTTTTAACTGGTAGCTCTTAAACCATTCCAAAAGGGTTGTAATTCCAAGGACACCAAACCACAAGTGCTCAAGATTCTTGATCTGTCCTCATGAGTATACTCTAGCTTCTACAGAACTTCTATATATGATGTTCTAGTTCTTTAACAGCCTTTTAATCACATGAAAATGGATTAAAATTGGAACTACAAATTATCATTCCCCAGAATATGTGAAGTTTCTAAAGTGGGAAAGAGTAACAAAGAACAGAGGAGTAAAATTCTTGATTTGACCACAGTATCTTAACAGTAACATGTGCTTGGGTTGTATTTTTCTCTTGGTACCAGTGACATTCAAGCTATTCTGGAAGACTGGGAAAACCAAGCCATTTTTTTTCAGTATCTCAAAGCACTTAATAAGTAAGTGCTTTGTAGCATATGAAATGTTCTTTAAAAACTGAAGTTAAAATGAGAAACCACAGGTAGGCTGATTAGATCTCATGTTGATGCTCATAGAAAGATTTACTTTCAGGACGAAGTTTGCTCTCCACGAATCAGTTCTTGGGAGTTTAACTCAAATTGTAATATATTTCTGTTCCAAAGTAAGTCTTTCATGTGTTTGTCTTGTCTGTACGATGTGGAAACTCACAGATAGGGAATTAAGCATAACGCCTTAGCTTTCAAAAGGTGGCCTCATATTGATGTACTGTGTGTGAATTGTGAACTGGGTTAATCTCAGCAGAATTTTTTAAAGGCTAAAAATATTTGTATAAAATAGGAAGGTGTTGTCATCCTAAAGGTCTTGAGCTCAGTCTGTCTCTCATTCACCCACACATAAGAAAAAGCCTTTAAATAATACAAGCATGACACAGAAACCCTTTAGTAGCCAGTCCTTCTATGAAATAAAGGGCTCTACCTCGCCAAGTGGTAGCAATCTTACTTACTGCTGTATTACCTGTGTCTAGCACAATAGCTGGCCTGAGTAGGAGCTTGAAAACTGTGTGTGAAAGAGCAAATGAATAAATGGAGTGCCCTCCTATGTGAACCCATGACAACCAAGTTCTCATTGCCCGAAGCCACTGTGGGGAAATGACTTTGGTGATTAAAAGTGATCACCACCAGATTCCTGCTTTGGGCCACAATAGAATAGCTTGTAATTGGAACTAATTTTCCCCCTGAAAACAACAGGAAAGCTAAATAAAATATGTAGCATCAGAGAGCAAACCCACCCAGGAGCCCTAAGAAGCCCAATGGTGTGAGCTCCACATTCATTCTGACTTCTCAAAAGGCACTGCAAAATCTTGGCACAGGGAAATATATTCCTAGTGGAAAGCAGCAATCCTACTTGGCTGAGGAGACAAAGGTAGGAGTCTGGGCTGCTAAAGCAGCTAGGATTTGAAGGGCAAAATCCCAGAGAGGAGGAAACCTCAGGGAAGTGAGCCAGCAATGCTGTCACTTTATTTCCTTGAGGTGTTTGCCATCCCTAAATCATGTGCACAAGGTGAAGTCTCCAGAAACCCAGTAAGCAGCAGCAGCTGTGAGGCTGAAGACAGCAGAGCTTTTAGTAGCTCTTTGTGCTGAGCTCTTGGAGCAGGAGTAAGGGCAAAAACAGAAACCAGCCCTTACAAAGTCTAAAGTCAATCTTCAAGAGGGTCATGGTAATCTGCCTAAAGCATAACCATCTTAAAAGAAGATAACTCCATGCAGAGTCTCTGTAATCTTTAATACACAATGTATAGTATTCATTCAAACTTATGAGAGATCCCAGAAAACAGGACTAAATGACTGAAAACCAGAAGAAAATATCTATGAATAATAGAGCCAACCAATAGGGAGTAATTCAGACATTGGATTTATCAGACGAGAACTTCAAAATTCCTTTGATTAATATGTACAAGAATAGAGAGGAAAAGTCTGAGAATTTCAGCAGAGACCTGGAATCTTTAAAAGAGAGTCAATGAATATTTTAGACATGAAAATACAATATATGAAATTAAGATTAAAATTCATTAGATCTAGTAGAACAGAGGATAAATGAACTGGAAGACAGATCAGTAAAAATTACATAGCTTGAAGCACAGGGAGAAAGAAACAGAAAAACACAGAAAGACTGTAAGATACATATGGAACATGATGAAAGGTTTGGAAGAATCCTAGAAAAGAGGAGAGAGACAATAGGTTGGAAAAATTATTTGAAAAATGACTGGTTAAGAATTGCCAAAATTAAGGAAGAACATCAATCAAAAGATTAAACAAGTTTACTGTCCTTAGGGAAGATAAAGAATCCACACATAGGTATATCACAGTCAAACTGCTAAAAATCAAAGGCAAAGATAGAATCTTCAAAGTGACCAGAGAAAAAAGAAACATTACCTTCAAAAGAGTAATATATTACCTCCAAAGGAGTAACAGTAAGACTGATGGCTGACTTTTCTACATAACTTATGGAATGGAATGACATCTTGAAAGTGCTAAACCCAGAATTTCATACTCAGCAAAAATATCCTTCAAAAATAAAGGCAACATTGAATTGTACACTTTAAGTGGGTGAACAATATGTTACATGAATTTTATCTCAATAAAGGTGTTACAAAAGGAAATAAAGGCAAAAGAAAGTTTCCAAAATTCAAAAGCTAGGGAAATCATTGACAGCAGATCTGGCACTAAAATAAATACTAAAGAGAGTTCTCCAGGGGCATCTGGGTGGCCCAGTCAGTTAAGCATCTGCCTTTGGCTCAGATCATGATCTCAAGGTCCTGGGTGGGATCGAGTCCGTGTCAGGTTCCCTACTCAGCGGGAAGTCCACTTCTCCCTCTGTCCCTCCCCCTTGCTTGTGCTCTCTCTCTCTCAAATAAATAAATAAAATCTTAAAAAAGAAAGAGAGAGAGAGAGAATTCTCTAGGCAGAAGAAAAACAATCCCAAACAGAAGTAAAAAAAGGCAGGATGAAATTAAAAAAAAAAATCAGAAAGAGTAAATATGTCGGTAAACAAAATTGAATATACTGATTCTTTAAAATAGATAATGGTAATAATAATAATGAATAAAATAATGAGTTGTAATGTTTAAAACATACATAGAAGATAGAGGTAAAACACATGGCAACAACACAGAAGGAAGGAGGGGTAAACAGATTTACACTGTGAAACAATTCTTATATTGTTGGGAAGTGGGAATGTACCAACTTCAGGTAGACTGTGGTAAGTCAAAGATGCATGCTGTAACCTCTAAATTTACTGCTCAATGAATTTTAAAAAAATCTCCAATATACTCACATGGTAGGAAAAAAAAATGGGTAATAGAGAGTACTTGGTTCATTAAAAAAAAAAAGGCAGAAAAGGAGAAATAGAGGAACAAAGGGGAAATGGGAGGAATGGAAAACTAACTGTGGGACCAGGATTCAACCATCACATTAACTATAAATGGACTAAATATTCCAAATAAAAGACAACTCGAAAATCTTAGGCAAAATACTAGCACATTGAATCCGCTGATATATAAAAATAATACATCATGACCAAATGGTGTGTGTCCCAAGAATGCAACATTTGAAAATCAATTAGTGTAATTAATCACTATATGAGAACAAAAGTGAAAAACCACACAATCATCTCAATAGAGGTAGAAAAAACATTTAATTAAAACTCTCAGAAAACTAGGAATAAAAAAACCCCTTAATTGGCAAGTGGTGTCTCTTTAAAAATTTGCAGCAAACATCATATTGAATGGTAAAATACTGAATTCTTATTTTGAGTTCAGGAACAAGTCAAAGAGGTCTGCTGTCACCAATTCTATTCAGCATTCTGCTAGAAGTCCTAGTCAACTCAGTAAGGGAAAAAAAAGAAAAACTGGAAAGGGAGAAATGAAACTATCATGATTTATAGAAGACGTGAATGTATACATGAAGAAATACAAAAGGATCTATAGAATTAGCATAATTAAAGTGAATTTAGTAAGGTTGCTAGATGCAAAGGCAGTACAAAAAAACCAATATAGGGGCACCTGGGTGGTGCAGTTGGTTAAGCGTCCAACTCTTGACTTCAGCTTAGGTCACGATCTCATGGTTGTGAGATCGAGCCCCGCGTCCAGCTCCACACTCAGCATAGAGTCTGCTTGAGATTCTCTCTCTGCCTTTGCCCCCTCCCAGCTCATGCACTCTCTCTCTCAAAATAAGTAAATAAAATCTAAAAAAAAACCCCAACCAATTATATTTCTACATACTAACAGAAAATAGATAATAAAATATAAACTTTAATAATCTAAAAATAAATCCAACCTCTCCATGTAAATCTTAAAACCTTGCGGAGACAAATTAAAGACCTAATAAATAGAGAGATGTACCATGTCTATGGATTGCAAAACTCAAAATTGAGAAGATAAAATTCTCGTGAAATTGATCTATATATACAATGCCATACCAATTAAACCCTAGTAGATAACCTCCCCAAGGAAACTCACTGTTTCTAAAATATATATGGAAATGCAAAGGGTTAAGAGTAGCCAAGACTATCTGGAAGAAAATCAAAGTTAGAGATCTTACATTACCAGATGGGAAGACTATAAAAGTTATAACTGCAATGCACTGAGATTTTCAAGACACTGTGGTAAGTCAAGTGAACACTCATGGAATAAGTGAACTTTGACTACTACACCTCATAACATATACAAATATCAGTGCTAGACAGATCACAGATATAATGTGAATGGTAAAACAATAAAGCTTTTAGAAGAATAATAACCTTGGGTAAAGACTGACAAAACAGGTCACAAAGATCATTAAGCATAAAAACCCGATATACGGAACTTCATAAAAATTAGAACTTTCCAGTTATTGAAGGACATCAATTGGAAAGCAAAAAAGCAAACCAAAGAGAAGAGATTTATAACAATATATCAGACAAAACCTCACATCAATAAAATACAAAGAACCTTCAAATCAATAGGAAAAAGACAGACAACCTAATAAATATAAAGAAGTGACCTGAATAGGCACTCAACAAGTGAGAATACCCAAATGGCTAATAAAGATATAAAAGGGTGTTCTACTCATCATTACTTCTCAGAGAAATGCACATTAAAACCACAATAGAATATGCACTTGTCAGAATGCCCAACACCACAATGAAATACCCACTTGACAGAATGGCTAAAACTAAAAAGGCTGATGGTACCAAGGACCGATGAGGATGTAGAGCAACCGGAACTCTCACACATCGTTGGGTGGGAGTGTAAATCGGTACAACTGCTGTTGAAGACTATTTGGCAATATCCTTTAAGCTAAATGTACATCCATCCTATGATTCAGTGAGCTTCCTTCTTAAGTATAAACCCAAGATAAATGAATGCACATATCCACCAAAAGGTATGCACAGGAATGCTCATGACAGCTTCAGACATCAAAGCTAAAAATTATCAACAACTCAAATGTTCAACAGTAGAATGGATTAAATAGATTGGGATATACTCACCTGATAGAAGAATACACAATAATGAGAAAGAGCACACTATTGTTATTGCTGCGTGCAACGATGTAGATGAATTTCACAGACATCATGATCATCAAATAAAACCAGACACAAAAGACTAGACTATAATTCCATATACAGGAAGATCAAGAACAGGCAAACAATTCTGTGGAGACAGAAGTGAGAACAGTGGTTAAGTCTGAGTAAGGACTGGGAGCCTCACCTTGATCTAGGGGATGGTTTTAAGGGTGCATACATACATAAGCATTCATTGAGCTGTCTGCTTAAGATCTGTGCACTTTATATGCCATACTGCATTACAACTTTTAAAGAATATGATTACAACCATATGTAGTCTTAGTGCTCCATTTGAACTGCTCTCTTTGGCCACAGAACGGCAATGGTCCGGACAGAAGGCAGTAGGATAAGTTGGGGAGGGAGTAGGGAAACGGTGAGGAGAAAGCAATCACATGGGCCTCCGAGAAAAAAAATAACCACCTTACAAAGCCTGTATAGACATCTTAAATAAGCTCACCTATCCACCCGGCAGACAAAATTATTAAAGACATTTATATAAATGGCTATTGAAATAGCATTTTTATAAAGTAGCCCTCTTCGTGTTCCTGTCAATTATTTGTATCTCAGAGATGTAGGGCTCTTCACTTTCTCACACAGTGTCCTTATTTCCTTATTCCTACATACTTTTCATCCCCAGTGCTCCCCTCTCTGCCCCAATCAAGTACTTCTCCGATCTCAATTACAATCTATAAACAGTAGTCAATACCTGGGTATGTTAAGAAGCGATGAGGGACGTATCAGTGTGGGGAAACATGACTGCGTGCAGTCGTACAACTGGAAAGCCAGAAAACAAAGCGAGAAACAGCACAATTACTGCAGGCAGGGAAGACACCCCAGATGGCGATGGGCGGCCTGCATTCAGCTGAACCACGGTGGGACTATACTTCGCCTCTTCATCGTTCACCCAGAAGAAAAACAAAGTCTTTCATCTTTTTATCTTCCACTTACTTTCTAGGAAGACAAATTCTTGTCCTTCTGTAAACTGAGGAAGAATATACATAGTTACATAGATTATTGCAGCTTAGATTATTTTCAGCAATTCCACACCCAAGGATACATATCCGTTTAGACGGAAGTACACCCGCTATACATTAAAATGCCAGTCTTTCAAAAATTCTTCTAAGTATGTATAAATGTGGTTTCCTCTTCTTCTAAAGTTCTTAGGATGTTTTTCAGAACTTGAGCACTAAAGCATTAACTTTATGTGTACTGTAGCACCTCTGTATTTCCCTTCTTATTCATCAAAAGAATGAGAATGATTGTACATTTAATCTCTCCTTCTACTGGCATTTATAACTTTAGCAAATAGGCTCGCACTAGAGTACCTAAAATAAACTGTTATAAATGATCGAATGTCTGCATAGCCAGCAAGTCTTTCATGAGGATAATTGTCACACATCCTTTCAACACAACAGTGCACATTTTCCGTGACCAGCCTCTCAGAAAGTTAAAAATAAAACTGCAGTTAAGAATGTCAAGTTTGTTAACCTAACTGGATTTTAAACAAAGAAAACAAGAGAAGCAATGGTTTTCCCAACTACCTACAAGCGGAAATAGCAGAAAAATAAATCTGTAGTATACTGTTCATACTTAGCTTAAATTTCCGTTTCCAAGTCATGGCATTTTTTTTTTGTTGTTGTTCTATTTTCTTCTTCTTCTTAGTATAGGGCTTTTTTTTTTCTCTTAATTTAGAGAGAGAGTGTGTGCTAGCATGAAGGGAGGGCAGGGTGGAGGGAGAGAATATCAAGCAGACTCCCCGCTCAGCGCAGAGCCCAACACGGGGCTCGATCTCATGAAGCTGAGATCATGACCTGAGCCGAAACCAAGAGTCGGAAGTTCAACCAACTGTGCCACCCAGGTGCCCCTCTTAGTATAGGGCTTTAAAACATCAATGAAAAGATAAAAACTCCTCCATATGGGAAGGAACAAGGATGAAACTGGAATCTGTTTTAGTGGAGACAACTTTTATAAAACCATACAAATTAAGATTGTAAAGCAATGGAAATGACACAGAGCTGAGTATTATCCCAGTTGCCTGTGGTCCAGAGAAGTTGCTGTGGTAAATACCAGCTTGACCTATCTGAAGCATTCAACTCTTGATAACCGAAGCAGCACTCCAACTAGAAAAATATCACAAAATGTCCTTCCACCGATCCCCGCGGAAATACGCCAGGAAAATGAAGCCTGATGAGTAACTACCAAGAATCCTGTCTTTTCATCCAAGTCTTCTAGATGCAAAATAACAAGCTTTTTACCATGTGGCTGGAAGTCCTCGTGGATAGGAAATGGCTGGCAGTCAACAGGACCTATCTGGATGAGTGCAAACAAGTCGAGACAGATGGAATTGGGAGATACTTCAGTTTCGTACTCCTTTTCTGTCTACTAGTAGGAAAATGTAAAATATTGGTTCCTGCTTCATTCACGAATTCATGAACCAGAAGGTGGACAATGCCCTTGGGGAACCGTCATTTACTGAGTTAACCTAACAGAGAGCTGGGTGGCCAAGTAACAGGGCTCAGAAGCGAGATCTTGAAAGCTCAGAAGAAAGAAATGCTGAAGATGAGAAATGAAACGGGGCTAACCCCATGTTCTTAGGATGGAAAATACCGCCCCCTTGAAAAGACACATTGTCCTCATACACACATGATTTAAATAACTGCTCTCAAGAAAAATATTCTCCCCAAAGAATGTCACAACTTTGGAAGTAAGTCACTTAAACAGCCAGCGAATAAAACCTCTAAGTTGCTGTAGCAGCTATTTCCTTTGGGTAGATGAGACTTAAAATATTTATTTATGCATACTTCTTCTGTTATCTTTTGATTACTTTCCCTTTCTTGGAGTGTTGGAATGACTTGCACTTAAATTCAGAATTTCGGGAGAGCCTGCTACATTTTTTCTAGTGCCAGACAATGGTATCGAGTGCAGATGGGCATTCATGTAGGGGACAGAAGTGATGACAGGCCAGAAGTCGGGTGTCACGGTGAAGGACATCTGAGGGGCCAAAGTCATATAATTGTATGGTATTTCATTATGTTACGATAATTCATCTATAAGACAGTTATTTTGATACAGTGTAAGTGGCACATCAGAATTAACTTATTTATTTAGATCTTAAAGAATATTACAAGTGTGATAAAACGAATATCAAAATCCTGTTCTTATTATTGGCCACCACGTGCAAACTCAAAGTAATCAGGTGGCCTAAGGCACAAACGGGGCCAGTAGTTTACAGACTCTCACCATTCTGAGGTACCCTGATCTTCACAAATATGGTAATAACAGCATTTGAAATGGCAGCATGGGGAACGAGTAGACAAGCAACTGTATACTTTAAAAAAAAAGTAAAGTGAGATACAAAAGAAATTCCCTTATAAAAAAGTAGTTACTGTTATCCTCCAGGCTTCCTTAAAGTTACTTACCTTGTATTTTACATGTAGCCTTTACATAGTTATTTAAGAAATCGGTAGCAATAGAAAAACATTAAAAAGCATTTTTTCCTGGGCAAATGAATCTGCAACTCCAACACAAAGATGCATGTTGAAATTAACTCCAGGTGGCTTGATTTTCGGTCCCAGGGGGTTCACGGACTCATTGTTTTATAGAAGTTGGGAAGAATGCATGAACTTCAAAATAGCTAATGTAACTCAGTCAGCCACAGCATCTGGCCTAAGAAGTGGAAGAAACTGGTCTTTTAAAATGTCTTTCCTCTATTACCTGCTTGACTCTCAACCAGCCATATGTAGTCATAAAATATATGCATCAGGATTTGTGATGGTGTGAAAACAACATGCAAATAAAATCAATCACGGAAAAAGGGGAAAGGTGATTTGGCCTTATCTCCAAAATTAATATTATACAAATTTATGTATATATTTGGTTTTTATAGATCTACTTCTTTTTTACTCCTAATACTAAAAAGGAGTCCTTTCACTGAACATTTTCATATGAAGTGTTTTTTTTTTTTCATATGAAGTGTTTTTGAGTTTACTCCTGCTCTGACTCAGTGAAAGCTTTGTGAATTTCAAAGTGCAAGTCACCAGCCACGAACAGCTTGTACACAGTCTAAGTGCTGCAGACTCAGCATCAGAGCTGTCTCTCTGGAATTGGTAAGCAGGGTGAGGATGAAGATATTTGACAAGGGGGCACCACTCCGAGTGTTTTTTGAGGTTGTTCCAAAAGCCCATTCTGGGTTATTCAGGGAGCCTCATTGTGATGGATTAGCCTTCTCTGTCCTTCCTCCTGTTACTCTGCCTGCCTTTTCACCCATTCCATTTTCTGTCAGGTCCTGCAGAAGAAGAGGCACTGAGAACAGAGGAAAAGGAAACCCCTCAATTTCACTCTCCGGGAGTCAATGACGCCCAACAATCCTTAGGGTATGCTAACTATTTTTCTGGATCATTTTCCATTAGCAACAAAGTCCCTTTAGTTTATATTTTACAATTAGTATTTCCTACCAGGATGCACAGTTTAACAAATGACCTGAAGAGCTAACTTAGACATTCCCAAATCTATTCAACTGTAGATATAAATGGACATTTTCTTGGTTATTAAATCGCTGCGCCTGGATGGAATCACATTCTGTGAATTTGCTATAGGTTGGTAATAATTCATGTAAAGATTTCCCGTCATGACCAGGAAAGATTGCAAGCTAGAGGTACAAAACTTTCACTGACTCATGAGAATCATGGAGTCATTTGGGCCACTGAAAAGTATAGAAAGTTATTTCCAATAACCACTGTGAACAAAAATGTGAACAGAATAATACAATATTTTGAAAATATTTTAATATTTGCCATTTTTTTGCCTGTGCTATTAATATATACACTGATTTAGTAATAAATATACTACTATTACATAGAGCGCAATATTTTTAGTATTCATAACTGGTTGAAATTAATGCTGCTATTATCTCAAGAAAGGAATAAATAAATATCATGCCCAAGGTCCAAACCAAAGCTCAAGAGGTTATCATTAACAAAAATTATAAAATAAACAGGTCGGGCATTATCTTTTTAAACATGATTCTTGTAAACATAGCAAAGATCACTTTTCTCAGTCCTGACATTTTGTGTGATGGCTTTAAAAGAAAATACAACATACAAATCCTATCACTTCTTTTTTTGCATAGGGAATGAATTAATCATATTTGAAAATGCAGCAATCTTCCAGTGAAATGTCTTCATCACATGGCACTTGTTTTCTGCAGGAATTCAGAACTTTGGAGCAATGCATAAGTTTATAAAATATGCTTTCTGGATTTAAAATTTAACAGAAAAATTTCAAGACAAGTCATAGTCATGATTCTGAAATATTATGTACATAATATCTGCCTACAGGAGGGTGCGCCTCGCTGCAGCACAACACAGTGTACAAATGTGAAGCACAGTGTTTCATAGAATTTCCCTTTAGATTTTCTTCGTATTGGTGCCTAAGTGGCTTATGATTATGCCCATTCCACTTGCGCATACAAGGTAGAAAGGGGGGTGTGAGGACAAATTTAAAGTGGATGATGGAAAAACTGGCAAAAATGCAGTACATATGCTTTAAACAGTGCACTTTACAAAATAGTTTGCTTTATTCGTATTCTCTCATAAAGTGCAATATTACTTAAAACAGAGACCTGTACCTTAATATTTTGCAATAACCATTAAAACAAATCGCCAGGAAAGAGCAGTGCAAAATTAAAAACATATGTAGCTTAGCATGCAGATGCTAAGATCCATCCATCTCAGATGGATCCCAAATACAGAGCATGGGACCTTAAGTGCCTGTACTTTTTTTTTTTTACTTCTTAGAAAAAGATTAATAATAACAGGTTACGATCATATGTAACCATAAAATAAAGACAATAAGTTAAAATCCTCTCTCAAGAAATAAGTGTACACCACACATACAATTCACTACGGCATCATTCTGAAAACCCTCAGACCTTTTCCTCTGATAAATCACTGTTCGAGGGGGTGCAAATCTCTTAAAAACCCGCGCTGTCCACAAGGCAAAGCAAAAGGTATCATCATCACAGTACGAGTGACTCCTGCCGGCAGACATCTGAAAAACCTGCGACTCATTCTGTAAACAGCTCAAACCTAACCAGGCCCTAATTAGATTTATAGACAGACACCTTTGCTCTTTCCAGAACAGTCCCGTTGGCATCGTGCTAGGTCGCTGAATGGTATAACAGGTGCTCTATTCACAGTAACATTCTCTGTCCAGTGCTTTTGGACAAGGATAACCAACTGGGTTTTCCTGAAATAATTCCCTAAGAGGCAGCTTCCAAACAGGCCAACAGGACACGGTTTGAAAAGCGTAAGACATCACCTCAGGCACATGCTGAGGGCACTCAAGGTGCAATGGGTCGTCATCGGTGACACTCCTACCGTCCCCGCGCCACTCAGTCCGAGAACTGGAAGAGCGTGTCTGGGTTGCTGGGGTCCGCGGGGTTGCTGGGCTGCAGGGGCTTAGTGGGCGTGGTTTTCCCGTGGGAGTGAGAGGACGACGAGTGAGAACTTTCGCTCGAGCTACTGCGCGTCTCTGTGCTGGTGCTGGTCTTCTTCATTTTCCTTCTCTTCGCCAAAGGGGCCTTGTCGACATTCTGAAGGCAAAACCCCTCTCTCTTGTATTTGTTAAAGGCCTGGGGGAGAAAGAAAGGGAGCCCCTGTGAAGGTCAAGGGATCGAAGTTCACTTGGAAGCCAGGACTTCTAGCAGAAGACAACGTTCGGTTGGCAACCACAGCTGCAAGTTGCTCTGGGAACAAGGTCCTGAAGACCATCATTTGCAAACCTCCTGGCAGGGTATGGAAGCTCATGGGAAGAGTCTCAAGGGCTCTGCTTAAATCAACCCAGCCAGGCTGTTCAGGAGTTAGGATTCTCATTAATCTTTCGAAGAAGTTAGTACCACCTCTCAATAAAAAACACCAGCCTCTCAACCCCTGTTACTTTTACTAGTTCTGTGTCTGAGATTTAAAACTCTGCCCACAAAGCCCCGCTACAGAGCAGACTGGATCCGTTATGGGCCCTCCTCCCCACTTCCAGGCTGGGGTGATTGGGGTGTATCTCGGATACTTCATCTGCACAGAGAGGCTCAGCTCCACCCGCCGCAGGCTGGCTTTCTCCTCACAGCTGCCTGTCCCCACTTCTCTTAGCCTCAAGTTTGGGTGTCACTGGGGTTACTCTTGATAGCTTTGCATCAGATGTCACTGGGAAGACGGGGATCATCTGTACAAACTCTTGCAGTTAATCCCTTTACACCTCAACATATCCGAGTTCATCAATCTTTAGTCCATTTCTGCAGCTGAAAAAGAAACGCTATCCCTTTCCCTCTCTCAAGATAATCCCTTCAGAGGTAATTTACTTCTGCCTTAACTCATCTATTCCTTATACAATTATCTTCAAGCATTTGCCTCTGCTTGGCACAAATGCACATACTCTTTTTCCCTATCCCTCACAGTCTCTAGGATATGTAACGCATAAATGGATGCTGAGGGAGTGAACAGACTTGGCACATGTGCCTTAGTTCCTCATGTTTATGTACAGCTTTTTAAAGAAAATGAGTTAGGCTATTTGAGAGATAAAAGTTCCAACATAATGCATATTGTTTTCATTATCTACTGAAAATTTTCAACTCTTCAAATATCAAACTACTGCCTCGCTCACAAACTCATCCGAAATGGCAAGTTAAGTATTTTGTGGGTCAGCAGTGACTCGGGTCCCCCACATACTTTCTGTTAATAAATGTGTTTACATCATGGAGGGATTTATAAAGACATACCTAGAATGAAAATAACACATTCTTTTAAATGTACTACTAAGAGTGCGTCTCGGAAGTTATGGAGTAAACGCGTCTGATGCCTTTTCAAACCCGCCTGCCATGTGCAGAGCGCAGGGCCTTACGTGGAAGGTTGCTTTCACACAGGTTTGCACGGCAGCTCCCGAAGATCCTAGAATGTCTGGAGTCATCAGAGGATTTGAGGACAGCTGACTGCCATCTTGAAGCCATTCGTTGTATCTCAAGCCTGACATTTTAAGCCTTTTATTGGGATCGACTGTGAGGAGTCCTAGGGGAATAATTAAGACATTTTTATTTTATGATTTGTTTCAAACATAAATCTCAATTAGGTTCACATGACACAATGGTTTCGCTAAGGCGTCAACCTTCTACAAAGGTCATTACATTTTCGTATACATTTCAATTCCCTAGTAAATCCTGAATGTTAATGACAAGGCCCACAGTAGCCTACGTCTACTGCAGGCTAACTGGCTTCTCAAATCAGGAGGAAATTGGCACCCAACACAAAGACTCCCACCGGTGACTGGAAAGCTCCACAGGAACAGGGAATACCTAGATGTACTTCATTCATGTTACAAACACCTTGTACAAGCCAGCGCGTGCAGTAAGGCACTAGAGATACGGAGGTGGAGACCCAAAGAGGAGCTATGGGGAGATACACAGACAAAAACTAACTCTGACAGCATCAGGAGACAAGTGCCAATAGCAACATCCCCACACACGGTGTGTCGGCGACCCAAGGGGACGGCTCTGACCACAGTGTAGTCACCCTGGAGGGCTTCCAGAAGATGAGTCCTGGAGGATGAAGACAAGTGGGCTGGATGAAGAGGGGTGCCCCAGGATTAGAAAGAGCAAGCGTGGCATCATGCGGGAATCTGAGAGCTGGCACATTTGAAGAATTCAAAGGCAGCGTGAGGGAAGCAGGAGGCCCGGGCAGGCAGGGCCAGGTCCTGAAAGGCTCTGATTTCAAACGCTCCCATACGGGAGTCTGACCTGAAGCTAACGGGGGCCTCTCTGAAGGACTTTGAGCAGAAGAGGGGCATGATCACATCTCGATACGAGGAAGGTCGCTCTGCTGATTGATACCGGGCAGGTAAAGGCAGAGGCAGTGAGACGAACTGAAAGGGGCTGTGGGCTCTCAGGACAGAAAGGAGAGCGGGAACTGAGGGCGGCCACGTGAATGGGGACGAGGGGGTGGTGAGGCCGGACGCTGAACTGCAGGACTGGGTGGCTGGCTGTGGAAGGCGAGGAAGGTGGGGGGGCGGAAGGTGACGCCCATTCTGGCTGCCTGGTAGTGCAAGAGGGGGATGGGAGGGGGCATATTTTGGGGGAAAAGATAGTAAAATAATGTCAGTGCACTCTGGAGGTGTTAAATTGAGATGCTGTGGACCCTGCAGATGTGGGTAAGGTTCCTAAGGGATAGTGAAGAAAAAAATAAGGCTCAGTAGAGCAACCTGGAAACTTTCTAGAACACATGTGAATTTCTTGAGTCATTAACAGATATATGTGAATGGGCAGGGTTCTACTTCAATCGCCACACATCCTACACGATGTAAAGTTTCATTAGAGTCTTACCTTGGATCAAATCTTTAGCTTCTTGGGATACATTCTTCCAGGCTTCTCCTTCAAAGGAGAAATCTCCCTTTTTAATTTTCTTCATGATTTCCACCGCACTGGTACATGTCAAACTTTTGTCATGAGATTGGAATGGAACTTGCCCTGACAACATTGTATACTATCAAGGAAAAAAAAAAAAGGAACAAAAGAGAATGTCTGCCAAAGTCATTGTCAAAGCCATGCTAGTCATTTCATTGCTAACTTCATCAGCATAATTTACCAAATACTACGAGTAGCATTATTGGGTTTAAAAGATTACGTAGACTTCTTTCACTGAAGCAACAAACACATTTCAAAGCCTCGTAAATAAACTGAGACAACTTATTAGATCAACATTTAAAGAGCAAGAAGAAGAACAAACCAAGGATACTCCAACTACTTCAGAAAAGAGAGTACTAATATTAACAGAAAGCTGAGAGATAGCAGAACCTTTCAATAACTTTTTTTTTTTCTCTATTCAGTTCCATACATCCTTTCCTCAGGACATTAACTGTAGTTAAGGGCTTCAAACATTTTTAATTTAGGCCTTCCTATTTTGGTTGTAATTACCACTTTAATTTTATTTTTCTCATCGTGGCGTTAAATAGAATGAATTCTCTACAACCACCTGTTTTCACTGTGGCCATGTGTTTGAAGATTTATGTTTAAGGTTTTTGCCCTTTAAAAAGTCAACAGAAAAACTGAAAAGCTAAGTAAGGTTTGTCTTTGCAGCAGAGACTGAATATGGACTTATAAAACTTCTTGGAGGGTTTTCTCTCTGCTCGCTGAGAGACTTACGGGCCCGCGGAGGCGACAGGCGGCCATGAACGGTGGGGTGAAGCGACAGTGTCCGAGCGCAGACCCCCAGAAGCGCCGCACAGCGGGGAGACGGTGGTGCTGTCAGTAGGAGCCCGCCCGCCCTGGCAGTTATTGACGAAGGGACACAAAGAGGAGGGTCTCCGGTTCAAGCCCAGCCCTCAGGAGGAGGTGGGCACCCAGGGAGAAGACCCAGTGACCTGGACGGACTCCGCCATTTCTCTCTTGTGGCCACGTGGCTGACAAGCAGGCTCCCCCTCATGACGGCGAGATGGTGGAAAACCAAAACCGTCCCTCAGTCTTCTCTCCTTCACCCTTCCCGCACGGTGACGCTCACCAGCCTACACCTCTTCCCCAGCGTCTCCCTCCTCAGACTTCCTCAGACTTCCCGACGCGGACCCCGCACCGCGCTGGCACCTTGCAGGCTCCCCTCGCCCGCCCGCCCGCCCGCCCGCCTCAGCCTCTGAGGTCCCCGGGGTTCCCGCCCCGCATTCCGCACCCACAGTTCCTCGGCCCCCCTGACGTTACTCCAGCTGCTCAGTCTCCTTAGAAAGCCATTTTTCTTTTGAGCTGGCAAGCCTTCCCCCCCCCCCCCCCCCCCCGGTGTCACTCTTCACGTGTGTGACCAGGGCCTCCGCCATCTGCCATGTTACTCCAGAGACAAGACACATGGCGGGAGGGGAACATGAGCTTTTCAGTCAGACAGACCTGGCTTCCTGCTTTTTTACGTACCGGCTTCTACTTTCTAGCTGTTTAGTTACTAGTTGGGCAATTTGTTAAGCTCTCTTAGACTCTTTCTTCACCTTTATAATAAATGTAACAGGACTGAGCAACCCACTGCATTTGGTAAGCGCATTAGCCAGCTCAGTGGGACACCCAGCCTCACTCCGTTTTCCCTTCCTCCTCTTTCTCTGGTTGGGAGGCAGCAGGGACCCCATTCCTGATGCAAAGTGGGGGAATCAGAACAGCAAGCCATGCAACTTTAAAGTCCCTTCCTAAAGGTCCACTTTCTAGATCGCTGCTGGCACCAACTATCTTAGCCTGGGTTCCCCACAGAGCAGAGTCTAAAGCGAAAGCTAATACACAACCACATCAAGGAGTACGGTCCCTGCGGAGGAAGAATTCAGGAGAACGGGGAACAGTGTCCACCCCAAAGGAACTGCAGGCCCTGGCTAAAATAGGCCAGTCGGGATCAGCTGCCACGCTGAATGTGGTACAAGTCAATATGGTGCTGGCACTGATAAGCACCTACTTCTTGATTTCTATCAAGAGGAAAGAGCAAAGCAGTAAGTCCTTATATGGCAAGGACAGCCTTCACTGTCTTGTCTGAGAGCTGTCTGAACTCTCCCGCTCTGTTATAATACAGTCTGTTAGGCCCTCGATCATCCTGACATCCTCAAGAACCCCATGCTGGCCCTCTGTATTGATGTCTTCATGAAGGGAGACCTGGTGAGCAGGAACTAGCATATCCTAAATGCCTTCTAAGCACATGAACACCAGAGGATGGGAGACAGACTGGACAAACATTCAGGGAACTGTCACATTGGTAAAGGTTTTAGAGCTCCCATGGTTAGGGGCATAGAGACTTGCCCCTGAAAGACAAATTGCTGTACCTTGTACCACTGAGAAAGAGGCACAGGACTTAGTGGACTTCTTGGGATTTTGGTGACAGTGTATGTCGCTCTTCTCGAGGATAGTGCTCCAATCCATTTATCAAGTGACTGCGGGGGCTATCAGTTTTAAGCGGGGCCCGGAATAAAGAGGATTCCGCAGCAGGTCCCAGCTGTAACACAACCACCCTTCTACCGAGGCCAGAGGGTCTGGCTGACTCGACTGTGGTAGAGGTATCTGTGAAAGGTAAGAATGCTGTGCAGAGTCTCTGGCAAGTGCATGAGGAGAGTCGCAGAGCAGACGTGAAGGATTCTGGGGTGCGGTTCTTGCCTTCTGTGGCAAGAGAACTACTCTCTGAAAAGAGAGTAGAAAGAGAACTACTCTCTGAAAAACAGCTCCTGGATGCTCCTGGTTCCTAGTAGACCTTGTGTACCCACAGAAGGGATATCAAGAGCAGTGCATCGTGTGCTAGGATGAGCAGTTGTGCTGACTCATAAAGTCGCAGCAGCAACCCCATGTACTACAGACACGGCACACTTAGAACCAGCCCTAGGAGGTCCAGAAGGCAGGAGTAAGTTACATCCACGGGCGTATGTTACCGATCTCTGCTGCATCAACACTTCTTCCTTAACTCAAGGCAATGGCCTCACTGAGGAGGGGTTCCCGATGACCAACTGATGGAGCAAGAAAGGAAATTGAGCTGGCTTGATAGATGGTCTATTAGAACATGAAAAACTCAGTGACGGCACCTGCTCAGGACAATACCCTGTGGGGTTGGAGCTCTGTCCTTGAGGATTGTATTGAACCATCAGCTGGTGCTGGGTTCCGCCATACCTAGATCCTTTTCTTAGAGAAAGAGAAAGAGAGCGGGCAGGGGGAGAGAGACCGCAACTGGGGGAGCAGAGGGAGAGGGAGAGAATCGTAAGCAGGCTCCATGCCCAGAGTGGAGCCCCATGCAGGGCTCGATCTCACGACCCTGAGATCATGACCAGAGCCAAAATCAAGAGTCGGTTGCTTAGCTGACTGAGCCACCCAGGCACTGCCCGCATATCTAGATTTTATGGGAACATGGCCCACTTAAAAAATTCATGTTTCTGTCCTGCAAACTTGGAGTTTGCTTCTTTAGAGGTCTTGGTTCATGAACTCGAGTGATCAGCTGCACTGTGCAACAACAGGTAGCAACCCACGTGTGCATCCTCTGCAATCCCTCTTTCTCTGCTTTCTTCCTTCTTCCTGGGATTATGCTCCTTGGGAACATGAGGAAACATAGTTTAGCTTCAGGTTCTGCTTTCCACGTAGCCCAGATTAGAATACCTTTCTATTGCTGATGAACATTTGATTTGTTTCCAGTTTGGGGCATTTTTGAAATGATATATATATATATATTTTTTTTTTTTCTTTACACATCTTTTGGAACAAAAATACAATTTCTCTTGGGTTTATTCCTGAGGATGAACTGCTGGGTCATTTGGTCTGTATATGTTCAATAGATACTGCCAAACAGTTTTCCAAAATACATTCCATTTCTTAATCCTACCCTACTTCCTAAAGGATATGAATGTAGCTAAATATAAAAAAGTAACCTTTATAAAGACAGTTTTCTTGCTTTCTGATGTGTAATAATGCAACAGGCTATTGGGCAGAAAAACTAATTCTCCATCTTTAGAAGTATTTAAAGGAGACCGGGGATCAGGGGCCTTGTAGAAAAGATCCCTGCTCTAGAAGAGGTAGAAATAAACTTTAGGCTCCTCTTAACTCCAAGATCTTACAATTTTAGTTGATTATCCAGGAATCAACTTGTGTTAAAAATAATTTTGTACCTGCAAATTGTTTGCAAATGGCGTGGCAAACAAGTATTTACATACATAAGGATATATCTATACATGTGTGTGACCACACATATATATCATACATATATGTACCTATATACGCACACATGGAGAGTGTGCACACAAGACAGAATTTGAGAGAAAGATAAAGGAAATGTGGCAAAATGTTAGATGTTCTACAGTATTATTCTCTCAAATTTTTGTAGGTCTGAAATTTCCAAAATAAAATTTTGAGAAAAAAGTAAAACAATAAAGTCTCCTAAATAAAACACTTGGAAGAATTATGTTTTAAGTGGAATTACATATACCCATTGGGTGGCATATAATCCTATCCTACATAAATACTTTGTGTTAGGGACTGAATGCTTGCTTGTCTCCAAAATTCATATGTTGGGGCACTTGGGTGGCTTAGTTGGTTAAGCGTCCGACTCTTGATTTCAGCTCAGGTCATGATCTCAGGGTCATGAGATCAAGCCCTGCTTCAGGTTCCCTCAGTGAGGAGTCTGCTTGAGATTCTCTCTCTTTCTTCCTCTGCCCCTCTGCCTGCTCACAAGTGCACATGCACAGTCTCTCTCTAACAAATAAGTAAATCTTAAAAAAAAATTCATATGTTGAAGACCCAACTCCCAATGTGACTATATTTAGAGACAGGGGCCTTTATGGAGGTTAATTAAAGTTACATGCAGTCATAAGGGCGGGGTCCTGACCCAATGGAATTACTGTCCTTATAAAAAGAAACAGCAGAGAGCTTGCTCACTCATGCTCTCTCTCCAAGCACACTCACTGAGGAAAGGCCATGTGAGGAAACAGAGAGCAGGTGGCTGTTTACAACCCAAGGGGAAAATCCTCACCAGATATTAACACTGTTGGCATCTTGGTATTGGACTTTCCAGCCTCTAGTCTGTGAGAAAATAAGTTTCTGTTGTTTAAGCCACCTAATCGGTGGCATTTTGTTATGGCACGACCAAGCTAAGACACTGGGTAAGCTCTATTTTAATTAAAGTCCTGTATGTTTCTGACAGGGACTGCATATCTACGAGGCAGACTGGGTTGTAGAAAAGCCATATGAGACTACATGATGCAACTTCCTGGGTTATTTGTTTTACTCAACGGGGGTAATGTTAATTATTTTCATATTATAAGATTTTATTTATTTGAGAGAGAGAGAATGAGAGAGAGAGAGAGAGAGAGAGAGAGCACATGAGAGGGGGAAGGGTCAGAGGGAGAAGCAGACTCCACGCTGAGCAGGGAGCCCGATGCGGGACTCGATCCTGGGACTCCAGGATCATGACCTGAGCCGAAAGCAGTTGCTCAACCAACTGAGCGACCCAGGCACCCCTTATTTTCATATAATAGCCACATTCATGTTTATTAGATACAACACACAAAAGCTCATTGATTTCCATTTCTTTTTTTTTTTTTAAGATTTTGTTTTTAAGTAATCTCTACACCCAATGTGGGGCTCAAACTCACAACCCTGAGATCAAGAGTTGCATGCTCCACCAACTCAGCCAGCCAGGGGTCCCAAAAGGCCATAGATTTCTAAGGCAAATCAGAGACTCCAAATAAACTTTGTGCTTGCTATGGAATAACTGAGGCTTTGTATCTAGATCTTCTGGAGGTATGCATTCATTCATGTGGAAAAGTTTGCAAAGCACTCTGGTTTTTTTGTGACCGTTTAATGCATGTGCTAACTTTGTTCTTCGTCTGTATTTCACTGTGTATCTCTAAAAGGCAAAGATTTTTTTAAAAACCACAACCACAACACCATGATCACACCTAAAAGAAATCAGCAGTAATTCCTTTATATCATTCAGTATCCAATCAATATTCAGATTTTTGCAACTGTGTCACATACATTGTATATATCTATTATAATTACATCTGTATGACTTAGAGTTTGAATTTAATAAATAGAATTGAAATTAGAATTTGCTTGAATGAGAATTCAATTAAGTGTAAATATTGTTTCAGAAGCATCTTTTAGTTTATAGGTTCTCGGGCTATCTTTTTTGTCACAGGAAAAACGGGGTTATTTCTCCTGTGGAACTTCCCACAGTCTGGACATTGTGGTTGCACTTCTGTGCTATCACTTAAGCTGTTCTCTGTCCCCTGCTTGTCTTAACAACTTGACAAGTAGCTCAAGAGAGAAGCGTGGCTTCCATATCCACGCCGTTACACAAAGTTATTTCCACAGATACGGCATTCGGAAGCTTGAAAATACCTGTCCGCGTGTCTAAGACTGTCTTTTAAAACCTTAAAGAGGGTGATGATTATAACTGACCTACATTTAAAGTAAAGGCTCTTTTACAAGGGGTAATTTTATATTACTACTAAAATTGGAAAGCTCCTTTTGATTTAGACTAATTTTTTAGGAGAATGCTAATGAAAATGTGATAGGTTTAAGTCCTTAACACGAAACTCTCTCAAATCTATAGAAGTTAGTTGTTTATTTTTATTTAAAAGATCTTATTCATAAATATTTAATTTTAGTTTGAAAATTATAAATGATGACTTAAAATTGCTGAAATGAAAACCATACAAAACTTAAAAATAAAAGAAGAACCATCCTGCAGAGACAACTGGCTAGCCACTGGGAGAAAACAAGCTGACACCAAAATAAATCCCAGATGGAGTGCAGATTTAAGTATAAAAATAAAATATAATTCTGGAGGAAAATTTGGGAGAATGTTTTTATCATCTTGGGTTGGGGTAGGGGTGGAGGGATAATCTGACATCAAAGCCACATATCATAAAGGAAAGACTGACATCTTACTACATAGAAATAAAAAAATTCTCCATTAAACCGCCCTAAAACCCAAAAGAAAGTCCCATATTACTATGAACAAAGTTTTCAAATAACCAAATCAGAAAAAAATATCTGATTTTTTGTCAATGGCAGAGGATTAAAATTCTTCACAGAGCTTTAAAATAAGAAAAATTTCCCCACAGGAAAATGGGCAAAGCTCATAAACAGCAATTCATAAAAAAGAAAATACAAATGTCCAAATACATGAAAAGATGCTCAAAACTGAATATCCATCAAAGAAATGTATGCAAATTATAACAACAGTAGGAAATAATTTAAGATTGAAATTGATAGTATCTGATGTATTCACATACAGCTGATGAGAACATGATCTGTTAAACCTCTAGAAGGAAATCCAGGCATGTATGTCAAAATAAAGATGTGCAAGCCCTTCTCGTAGGAGTCTACTCCAAGGAAATAATGAGACAAATGCAGCCATATATGTAAAAAAAAAAAAATTTCATTTGCGTAGTTTGTAATTAGTGAAACACTAGAAAACACTAACTGCTCATTAGTAAAGAAATGGTTAAATGAACTCTGGAGGCCCAAACCACATGTGTGATATGATCTCATTTGTTAAAAAACCCACGTAGCTGACAGAAAACACACATAACATGGTGGTGGAAGGCGGGGCGAGGATTTGGGAGCAGGGAAGCTCGAGCACATCATCTCCACACAATGAGATTATGAGTGATTTCACTTGTTCCTTAAATCTTTCTGTATTTGTCTGAAATTTTCTCTCAAAGATTATGCATTACAAATTACATGCAGAAAAAGTCAAGCTATTTTGAGAAGAAACATGCCAAGATTTTTCTAACTTAATGTTCTGTTTCTGATCACTACAGCCAAGGACATTTTGTGAAAAGCATGCTTACCATGATTACTATAAGTTACTATAAATATTTCTCTCTTTATCTATTAATTTGTTAATTTATCCTAAATTCTCTTCTTTAATTACATTTTCATCTGAAAATCTAACAATGTATTTTTTAATGTTTTCCTATTAATAAGTCACTTTGCTATTTTCACATTATATCCAATATGCTTATCTTTTGAAAATTGCTTCTTTTAAAAAAAAACTATGAACTCCCATGCACATAAAATGCAGTGCCTTCAATATTTCAAAGTAAACCAAAATAAAAACATATCTTTTGAAAATATACTATTGCTTCTTTAAAAAAAAAGCTATATAAACTCTTATGCACATAAAACACAGTGCCTTCAATATTTCAAAATAAACCAAAAGAAAAGCTCCTACATTGTCTCCAACGTAAATTTTAAAAAAGGGAAATAATTATTCTGACTGGTGTGAGGTGGTATCTCATTGAGGTTTTGATTTGGATTTCCCCGATGCCGAGCACTCTTTCATGTGTCTGTTGGCCATATGGATGTCAAAAAAAAAAAAAAAAAGGGAAATAGTCTTGGGTCAGAGCTTTCATTGGTTGTACAGAAAAGAAACCAATCTGCCAATTTTCCCCACAACTTGAAGAAAAACAGCAGAGAGAGACACGTAAGAGGCCGTCCAGAAACTGCCTAGGTTTAATGGCCCTAAGGAAATGAACTCACCAAAATGACGCCCAGGCTCCAGAGGTCACAGGACTCATCGTAGCCGTTATGATTCAAGAGCTCGGGGGCCGCATAGTGCAGGGTGAAGCAGGGCGTCTTGAGAGGCTGGTTATCAGGCGGCTTTAAGCGTGCAAACCCAAAATCGATTACTTTAATTTCCAAATTGTCATTTTCATCAGTGAACAATAAATTCTGCAAGATACAAACACTTCAATTAGTCTCTCGTGATAATGTCCTGGGACTTGGGGATGCCATTTATGTATCTAGCTATACGATGATACTGGATTCAAATGCAGAGAGAGATCTGATGGGGAGGATCTGGGAGCTGGATGTCAGCATACTGTTGTTCTCTGCCTTACACTTTTTTGTATTATTTCAATTGTATAATGTCTTGTGAAACACTTTCGACTGTACCACGCCTCTTCCCACGTCAGAGTCTTTGTCTACATTTTTCTCTCTCATGGTATTTGCCCTCTACCTCCTCCATCAACCTCCTTTCTGACATGGCTCACGTGCACCTACTCCTCGTTTGGAGATACCACCCTCATGTGCCACCAAACTGAAGTCAGGACTTTTTCTATTTTCTGCTAGTATATTTTCTTTTTCTTTCTGGTACTTAGCATCTTGGTATTAGAAATTCAAAGTCTTCTTCCTCCATTAGGCCGTAATTCCCTAATGGCAGGGACTATGTGTCCCCCTTATTTATGACTCTATTCCTAAAACCTGGTGCACTCATATAGTAGGTGCTTTGGTAAATATCTGTCCATTGAATAGTCATAAATAAAATAGCTGTCTCTAGTATATCCTATTAAAAAGACATGGTGGGGGGGCGCCTGGGTGGCTCAGTCGTTAAGCGTCTGCCTTCGGCTCAGGTCATGATCCCAGGGTCCTGGGATCGAGCCCTGCATCGGGCTCCCTGCTCGGCGGGAGGCCTGCTTCTCTCTCTCCCTCTCCCCCTACTTGTGTTGCCTCTCTCGCTCTCTCCCTGTCAAATAAATAAATAAAATCTTAAAAAAAAAAAGACATGGTGGGGCGACTGGCTGGCTCGGTTGGAAGAGCATGTGACTCTTAATCTTGGGATTGTGAGTTTAAGCCCCACGTTGGGTGTAGAGATTACTTGAATAAATAGAAAAAAACCTCAAAAAATACAAAAAAGAAAGAAAGAAAGAAGACATGGTAAAGACATACATTTCAGAAATATTTTCTCCAAAACAATTAATACTTAAACATTTTTTGATGCTTAATGGATAATATCCCTCAGTTATTCAGAAAACACTGTTCTCTTGAATCCCTCGTCTGCCAAGCCTTCTCAGTCACTGAGGCTTTACTGTATTGTTTTTGTGTTTATCACACATTTAATAAATGCTAACTGTGTGATGCACAGTCATCACTTTTATTAGTCTATCAAGCTAGTACCCACAATAAGTGACTCCGATTATATTGTCTTCAGATATCCTGACAAAACCTGTTATGTGTCTTTATGTTTATTAAATTATTCCTCAGATCTGGAACGTCATTTGCTTTGTTACTATTATTCCAGCTAAAATAAAAGACATCACAGAAGGCTTCATTCATACCAAGAAGAAAAATCTTCTACACCTTCCATTCAAAAGTTAAAAAATGAATAAAGTGGGAGGAAAGAAAAGCAAAAATATTAAAAAGTTTTCTTAAATGCTCTATCATACAATGCTTGATCCTGAATTTGTGATGGAATTAAAATGTGGATGTGATTGAATGTAGGGTTCACCACTACTAAATCAGAGCTGGGGTTCACGCGCTTGCACTTGGGAGAAGTCTCTCAGCAAATGACTGCCGAGCCCCTCTGTGGTGCAAGCACTGGGCTATGTGCAGAGGCGTGAAAGCACCCCTGGCCCCCGGCTTCACTGAGCCTGCTGAGCCTTTGGAAATGACTTCAGTTTATTCTATATTAAGGCTGGCAGAGGACTCCCTTAGCCACCGTTCTTGAAATGAAGGAGACTCCACTCTCCGAGTAGAGTTGGGTGTGCATGGGGAGGAGTGGCAGGAAGCAAGCGTCTTTCAGCTTCATCTCAAGTCCCACCTGAAACTAATTTGATGTAGTTTTTCTTAATCTTTCAAGATTAGGGGGTCCGGTTTGAAAAGTACAAAGCAGCCCACCAGGAATGTTAGCGAGCTTCTAAATTTGTCTGCTGCTGACCTAGAATTTAGGATTTTGCTCAAGCAGAAAGCCAGGGCCACGTAAATACCAACCAAAAGATATATAATCAGATCTTAAAATATGACATCAATGGGAAAGGAATTAAACTTTTAGTCTGGAAATAATATACTCTGCCATTTAAAAGTCCAAGTGAAAGTTATTTTATTATGAAGATGTTAGTACAAAGGCACATTTTCCTCTCTCCAAAGTTTATTTTGATTTAGGGCTATAACTGTAGTAGAATGTCCTAAATAATCTGACAATTCTTCATTTCAAATGATTATTTGAAAGAAAACGTTTGTAACAAATAAGAAGAATTAAGCAACATAAGTATCTTTTTTATCAGTAAAATAGGAAGGCAAATTTAAATTCTGTTGGAGAGGACAGTTGCCTCATTTGAGACTCATGGGATGACAGATGGCCAGTTATCAAAGAATAAAACATGTGAAAATGAATTCTATACAGTCATGGAACAGATCTTTTCAATTAAAAAAATCACATGCTTGTTCCTTGTCTATCAAGAAAACATTTAAGTGGTGTGCTTTCACACTTAAAAACAGACCGCTAATCTCCGATGTACAGAGCACCATATTTTCAGTGGGGGTTCTGTAGGAGAAGTGAGAACGCAGATGAAGGAAGCAGAGGGGGAGCGACCATAGCGGCAAGTTCATAAAACACAACTCACTTTTGACTAATTACTAGTAACATGAATAACAGTAACAGGAAGTCCAAAGACAGAAGTTTATATGCTTTAGAATCAATTATATTTGGATGCACAGAATTCCATTTTTAGGGGCACCTGGGTGGCTCAGTCAGTTAAGCGTCTGCCTTCGGCTCAGGTCATGATCTCAGGGTCCTGGGATCGAGCCCCGCATCGGGCTCCCTGCTCAGCGGGGAGTCTGCTTCTCCCTCTCCCTCTGCCCCTCTGCCTTCTTGGGCTCTCTCTCTCTCTCAAATAAATAAAATCTTAAAAAAAAAAAAAAAAGAATTCCATTTTTAAAACATCCTCTTCCTACCAATGATTCAAGATATTTAAACAGGCAAAAAATGGTGCTGTTAGAGACATATTCTTTTGTGGTTT
Source organism: Callorhinus ursinus (assembly GCF_003265705.2). Lineage (NCBI taxonomy): Eukaryota > Metazoa > Chordata > Mammalia > Carnivora > Otariidae > Callorhinus > Callorhinus ursinus. The sequence continues at coordinate 60,688,710 of NW_027397070.1, forward strand.
AACACAAAAAATAAACTCCAAGTAAATTATTATTTAAAAAAATTTTGACAATGCATTATAATCACATGGTAATTAAAAATGAAGTTCTATTTTAAAGAGGAAATATGTGTAATTTTGCATATGATAAAGGATAAGTCATTATTATGCTTTTATAAATTATTGGGTTTTGTTTTTTAATTTTCATTAATATTTTGGTGATTTCCTGAAGAGGGAATTTTCATATTTTTGATACTAAAAAGGGATATTCTGGAGCTAGAATCTTTTCTATAATCCTTTTGAAAGAAGAAATATATAAAAAGGGGCTGCTTCTGCATTGCTACACAATTCTATAAATATAATACATGAGCAAAGAGAAGCACATATAGGGATGGTACAACTAATTAAACCAAGACAATTCTTTATGTTTAAATATTTAGAACAGAATTATATACATTCCTATTCATGAGCTAATCAATTTGATAACAAAAATGGAAAATAAGCTTTCACAATACATCATTAAAATAAAACCCCTCTAAATGACACACATATAGAAAGGATATTATTTTCTGCTACAAAAATTTCCATTGCTATTTTTAGCCCACAACTGTTGCATAAAGTATTTCTTCCATAAAAGGCTCTCACATTTACAAATATAACCTCAAGATGATCTGCTGGCAAAAAAAAAAAAGACAAAAAAAGACAAATTTATTTTAGACTAAAATAGAAGAGAAAGAGAATCCAAGAAACGGGATCTCTGCAAGTATCTATTTAGCAGAAAGCCCTAAACAACGAAACAAGAAGAGCCCACCCGGCCGTGGGGGGTGTTTGGTACTAAGGAGGCTAGACTGAGTGACGGGAGGGAGCGCGTCACGTGATACCTCGGGCTTCAGATCCCTGTGCACCACGCCCACATCATGCATGTGGCTCACGGCCGAAACGAGCTTCCGCATGATGTAGCTGGCTTCAGTCTCACTGAAGTGTTTCTTTTTCTTAATGCGTTCAAACAGCTCTCCCCCGTTCAGAAGTTCCATCACCAGAAACGTGTGAAGCTAGAAAGGAAGAGAAAGAAGAACGCGGAGGGCTTTCATGAAGAGAAGTGTATTTACAGATGAAACATTCCTGGACTATTAACTATCGCCAATAAATTTAGATAATCCCTTGTTAAAATAATCAACAGCAAGCCTTAATGGTGGAGAGGAAAGAATTGAAGGATAATGTGGCTTTTTTAGAATTCTATTTTGGTCATGGAAAATTTCAAGTGCTGCAGTGAAATCTTTATATATCCCTTCCTTGACTAATTCTTTCATTTGAATTCCATTCCAACCCTCTCTTATCAAGTTTACAGATCTTTCTTTTTAAAGTGTGACCTAGTGCTGATAATAATGTGAAATCATCTGCTTTAAATACTAGAGAAGATTAACGACAGAGTATGGGCAACTGCCCACAGGAGGCCTGACCCACCCACCGAATGGCAAATATATCTTTTAAAAAAGGCACTCTGAACCTCCTGTGAGAGCTCAACGGATTAGTTTCAGGGTTCCTTATTAATATCTGTGGCAAATACCCATAGCTCAGCGTGGTGTTTTACTGTTTTTGTGTGTGTGTGTGTGTGTGTGTGTGTGTGTGTTTTAAATAATTGCTTTGGATACCAATGGCATTATCTTAATTGAATAGTTTAAAAATTATCTATTTACTATGCCTTGCATACATGTCCATAAAGAAAGTAACATAGGAGCAATCAAAAAGCAAAGGAATTGTATCAGCTCTCACAAACGTGTAGTTTAAAAAGATAGCCAATCAAGAGATTCAGGTGCTATGTATTACAGAACCAGCATCACTGAACAAATAAGCTTCCTTCTGAATTAGCAAAATCCAGAAAAAAAAAAGCTTCATAAAAAAGGTAATTATCCTGTACATATTGGGCAAATTTTAAAAGGTGAACCTTTTTAATAAGAGAATTGCTTCCAGGCTACCAGAGATCAAGCTAATTTGAGTTTCTACATACAACAGATACTGTCAAAGTTGAAGGTCGGCTACAAGCATATGCCAGTGAGCTTTTAAAAAAAATGGAGGGCAATACCTGTAAGTGGTTTAAAAGATAGGTTTTAGAGTCAAACCTGGATCGGGATGGCACTTCTGCTACTTACTTATGACCCTGGGGATGCTAGTTAACATCTATGAGCTTTAGGACCCTCACCGATAAAACAGATAACGGTGAGAAAATGTATATGAGACCATTGGATAATGGCCCTCCGAAGACCTCCGTATCCAAATCCTCAGAACGTGTGGACATTACCTGATATGGTAAAGGGACTTTGCAGATGTAATTAAGGATCTTGAGATGGGAAGAGTGTCTAAATCATCCACCAGAGCCAACAGTATGGGATGGGACTATGGAAACAAGAGACTGGAGTGATATAAAGAAGGTTCACGAGCCAAGGAACGTGAGCAGTCTCCAGAAGCTAAAAAAAGGCAAGCAAATGGACTGTCCCTTAGAGTCTCCAGAAGGAACCAGCCCTGCTGACACCCGGACTTTATACCAGGGAGACTGATTTTGAACTTCTCATCTCCAGACTGTACGATTATAAATTGGTACTGCTTAGGTTTGTGGTAATTTGTTACAGCAGCAAGAGGAAATGAATACAGATCCCGGTACACTGAGTCGGAGGCTGAAGAGCCACCCTCATCGATTTCACCCATTAGTTGAAGAGAAGATTATGTGCACCTAGGGATGATCAGGGCAACTGTGTCATCTATACAGAAAAAATCACCCAAGATATCAATAGCAGAATGATAATATATCTTTATATATTTGTACTAGTATATATAGGATTATATCATGACACAACTTATAGTATTTTTTTTTTTTTTTGAGAGAGAGCTCGGGGAGAGGGGCAGAGGGAGAAGAGAGAGAATCTTAAGCACACTCCATGCCCAGCGTGGAGCCTGATGCAGGGCTTGATCTCACAACCCTGAGATCATGACCTGAGCTAAAGCCGAGAGTCGGACGCTTAACTGACTGAGCCATTCAGGCGCCCTTCAGTAACTCTTTAATATAAAAATAACAAATAATAAATTGATCCTGTGGCATAAGTACAAAATTAGGGATGCAGTTCCTGAGATCTGACATCGCCTGAACGTAAGAGACTGAATGTCTCTGCGGGGACGCAGCTGGGCACAAGCCCAAAACCAGAGGGCGGTGTCAAAGGTCATCCTCCAATCCCTTGACGACCATGTGAATCATCTTCAACAGGAGAATGTCCAGGCTCTTTTTAAGCACCTCCAGTGGATGGGGGACTCATTACTTCTAGTGGAGTTGGGTAGCCCGACGATGTGGCGACAAGTAGAGGAGCACGGAGAGTAGCTCCCCAAAGCCCTCACTTCAAAGATATTCCTTTTCTGACTATGAGAACCACAGAGCAAGTAGATGACAATGTCATTTTTGGGTGTTCACTCCATGTTTCTGCCTCCCCTAAGGCAGCAGAGTTCTGAGGTTGGACTGCTTGGGTCTAGAGCCCAGCATTACCACTTACGAACTGTGAGACCCTGTTATTTAACTTCTGTGAGTTTCCATTTTCTCACCCCAAGGTGTTACTATAAGGACTGAATAACACATGTGGAATCTGGGACGATACCTGGCCCATGTGAGGTATGCAATAATAAAGGGCAAGGTTATTGTGGTTAAGACATAGTATCACTGCCATGGTACCCTGGGAACTTTCAGTATGGTAGAGAACTGGGCCATGGCCTACCCAGGACATGGTGTTACAGCAGCACCATGGAGACAGCCCAGGACGGGAGCCCAGGTTTTCCCGACGAGACACTCACGGCCTTGCGGTGTGACCACAGACAAGTCTCATGACCCTTCTCAGTCTGTTTCTTCTTTGTTAAACTTAGGGTAAGCCGCATCCAGGACTGGGTTTGGCTCTTGTGCTTAGCATGTTGTCTTAAGTAGGAGCGTGTCATCTCACCCAGTCCCAGGGGGAACAGTAACTGTACCGGAGCAGTTTTTGTCATGGAAGGTGGCAGTGGAGGGGAGAGGAAGAGGCATGGACCTGACACAGTGGCAATCCTCCCACGTGCAGAGGTACACACTTCTGCACTCGGTTCCTGTTGGAAAGCAGGACCAGGAGAGGAGGGGACAGCATGACCTGGGCCCCTGGAGTAAGATGAGATGAGCAGCTTTGCCCTTCTGCGTCGCCTCTCTTCTTTAGCTTGCACTAATTAGGCTTACAACTCTCTAAGTTCTATTCCGGAAGTGAAAGAAGGTTGAAGGCTGGTAACTAATGGACTACTGAGAACTATCCAGTGATTAAGCTACGGTGGGCAGCAGCTGAGTGGGTGACAAGCAGAGTGCAGCTTGTGACAGCGCCACCGGCCCCTGCCCCTCTCTCCTCCGTCCACGTCCCATGTGCCCACTGCTGAGGGAGAAGAGCGGACGTGAAAGGATGCATCGGTTTGGGGGAGGGGTAGGAAGTTTCTCTGCCTTCTCTAGGGGCTGGGTATTCTCCCACATCCCTGACTCTGACCCTGCAGCACCAACAAGACTGGTAAAAAGTAGAACCCTCTATGTGAATCAGAATGCACAGAAAAATTGTGTCAAATACCTGATCGTGAAAAACTTCATGCAGCTTCACAATATTGGGGTGTCCTTCACAGAGCTTCAGAGCCGTGATTTCTTTCTGAGTATTGGCTTCCATCCTGCAAGATGAGAGCAGTTAGACTCCACATACATACACCTCTTCACCAAGTTCTTATGTCCGGATTGTCCCAACCCGAATTTTGTGTTTATTGACAGTGCATTCGGAATGTAACTGTCCAAGTATCAAAGTGAGGTCTCTATGATAGTGGTGAGTCATCTTACCCACCAGAACAAGTAATGCGTTATTCCCAAGACAATGATTATTTCTTTTTTTTTTTAAATTTTTTTTATTGTTATGTTAATCACCATATATTACATCATTAGTTTTTGATGCAGTGTTCCATGATTCATTGTTTGTTCATAACACCCAGTGCTCCATGCAGAACGTGCCCTCCTCAATACCCATCACCAGGCTAACCCATCCCCCCACCCCCCTACCCTCTAGAACCCTCAGTTTGTTTTTCAGAGTCCATCATCTCTCATGGTTCGTCTCCCCCTCTGACATACTCCCCTTTTCTTCCTCTCCTGTTATCTTCTTCTTTTCCTTTTTTCTTATAATATGTTGAGTTATTTGTTTCAGAAGTACAGATCTGTGATTCAACAGTCTTGCACAATTCACAGCGCTCACCGTAGCACATACCCTCCCCAATGTCTATCACCCAGCCACCCCATCCCTCCCACCCCCAACCACTCCAGTAACACTCAGTTTGTTTCCTGAGATTAAGAATTCCTCATATCAGTGAGGTCATGTGATACATGTGACAATGATTATTTCTGAATCAGAAGAGAGCCAGTCCTATGAAGAAACAGATGCCTGACTTGCCTGACATTTTGGTAACAGGAATACATAATCAAGGAGGTAATAATGAGTTACCGAAATGACGAGCTGGCTCGCAAAGCTACCAGCAAATTGCTAAGTCATTTCAGAAAAAAAAAGAAAAAAAAGTATTTCAGATCTGTAACTATTAGGAACAGCAACAGCTGCTAAGCACATCTGATTGCCGCTGCAACAGAAAATGTTCTCGCAGGAACCTCGAAAGCCTGTCACCCTATGATTTATGTCTCAGATGGATTACGTTTAACAGCAAACATCTAGTAGAGTCAGAAGGATAATGGATCAGGCTAATGAGCTGAATGGCTAAACCCATGGGTGAAAAAGCCTTACAAGAAACCATTGATTTTAAAATAAAAATCCTAATTTACAGAATTCATTGACCGGATGAATCCACACAAAACAATGCCAGACACGGTCCTACCTTTTGCTGATTATTTTGACTGCAAAGGCTTGGCTACTTTTTTTGTGTATGCACTTTCGACAAATTGAAAAACTTCCCTCTCCCAGCGGCTTGTCCTTCAGATCCAGGTCATAGTGCTGATAGAATGGGGAGTCCTGGTAAGAAACCAACATCATTTAAGTTAAGAAAATACTAGGAATGCAGAGGGATAAATAACATTATAGAGTAAAAAAACATTATTTATGTTAATAAATATGCATGGGATACATTTAGAATCTTCTAAGATTCATCTTACTTTTAGCTCATTTCTACTTTCATCTATATAACTTTTTAAGACATATTAATTGGCTATCGTTGTAAAAAGGAGTTCATTGAAATTGATGTGACTAATTCTCTAGGGCAAATATTGCTATTTCCACTTATTCATTTCCTAAAACTGCATCTTAGTCAAATGGTAAGTCTCTTATGTTCACCGGCCCTGACAATGTTAATTAGTGTTGGTATTTAAATGATAACTATGTCATTTAATTAACCACGTCTATACCTTCATCATTGCGCTCCTGGCAACATTTGTCACTCCAGGACGTTCAACTCCCATGTGAAATTGAAGAGGATCTATTACAGCTGCATTACGTTTGAACAGAATAGAAGGAGCAACAAAGGAATAGCCCTAAAAAAAGAAAAGAGTAAAGAATGAGGATTTGCAATTTCCCACGTTAGCACAGACCAGACTGTAATAATTTTTTTTCTAAAATCAAGAAAAAAGACTGAAAAACATTCAAATATGTGTTAAGGTGAATCTCATTTTATTTGTAATCTAAAATGCAAGGTTATTTCAAATCAATAGAAAGATGATTTTCAGAAGGAGAGAATGCCATCTTCTGGTAGAATTAAACCAATTCAAAAGTAAAGACAGAAAAACCTTCTTTCCTATTCCACCCCCAATATCTGACTCACAGCTGTAATTCTTTTATTTATTTACTTTTTAAATTTAATTTAATTTTATTATGTTATGTTAGTCACCATATAATACATCATTAGTTTTTTGATGTAGTGATCCATGACTCAATGTTTGCATATAACGCCCAGTGCTCCGTGCAGTACGTGCCCTCCTTAATCCCCATCACCGGGCTACCCCATCCCCCCCCCCCCCCCCCCTCCAGGACCCTCCGTTTTTTTCCCGGTTGCCCCCATCCTCCCTTGTTTCGTCCCCCCCTCCGCCTCCCCCCCCCTTCATTTTTCCCCTCCTTCTCCTAATGTCCTCCACGCTATCCCTTATGTTTCACAAATAAGTGAAACCATATGATAATTATCTGTCTCTGCTTGACTTATTTCACTGAGCATAATCCCCTCCAGTCCCATCAGAAAGGATGAATACCCAACTTTTACATCAACATGGATGGGACTGGAGGAGATCACAGCTGTAATTCTTCTGCATTGCTGATAAAAGTTCGCTTACAAACACAACTAACTTCTCAAAAGGGTAGAGTTTAAGGTATTAAACAAAGTGGTCCAAGGGCTCTTGTTTATTTTTATTCCAAAGGCTATAGTTTGTTTCTAATTTAGCAATTATTTGGCTCATTATCCTTCCTCAGACTAAAAATTTTAAATTGAGTTTTGGGAAAGAAATAAAATCAAATGTCAGAACGATGTGCTGAACCAAAAGCGGTATAGTGATAGATGATTAATCTGTTCAAGCTGGAAAATTCATTAGTTTGAAGAACAGTTTTTAGATATCTACTCTGTGCTCAGTCATGTGCTAGATGTTAGTGTCATTAAGGTCCAGAAACACAGCCCAGGTGACCAGATTAAGCCATACTAATGGGATACTTAATGAGGGTCAAGAAGGGAAGCTCTGACGCCATTTAAAAGTTAGAGTATTGCAAGTCTGAGGAAGATCTTTTTCTAAGTATAAAATCTTTTCTAAATCTTCAGGAGTTAGAAAGCAGTTTAGGTTACTCACTGAAGATAAAGAATCAGATAACAGTTTTTATGAACTGAAGAAAATTTTATATGGATAGAGGTAAAATAAAGTAGTATTGTATTTTTCTATAAGAGAGCCTGAACAGAAATAAAATTTCAAGTAAGAAATCAGCACCGCTTTATATAAAAAAAAAACCACAGAAGTAATATCTACTATTTAACAGACCATAAGCTTCAGTTACTAATGTGCAGTATCTCTATATTTGATAATTTTGAAGAGATTAGAGAATCTTATTTTTAAGATGCCAAAAGCACTTTTCATATGGGAAAATTGATCTTTTTTTCCAGGGCACAGGTGGCCTCTGTACATGAACACGCTCCTGGAGATTACCTGAAACAGCCTCTCGGAGCTCTGGGGCAGTGCTGCGGGGGAGTAGGTGGGGTCCATCTCCGTGAACTCTTCTGCAAAGTTACTCACATCTAATTCGTCTCGGATGACTGGCTTAAATGGCGCGGGCACTTTTTTGGCAGCTAAATCATCCCAATTTATTTTCTAAAACAGAGAAAGAAAATTGGTACAAAGTAGAAACCAACAAAGTTGAAGTATTTTCTGAGAATTGTCTAAGAATAACAAAGACAGACTGGGGTTTTAATTGGTTGATAGGGAAAGAGCACATATCTCAAACCAATAATTAAAAAAATTTTTTTTTCTTTTCCCCCCAAGCACGAGCACATTTTCTGACTGCAGTTGATGGCTCCAGCCAACGCTATGTCCTAAAGATGAGATGGCCTTCTGTCACTGTGGGGTCTTGTGGTGTCCTCTGGGGGGCACCAGGTTATCCCTAGTCCACCGTTAGGCATAACAGAAAAATTACTTTTGTCCTGACCCTCTTGAGAAAGGTGTGAGGCCAGAACAAAACAAACTGAACTGTCATAAAGGGCCTTTCAATGCTCTATGGATATGAATATTAACTCTAAAGGAATATCCCTATTTTCTAGAGGCAGTGTTAAAGCGGCTCTCGGCCTATACTTGGTTTCCCTCCTGGTCATCTGGACAGATTAGACAATAAACACACTATAAATCATGTACTTGGTTATGTCTCTAAGTATAAATGATACTATCATACTGATGTGATCATCTTTTTTGCATTTACCTGTATTCTAGCTTTTTAAATACTGCTTCTTTCCCCCCATGCCAGTCGCTTACTGCTGATAAAGTGCTGTTTTATCTTACTCAAATTCAACTCTGTGCTCTATTTTCTTTGTGCTCCTTCTGTCACTTAAAACAACCTCAGATACTACTTACTGAATTGAATCCTACAGCTACCCTATTAACATATTTCCTCAAATCTAAGATGTCATCACTTATAGTGAGATAAACCATTATTTTATGTACCATTAAGAAAGAAAAGGCATCATCAACTAGAATGGTTACAATGTCCGTTGTAAGATGCATTCTGATTTCAGAGATGGTTGATGACACTGGCTAAGTTTAATCAACTAACATAAATGTTTTTATTATGCCCTCTTGTGGAGGGAATGTAGAAAAAAATCATTAGATTACAGATCATCACATTTTTCAGTTAGAGTGGGCTTTAGAGATCATTTAGCTCATCTCCTTTACTTGATCCAGATGGAAATTGAAGGCTGGAAGTAAGAACGAACCTTTTTCACTTAAACATTAGCTAGTGGAAAGGTCAGTCTCTTGATTTTCTAGTTAGTAGTGTTCTGTCCTCTGTGTGGCTCTAATGTTTTCCATTACAAGCATATGATTTGTGCTTGGCTATTTATACACACATTAAAAGAAACTTCTAGAGTAAAGGGGTAATTTAAAGGAATATGTTGTTATCAGGAGAACGTTTGGTATGTAGAAAACTGAATGCTATTATGCTCCTCTCCACCTTCTCTCCATTTAGGTCTTTACCAGTTGGAGTCTGGTCTTTCCTAAAGTGTCCTTGTTATTTAAAAAGCAAGGCAATTAAATAACCTAAAATTACTATTCCAAACTATAGAAAAGAAAAATTTCTCTAATATGAAAGACATACTGTAATATTCACAAATATAGGGAACCACACAGAAAAAGATCCTAGGGAAACAGGACTGAGGCATTTTGCTTGAGTACTTTCTTAAATCTTACCTTATTGCTAAATTTTGAGCCAGATTTCTCAAAAACATATTTGAAATAGTTTGTTCAAATATTAATCTTTGTAAGCCATGCTAATTTATGAAATGCACACACTGAGAAGTTAATTTTATTCCAAATGTATTTCTGTTATTGAACTTCCAAAAGAACATAGTAATAGATTTTTAAATGGGTTACAACTGAGAGACTGATGTTATTTTTTTGAGTATAGAAATAGAGAGGTAATTCTTATTCTCAGCCATTATTTGTTTCTCTATTTTTAAAAAACAATAGATGACATAAAGTTTACTCTACAGCAGAGCTTTTTCTTTGTTTTGTTATGCTATTTTCATTTGTTTTGGTGATAATACTGTAAAAACTCAGTTTGCAGAATAAAAATAAAACTTGGATGGTCCCTTTAGACCATGAATACTTAGAGGTCATGTTTGTTGAGGCGATGAAATTATTTAAAAGTCCTAAGTTCATAGGGTAGGTACCTGGGTGGCTCAGTCGGTTAAGCATCCGACTCTTTTCTTTTTCTTTTTTTTTTTTTAAAGATTTTATTTATTTATTTGAGAGACAGTGAGAGAGAAAGAGCACATGAGAGGGGGGAGGGTCAGAGGGAGAAGCAGACTCCCCGCCGAGCAGGGAGCCCGAAGGCATCCGACTCTTGATTTAACTCGGGTCATGATCTCAGGGTCCTGAGATGGAGCCCCTAGCTGGGTTCTGCGCTGAGCACTGAGCTTGGAGCCTGCTTGGGATTCTCTCTCCCTCTCCCTCTGCCCCTCCTACACCCCATCCCCTGCTTGTGCATCATGTGTTCCCTCTCTCTCTCTTAAAAAAAAAAAGTCGTAAGTGCAGGGTTTTAAAAACTGAGGTTATGGTGTTCCAGGTTGACCGCTTAGATTGAAATAACTAGCCAAGTTGGCCAACTTAACTTTTTTCCCCCCAGTTATCTAAAATTTTGGAGGTTTTTCTTTTTGTTTTTGTTTTTTTGTTAATAAATTGAGCAAACTAAGTTGAGCAGATGTATTGGTGCTCTGCAGAATGGCCTCATTAGGCTTTTTCAGGATAAGCAAAAAAAAAAAAAAAGAACAATTAATTCTATGTTGCAGATACACAACTGAGAAATAGGTAGATTTTTAATTGTCTGAGATCGCTCCTGAGGAAAGAAGGAAAAAATGAAATCATTGTCTACAAGGTGGAACACACTGGCAGGAATGGCTCAGGAACTGAGAGAAAAGTAAAAAATAAAAGCCTCTTTGGTCCAGATGCCTAAATTTCAAAATCGTAAATAGAAACCAATACTCAAAACTGGAACCAATAAGCTTAAGAAAGACTGAATACCATTATGGTCCTCCCCACTCTCACTTCACTTAGGGAGAAAAAGACCATTTAGGTGTCTCCAAGTAGAATTCTGATCTTTGGATTTTCCCCGTCATTTAAAAAAAAAGGTGCAATGTATGTGAAAATAGGGAGCAAAGATCCCCAAAAGGGACCCCCGTTCACTCACTTCACCAAGAATGCCAAGCACCCTGCAAATAGTAGGGCATATGAAACCATCTGTTCAATATATTTCACCTGAAAAAAGAGATGTTCTTTGATTTCATCCGCATCACGTGGACCACATCCCAATCTTTTCTTGGGATCTTTCATCAAAAGACGCTGAATTAGGTCTTTAGCTAAAGCACTCATTTCTTGAGGATATGGAGGCTCACTTTTTAATATTCTCCTGTAGGCAGATAAAACTTGCTATTAAAACAACCAGAGGATGAAGTTATAGTGACAGTATTCTTAGCAAAACAAGTATCGTGCAACACACTTTGAGCTATACGTGAAAAACGGAGCGAAAGTATTTAAAATGAGATACCATGAAATCAAATTTCTGAAACTTAAAAAAGCAGAAACAAAAAGTGTTGGATCATTTTTCAGTATAAGGCACTCCTAGTGGGAAGCCACCATCCCAAATATTTAACTGGAAAAAAACATATGAAGACTTGGGACTTCCCATCTATGGACTTGATTCTGATGAAAGATTTCCCAACGGAAACAACTCCTAATAAACTCAGGGAAGTCAATCCAGCCCTCAGATTCGAAAGGACAAAAGCAACTCCAACCATACCTGCCTCTCTTCTCCTTCCCTGTGTGCCAGTGAACAGCAGGGCCCAGCAGGAAGGGGGAGGGGAGGCAGGCCAAGCCAGAGAGTCAGAGCCACTTGGACATGGCTCCACTCCTAATATCTGAAATGAGCACCAGACCTGGGGCTTTTCATGGGATGGAAGCACCTGCTTCATTATCTGCTACTATAAAACAGGCAGGTGAGCCCTATAAGGAACTCAAAGATAACATCTACTATTTATTATGGAAGGTAAACAAGATAATCAAGGTTCTTGATGAAATATTTGAATTTATTCTAAGGTCATGGAAGAAACCAATCCAACCAAATGTACCTTTTGCCCCTGTTAAAAGGAAGATCAATAATGAGAAGGGATAATGAAGGGGACAAATTGAAATTAAGAAGCTTAACACGGTATACATGGAGATGAATAGTTATTCCTTTGTTTGGATTTGCAAAATGATTGCCTGGTGTGTATTAAAATATTAATAACCGTTATGGAACAAAATCAGATAACACGTTTGTAAAAGCACAGCCTGGTAAGAACATGGACTCTGGGGCCAGCCAGAATTCAAACTGGCTCTGTGGACTGGTGGTATGACTCTGAGATAGCTGATTAACCTCCTTAATACCACGGTTTCCTTAATCTCACGTGGGTATGGTGGCGCTTACACGGGTGAAAACATGATGAACAGGGCTTAGCACTGCCCTTGCGACGTAGCAAGTGCTTCACCTATGTGCGCTACCGTTAGACTCCCTCCTGCTGGAGCCGCCACAGAGAAAACCTTAGCCAGTCGCCACCAAGAATCAGGGAAATGATCAGTGGTTTTGGACTGAAAATTCCAGCAGTGTTGTTCATTTCAAATCTAATCCGACTTCTTGCACTCCATCCTGGGGACGCGAGGAAACGCTGGCAGAACAAGGGGAAAAAAATAAGCAGTACTCTTTCTTTTTGATTCTTTAGTACACGCCCATGGCTCACTGCTCGGCAGGGTTTTCGGCGTTAGAGACGATCCTCTCCTCAGATCAGGCACAGGCATATCCGGCAGAGACACTGGCCACCCTGTTTCTCAGGGAAGAGTAAGTACAGACTTTTCCATTTTCTCCACCCTGAATGTACTTTTTGCAGGCAGGACCTTCTTGTGTAAAAGCATCAGGCAACAGACACGCCGTTGCTGACATCCGCTTCTGCTGACTCGGGCTATGGAAATAAGCACTTCAGCCGCCACCGTCTGAGGGTACCGATCCTGCATGTCTGTTACTTCTTACACCCGAGTCGTTGGCCTTTACTGGAAGTCTACTCCGCACCAGGGAAAGCAACAGTCGGTCAGGTCAGCCGTGGCGGGTTCATCCACAAAAGGAGAGATGTAGAGAGAACAGGGTGGCCCCACCGAGATGCCAAACTGGAAAGAGGGGCAGAAAGAGACCCCGTGCACAACTTGGGGTGGCGGTCTGGGCACACAAACAGCGTCAGTGAGCTACGGAGGTGTGTGGCAGGTGCCAGGTGCCGGGCACTAGAGTTTTAGATGGGAAGACACGCAGTGGAAATGTGAAGGGATTTCTGAGAACGCGGCTGACGAGGGAACAAGAAGAATCGCCGGTGATGGCCCCGGAACTTCCCTTTGCGGGGAGAAGCTAACACGGCCAGAAGCAGTGGTGGGAGGTCCGGCAGGCAATGGCGAGCATCCACCCAGCTCGCAGGAGAGAACAGGGGCCCCGCAGAAGGAGACACCACAGCAGGAACACTTCTTAGGCTTCTTGTTGTCTTGGTACACAGAGTGGCACAGGGTTTGCTTAGTGCGTGGAGAGGTTCTGAAGCCTAATCCTGCAGAGAACTGTAGGGCCAGGAAGAGGGCCAGAAATGGAGTGGGTGGGGTGGTGAGGAGAAAGCCCCCAGCAGGCTTCAATCTTTTCTCCACCGGAAGATGATCTGGGATTTACCTTCCTCTTATGCTGTTTCCTTGAAACGTACTGCGCCAAGATAAATGTGAAATGACAGCTGTGCCTGGTTATTGCGAAGTTACCCCTGAGGGGTGTGAGCAGACAGGACTATTTAAAACTCAGAGAACTCAAGTTTCTGGGTGTTATCTCTTACCCCAAGGGTGTCCCTGGGCGGGGGGTGGGGGGTGGGGCGCTTGGAAGCTGTGCACGGGGGAGTTTTAAGATACAGTTCCTGTGCGGAGCTTCCCATGCTGGTGTGGTTTACACCCACCCACTTGGTCTCACCACTAATGGCTGAGTGTGTCTTCTGTGGGCTGGGAAGCCAGGAGGAGGTGATGGGAAGGACCGCTGATGAAGAGGTGTTTGATGTTGTCGTGCTCATGCTCTGTTTCCTGACCTGTATCTTCGAAAGCTAAGTAAAACTGGCGCCAGATTCCAGCCCACTGTGACCTGTGAGCGTGAATGCCAATCCGAAGCCTAGACTAATACAGTTGCACAGAATGTGCACTGCAGAAATGGGGGATGTGGGTGAAGGATGCTGGTTCTAGCTGGTGCTAGTCGTGACCATCCCAGAACACCCTGCAAGAAGAGCAGGGAGACATAGCTCAGGTGCGCTTCCCCTTTACCTTCAAATGTGCTTGATTTCTGAACTGGTAGTAGCCCAGAGCTCTTTCTTTTTAGCTTCAAAGGGAATCTGGGAAACTCCAGAAGAACTGCCATGGAGCAGGGCCCAAATAAACCTTAGAGCTCTCTGTAAAATCACAACAGGCTCTGCGTTGATATATCATGGTAAACACTTCTTGTGTTTGTTATCATTTAATCCATACAATAATCCTACCAAGGGCAGCGAGTATTAGCCCCATTTTAAAGATGAGGCAAGATTCCTTTCAAATAAATCAAGAAATATACATACCAATTAAAATTTTAAGCAGGTGTTTTAGAACATAGATGATTTTAGTATTTTTTCCAAGAATAAGCAAATAACAGAGCTAAGAAGATTTTGAAAAATAAAATAATTGGGAAGGATTCTACATGTTAACTACACGTTATGGTATTACATACAACTACACAGATGGTATTACAAGACAAAACTGTAAAACTGAGGTGCTAGCAAAATAAATCAACAGCCAAATCAAATGAACAGAAGAGACAACTTGAAAAATATCCAGGCACATACACAAAACTTACATTGTTTTTGAAAAGGGACCAGCCAACATCGGAAATGCCACATTGTTTGACAAATGTGTTGGGGAAACCAGCTATTTGGGAAATACTGAAACAAAGCAAGACCTATGCCTTATACCACAACCCGAAATAAACTCCAAATGGATTGAGGAATTACATGAAAAAAGAAAAATTAAATAAAATTAAATCTATAATATAAAAATGAATATACAATCTCATTCTATTCATGAATGTTATGTTTCTGAAAACCCTCTGTGGTCAAAGAAATTCACAACTGATGAGCTTAAGAATATATGGATTAAAGGGTGTGAACACCAAGACTAGAATTAAAACTGACGGGGAACAAGATGGATGGATGGTAGACACAGAACAAGCAAGGATGGTCAAATAGTCACGGGAGAATCATGGCGGAAGCAGGTAGGCGCGTATCCACTCTAAGAGAAATAACATTTTCATAATAAAATGTGGAAACAGTGAGCCTATGAAACATCGCACGTGTTTCATACGTTTACTAAAACATAATAAGGAACTGTCTCAACAATGGTATCGGGGCGATGGGCAATGCTCACTTTCCCTCCACTAGGGTCTCTGCTCAACTGTCACCTTATCAGAGCATCTTTCTCTAACCATCCTGACAAAATACCCAGCCTCTTCATCCCTCTCCTTTCTTTTTGCTTCATGGAATCTAAAGACTATTATATATTTGTCAATTAATTCTCTCTCCCAACTAAAATGTAAACTCTGAGGGAATAGGGACTCCTTTTTTTTAAAAAAAGCAATTTTCAGGGCGCCTGGGTGGCTCAGTCGGTTGGGCGTCTGCCTTCGGCTCGGGTCACAATCCTGGGGCCCTGGGATCGAGTCCCGCATCGGGCTCCCTGCTCAGCGGGGAACCTGCTTCTCCCCCTGCCTGCTGCTCCCCCGCTTGTGCTCGTGTGCTCTCTCTGACAAATAAATAAAATCGTAAAAATTGAAAAAAAAGCAATTTTGTTCCTTGCTTTTCTCCTGGGGCCTAGAGAACTGCTTAGCACTCAGCAAGCCCTCAACAAATATTTCCTGAATGACTAAATGTCTAATTGTTTTCCATTCATGATACCTTGCTCACTCAGGATCTTTCTTCCTCAGTTTCAACAGAGGCCTGCAGATAACATTTTTGCATTTTCACAGATGGCATGCCTTCTCTTGGGTTGTTTATTTCTACTTGCCCTCCATTTCAAAGTTCACAATCTTCCCTATTTCATCACTTAATATTGTTGATTCTCACTTCCTGGTTCCCGTGCAGTCCCAGAATTTCAGGATTACTCATATGCCTGCCTGAGTTAGGAGGAGTTTCCAGCCAACTTCACTTTAAATAGTTAAGAATACTGTGGTATATCTATTCAATGGTTATGTTACATAGCCACTGCAAAATTATGTTTACAGAGAGCCTGTAATTGGAGAATGTGTAAAACTTTAAGCAAAAACTGGAAGATAGGAAACTGTATTTCTAGTATGAGCACAATATATCAAAATATCAGCAGTGTTTGTCTCTGGGAGTTATTATGCACATTTTACACTAGAGTGAACATTACTTTTAGAATAGGAGCAATAAAATGAACTTCATTTACAAGATCACAAACCCACAGAGAACAGCACGCAAGCGTGGCAAGAAGGCCAGGAAGTCTTGAAGCTCCCATGAGTAGGCCCCTGTGGGTATTTCCCACCATCGGAAAGGCCCTCTTTTCTACCTTCAGCCTCCACAAAGCTTGTGGGTCCTCCCAGCCCGGCCCGTGCGGTCTCTCCATCCTGAATGGCTGCTTCCTTCACACTCCCAGTCCCCACGGGTCCGTGCTACCTCTGTACTTCCATAGCATGCATCTTATCACTCCACTAGTTTTCAAAACTCCCTGGTATTATGAATTGTCATCTGTTTATTCCCAATCTTCCCAGACAGTATGTAAGTTTTCCTAGGACGAGAAGTCTGCCTGTATCTCTCTCTTCTGCCTTCGGAGGTAAAAGTTACTCATCCGTCCCCCTCTTGTCTGCAGGCCAGCACTTCCCGTCCCTTACCTGCAATAAGCACCCGCCCCACTAGGATAGAAAACAGCAGGACAGAGTCAAGTGTGCGCCCTGGGAGAGCAAGAAGCAACTACCCAGGAGTCACTCTGTACTTGACCCCAGGCCCAGCTCCCGTAGCTCTGAGTCCTGAGGCAAGATAAGCTGTTTCTTCGTTTGTAAAGCAAGCATACAGAACTACCTGTCCTCCAGGGCTGTAAGGATTCCAGGACACAAGGTGTGTGACTTCTCGGCACAGAAGGAGGCTGGGGCACAGCTGTGCCCGGGTGAGCCTCGCCCTCAGTGCGGCTCGTCCCCAGGAGTGTGCCTGCTCTGAGACAGTGGATGCCCAGAGGGGACACCTCCCTTTGGCTGTCACTGCATTTCTCCTTGATCCACCTACCCCGTTATTTCCCTAGACCTTGCCAGTAAGGATCATCAAATGAGATTCTTTACCTACTCCTGCAAAATCTGTAACTCTGCTCAAACTCTCAGCCAGTAACTCCTGGGAGCCCCCAGGGCATGTCTAATGTGAGCAATACTCTCCTTCACTCTCACATCTCAGCATCTCTTTTCCTTCTTTTGCCTCACAAATTACCTGAGGGGCGCTCAGTCCTGTCATGGCTTCTGGAGCACAAGAGAGAACATTTCTGTTCCTTGGGTGGTTCGGGGAAGTAAAGATGTGTGCATGAGCTTGTAAAGATTTTGGTAAAAGAGCTTTCTTTTCTTTTCAACATACAGCATCTTCTCCCTAAAAGTGATGGATATGACTATGACCTTGCCTTGCCCCCCAGCCCAATGGCTAAGGCCTCTGGGAACCGAGCTGCTCTGGCTGGCCTCCTCCCCTTTGCACTCGAGTATGCCCAGTGCATCTACCAGACCGGTTTGTCAGACATGCCTGAACGTGTCTAAATCGCAGGGTGGGTGCAGTCTAGGCTAAAGCTGGGACCCCACTACACTGACTGTGGTTTTTGTTGGCAGATCTCATCCCCGTCCCTCTTCCCTTCCACTCTTTTCTGTGACCCAGACAATGCTCAGGAACCTTTTACTTCACCCACTCCATTATTCTGTTAGAGCACCTTTCCTTGGGACGCCTGGGTGGCTCAGTTGGTTGCACGTCTGCCTTCGGTTCAGGTCATGATCCCAGGGTCCTGGGATCCACCCCTGCATCGGGCTCCCTGCTCAGCCGAGAGCCTGCTTCTCCCTCTCCCTCTGCCTGCCGCTCCCCACTGCTTGTGCTCTCACTCTCTGACAAATAAATAAATAAAATCTTAAAAAAAAATAATAAAGCACCTTTCCTTAATGGGCAAGATGAAAGGGATGGGTGAGGGTGGAGAACCACACCTCGGGGGTTCCCTGGGACCAAGAGACTGCATGTGACAATAAACTAAGGCAGTATGGAGTCAAGAGAGGAGTGAAATGCAAAGAATTTCAAAGAGATTGCTAAATGGAAAAGAGCTAGAGTCAGAGCAAAGAGCTAGAGTACAGAGCCAAGATTATCTTCCAAAAGGATGAGGTCCTTCTGGGTAGGCCAGAGAGAACCACGAGCCCATAAAGAACAGTACGATTACTCCAAATGGAACTAAATGACTGAGTCATGAATGCAGAAGGCCACCTCCACAGCCTCTCCCGGTACGGACGAGGCTGACTCTTTCGACTTCAGGTTGACGGGACCAGTGGAGAACTGGCTGAGGTTGTAATCAGAGGGGGCAGTGAAGGGCCTAAACAGGGCCTCGCAGGAACAACAGAAGGCCAGGTCTCAGGGGGAGCACTGACAGACTGAGAAGCACCCCCAAATGCTAACCATTCTGATAGCGCCTCTGATGGGCTCTCCCCGTGGCTGGAAGGATTATTCTTACATCTTATTCAGGGCTCTAAACCCTCGACCCCCCTCGAGAGTGCTTCAGAGGGCAAATTAATAATACAGTATGATTCAGCTCCAACCCCACATGTTATGCAAGGGAAGCAGGAGTAAACTGAGCTAAAGGATGCTGAGAGGAAGAAAGATAGAAAGCTGAGAAGTATGAGTACCAAGGGCAGGGTCATTTCCACCCCGCTCCTCTCCTTGCTACACCCCTCTCATCACTGGACTCTACCTTGCAGCTGCTGCAATTGTGTCATGTGGAAGAATGTGTAGATGAAACCTATTGTGAGGAACATTAATGGACTTGGGGGTAACTAGGGGAAAAAACCTCCCAACACAGATGCTGCTAATGGGTACACAAATACCTAAAATGAGGAAGAAAAGAAAAAATGAATAGCACACTGGGAATCAAGAAGGCTTTATAAAATATGCTGATTAAGGATTTTATCATAAAAATGTAAGAAAGATATGAAAGCCGGGGGGTGGGGTGGGAAATGAGCTCTTAAAACAGGGTAAGAAATAATGATGCTTCTTATAGTTATTCTATGCATAACTCTAAAAGCAAGACATCTATAAGCAGACAATTTTAAAAAATACAAATGAGTTAATTCAAGGTGTTAATGACTAATCGACATGGATAGAATAAAAGAATCCAAGAGAATTACTAATTTAATTTTGCTTTAGAAGACTATACTATGACACATAAAATCAAGGCACTATAGTAATTACCTAAAGAGAGACACTCCTTGGGAGGACAATTAATCAATTAAGAAGTCAGTTACCTAACCCGGAGGTCAGCAAACTTTCTGTAAGGACCCATGGGAGGCACACCTCTAAGATTGTCTCCAACGATCACGGTCTCCCTGTAGTCACAGTAACCCCCTCATGTTAGTTCTTCCCTTCAGGTATGCGCAGGACCTAGTGACTTCTTTTTCTTTTATTTTTAAGACTTATTTATTAATTATTTTAGAGAGAAAGAGGGCATGAACAGGAGGAGCAGAGAGAGAATCTCAAGCAGACTCCACGCTGAGTACGGAGCCCGATGCCGGGCTCCACCTTACAACCTTGAGACCACGACCTGAACCAAAACCAAGAGGTGGATGCTTAACCGACTGAGCCACCCAGGCGCCCCTGACCTAGTGACTTTCTTATAAACAATACTGTGTGTAAAGGTGACAGGATGCCACTTTCACGATTAGGTTACAAAACAGCCCCCCCGCCCCCTTCCTGGAGACCCTCTCCATTCCCTTCCTGCCCGCACGTTTTGAGGAAGCAAGCGGCCAAGTCAGAGAGGCCCACTTGGTGAGGCACTGAAGGGTGGTCTTTGGCTGACAGCCAGCCAAGAACGGGGGCCCTCGGTCCAATGGCCCAGAGGAACCGAATCCTGCCAACAAACACACGTGCTTGGAAGCAGATCTGTTCCCAGGTGAGCCTTGAGAGAACTACAGCCCGGCCAGCACTCCGCCTGCAGCCTGTGAGTGACCCGGAAGTAGAGGGTTTAGTTAAGCTGTGCCCAGATTCCTCAGCCACGGAAACTCTGAGACAGTCAATGAATGTTGTTTTAAGCCACTGAGTTTTGAGGCAGTTTGTTACTTAGCAATGGATAAGGAATAAGCAATGTAAGGCCAGACAATAAATACTGTAGGCTTTGTAAGCTATGCAGGCTCTGGGGCAACTCTTCACCTTTGCTGCAGTGGTCCCCAAAGGAGCCGGAGACGATCCTCCAATAAAGGAGCATGGCTGTGTTCTAGTACAATTTTAGTGATGGACAGTGAAACTCAAATTCCATATAATATTCACGTGTCAGAAAATACTGTTCATCTTTTGACTTTTTCAACCACTCAAGAATGTAACATGGAATGTAAAAACCATTCAGAGCTCACAGGCCACACAGAAACAGGCAGAAGGAAGGGAGCTGACCTGCGGGTTGTAGTTTTGCTAACCCCTGACCAAAACTGTACAGCAAATATTATTATTATTTTGATAACACCGAGACCTGAACTTATATAACATTATGCTTATAACAGTACAATGAGACACATTAACAAAGCATATTTTACTGACGGATTGTGAAATGCCAAATGAACACCTCATGGCAAATATTTTCGACATTTCAAAGTCAGAGAAAATGAGGCACAATGCTGTCAGAGAGGACGGAAGAACTGCACACAGACCCTCTGTATCCTGATTCTCAGGTGAGGACACAGGATTCAAAGCCCCAGGCCAGTGAAGGACGAGGGGCGGCCAGAAGAACCAACAAGAGATACTAGAGGCGGGATGGACACCTTCGCATGCAGCAGTAACCCAGAGCCTGAAAGAAGGGGTTCTACACAGAAAGCGAATAAAAGCTAGCGGGAGACACACAAGTAAGAAAAGCACATGCTGTGTACATGAAATAAAAATAAGACAGACTCAGAAAAGCTAACAAAAGCTTTATCGTTAATAAAACTATCTTCAGATCCCTAAAGCAATGTCTGGAAGAAACATGGATATGTCCACTGGAGGATGGGACCAGCATCGACATGCAGAGGTTAGAGGAAGTGGATTTCAGCTTATGTTAAGGAGGCAGGATTTTATACAAGGAAGTTGTTCAATAATGGAAGGGGCTTCCCTGAAAGTACCTTACATGACTGGGCCATCCGCTCGTTGATGGCACTCACACAGAAGGGAGGGGACCACCGGGACCCTGTTGAAGGGATTCTTACAGCAGGGAGAAAGTTTTCCTCTCCTTCTAAATTCTTACTGTATTCTAAGATTTGATATACCAGAGAAACATTCTTATTCTGGTTTTAGGCTACCTAACAGTTACAGGCAGGTAGATAACTTGGATATGCTGTTATTTTGAAGCAGCTCAAGTAAAAGCTAGTCTAGAAAGGGGACGCCTGGGTGGCTCAGTCAGTTGGGAAGCTGCCTTCGGCTCAGGTCATGATCCCAGCGTCCTGGGATCGAGCCCCACATCGGGCTCCCTGCTCGGCAGGGAGCCTGCTTCCCCCTCTGCCTTGCCTGCCACTCCCACTGCTTGTGTTCTCTCTCTCTCTCTCTGACAAATAAATAAGTAAAATCTTTAAAAAAAAAAAAGTTCTAGAAAGTATGCAGCATTCAGGGAAGATCACAAACATGAAGAATTCAGTGATGAGAAAAACGCCTTGGCTAATTAAGACAGGGGACAAGATAATGATGCATTTATCAGAATGGTACATTTCTTTTTCCCTTTTTAAATTTATGTGTTTTTTTTTTTAATGGCAGGAGAGTTGACACAATGTTACATTAGTTTGGGGTGTGCGGCATAGTGAATTCAGCAAGTCTGTATGCTATGCTCTGCTCCTCCCAAGTGTGGCTACCCTGTATCACCACGCAGGATCACAGCACCACTGACCATATTCTCTGTGCTGTACCTTTCACCCCCATGACTTATTCATTCTGTCACCGGAAGCCTGGATCTCCCAATTCCCTTCACCTGTTTTGCCCATTCTATACGCCCCCACAACCACCAGTTTGTTTTATGTATTTATGGGTCTGTTTCTGCTTTGTTTGTTTGTTTAGCTTTTTAGATTCCACATATAAGTGAAATTATATGGTATTTGTCTTTCTCTGTTTGACTTATTTCACATAGGATAATACCCTCTAGGTCCATCCATGTTGTCGCAAATGGTAAAAATCTCATCCTCTTTTATGGCTGAGTAATAATATCCCATTGTATATATTTTGAATGGTGCATATTTTTAAAAGAACAGACTATGAAAGACTTTACACCAGGAAAGACAACCAGAATGATTACCCTGAAAGGAAAAGGTAGTGTAGGATAATTTAATTATTACACTGTTACAAATTTCAGTAACAACCAAAAACCATGTAATCATAGGTTAACACTAAGCTTTAAAGAAAATTAACAACATGACAAAATGGATAATTAATTGGTTAAAGGGCAAGAATCCTATTTAAGTTCTTGAAAAGTATGTTCTAGTTTCAAGATTTTAGACACCCCGATTCAGGCTCTTTCTCTTTCTAAAACCAGAATGCCAAATGATTGATCTAAAGGCAATAAAATAAAAGCACTTTAAATTTGAACATCACTTGGTTTAGAATACTCCTGCCATCATAATCAGCAATATATTACCTCCCTGTAGGCAGTCCTGTGAAGGAAAGAAAAACTGTAAGCAGACTGCTTGTGGACGTGGACTCAGAGAGTGGGGAATCAGTCAGAGGAGGCTCTATTTAATGCTGTCAGATTAAGGCTGCCCTTTGCACCTGTCACCATGACAGATATGACCTTGCAAAGGGACCCAAATGCTCAAGACCATGACCAAGTTTTCCTATAATTCTGAGGCATCTCCAAACTGTTAAGAGGCCCATTTAAAATAAGCAAAGTCATATTAAAAAATTTTAAGTTAATGACTTTAACAAGAAATATTACCGATCACTTTGGAATTAAGTAAACTGGAATAGTGAGAAATTATTTCCTTCCTAATCTGTCCTATAATAGGTATGTTTAGAAAAATTTAACAGTTTTATTAAAGTAAAACTGATGCACAGTAAACTTCCCACACACAAAGTGTATGCTTTGTTAAGTTCTGATGTATGTGTACACCTGTGAAATCATTGCCACAACCAAACAAAGGAACATACCCAACCACCCTCCAAAGGTTCCTGGTGTCCCTTTGTCGTCTCCTCTGCCCTCCCCCAGTCAACGGCCCCTCAATCAATTCCCACACTTGAGCCAGTTTACATACCCCAGAACCTCTTGAATGAAGGGGAAGGTGGGTTGCCTTCAGGAAGGACCCTGAAAATTTATACTGTGAATCTTTCTCCCGGCCTTCCCCGAAGGGGACTATAGCTTTTTATCAGAGGAACTGTTTATTGGCGAAAAGGAAATAACCAGACTTTCTGGGGACTACCAGACTCTGGCTCTGAACTGACACTAATTCCAGGAGACCCCAAACATCACTGTGGCCCACCAGAGTAGGGGCTTATGGAGGTCAGGTGATAAGTAGAGTTTCAGCTCCATCTCGTGGTGGCTTCAGTGGGTCCCTGATGCCATCCTGTGGTTATTTCCCCAGTTCCAGAATGCATAATCAGAAGAGACAGATTTAGCTGCTGGCACGATCCCCACATTGGTTCCCTGACCTGTGGAGGCAAGGCAATTATAGCGGAAAAGGCAAAATAGAAGCCATCAGAACTGCCTCTACCTAGGGAAATCGTAAAACTGAAAGTAATATAGCATTCGTGGGGGATTGCAGAGATTAGTGCCACCATCAGAGCCTTGAAAGACGTAGGAGTGGTGATCCCCAGCCACCCCCTTGCCTGTTGGGCCTGTGCAGAAGACGGATGGATCTTGGAGAGGACACCGGAGTATCATCAACTTAACCAGGTGGTGGACTTCAACTGCAGTGCTGTACCAGATGTGGTTTCGGGGCTTGAGCAAATTCACACACACACCCCGGTACACAGCTATTCATCCGGCATATGCCTTTTTCTCCATCACTGGCCGTAAGGCCCACCAGACGGAGTTGCTTTCAGCTAGCAAGGCTAACAATGTACCCTTACTGTCCTACCTCAGGGGTACATCAGTTCTCCAGCCCTATGTCCTAATTTAGTTGTTTTTGAGGCTCCTGATCACCTTTCTCTTCTGTATCACACATGATCTGTTATACTGATGACCTTATGCTGATTGGACCTGGTGAGCAAGAAGTAGAAACTACTCTGGACTTCTAGGGGGTCCAGCAGTATGGGGCATGTCAAGATACTATTTCCAAGGTGAAGGATAAGTTGTTGCATCTGACCCCTCCTACAATTAAAAAAGAGGGACGATGCCTAGCGGGCCTCTTCGGATCTTGGAGGTAACACAGTCCTCATTTGGGAGGAGGGCTCCAGCCTGTTTTCCAAGTGCCCTGAGAAGCTGCTGCTGAGTGGGGCCCAGAACAAGAGAAAGCTCTGCAGCAGGTCCTGGCTACTGTTCAAGCTGCTCTGCCCCTCGGGCCGTATGTTCCAGCAGATTCAATAGTGCCTGAGGTGCCAGTGGGAGAAAGGGAAGCTTTTAGAACCTCTGGCAGGCCCCTATAGGTGAACTGCAGTACAAACTCACAGGATTTTGGAGCAAAACCCTGTCATCTTCTGCAGATAACTACTTCCCTTTTGAGAAACAGCTCTTGGTCTGCTACTGGGCCTAAACAGAGACTGAACACTTAACCATGGGCCCCCAAGTTCCATGAGACCTGAGATGCCCATCATATATGGGGTGTTATCTGATCCATCAGCAGCACTCCCTCATCAAGTGGAGGTAGTAGACACGAGATGGAGCCTGAGCAGGTCCCGAAGGCACAAGTTACATGAACCAGCGACCCAGATGCCCAACCTCCCTGCTCCCGCTACAACGCCTCCTCTCTCCCAGTCTGCGTCTATGGCTTCATGGGTGGTTCCCTATGATAGCTGACAAAGGAAGAGAAGACTCAGGCCTTGTTTACAGATAGTTCTGTATGATATGCAGGCATCATCCGAAAGTGGACAGCTGCAGCGCTATAGCTCCTTTCTGGCACATCCCTGAAGGACACGGTGAAGGGAAATCTTCCCAGCAGGCAGGACTTGGAGCAGTGACCTGGATGTTCATTTTGCTTGGAAGGAGAAATGGCCAGACGTGCAATTTTACACTGACTAATGGGCAGTGGCCAATGGTTTGGCTGGATGGTCAGGGACTTGGAAGAAGTAAGATTAGAATATTGCTCAACATCACTCAGCATCAGGAAAATACAAATCGAAACTTCAATGAGATACCACCTCACACCAGTCAGAATGGCTAAAATTAACAAGTCAGGAAACGACAGATATTGGTGAGGATGCGGAGAAAGGGGAACCCTCCTACACCGTTGGTGGGAATGCAAGCTGGTGCAGCCACTCTGGAAAACAGTATGGAGCTTCCTCAAAAAGTTGAAAATAGAGCTACCCTATGACCCAGGAATTGCACTACTGGGTATTTACCCCAAAGATACAAATGTAGTGATCTGAAGGGGCACCTGCACTGCAATGTTTCTAGCAGCAATGTCCACAATAGCCAAACTATGGAAAGAGCCTAGATGTCCAACAACAGATGAATGGATAAAGAAGATGTGGGGTATATATACAATGGAATATTATGCAGACATCAAAAAAAATGAAATCTTGCCATTTGCAACGATGTGGATGGAACCAGAGGGTATTATGCTAAGCGAAATAAGTCAACCAGAGAAAGCCAAGTATATGATCTCACTGATACGAGGAATTTGAGAAACAAGACAGAGGCTCATAGGGGAAGGGAGGGAAAAATGAAACAAGACGAAACCAGAGAGGGAGACAAACCGTAAGAGACTCTTAATCTCAGGAAACAAACTGAGGGTTGCTGGAGTGGAGGGGGGTGGGAGGGATGGGGTGGCTGGGTGATGGACACTGGGGAGGGTATGTGCTATGGTGAGTGCTGTGGATTGTGTAAGACTGATGAATCACAGACCTGTACCCCTGAAACAAATAATACATTACGTTAATTTAAAAAAAAAAAGGAAAGAAAGGGAAAAAAAAGAATATTGGTGACAAGGAAGTCTGGTTGACAAAGATATATGAGTAAGAGGTACATGGTAAACCTCTCTGAATGGGGAAAAAAATGTGGAGATATTTGTGTCCCATGTGAATGCTCACCAAAGGGTGACATCAGCAAGGAGGATTTTAATAATCAAGTGAATAGGATGATCTCTTCCGTAGATACCAGTCAGTCTCTTTCTCCAGTCAACACTATCACCGCACAGTGGGCCATGAACATAGTGGCTGTGGTGGTAAGGAAGGAGGTTATGTGCGGGCCCAGCAGCATGGACTTCTCCTCACCAAGGCTGACCTGGCTATGACTCCTGCTGAGCGCCCAATCTGCCCGCAGCAGAGACCAACACTGAGTGCCCAATATGGCACCAATCCCCAGGGTGGTCAGCCGGTTACATGGTGGTAGGTTGATTACCTGGGACTGCTTCCATTACGGAAGGGGCAATGTTTCATCCTACCTGGAACAGATGCTTATTCTAGATACAGATTTACTTTTCCCTGCATGCAGTGCTTCTGCCAAAACAACCATCTGTGGACTTCCAAAATGCTTTAAGCACTGTCATGGTATTCTACAAAGCATGGCTTCTAATCAAGGAACTCACTTCATAGCAAAAGAAGTGTACAGTGGGCTCACACTCATGGAATTCACTGGGCTTACCAAGTTCTCTACCATTTTGAAGGAGCTGGTGTGATAGGACAGTGGAATGGCCTTTTGAAGACACAGATACAGTGTGATCTAGGTGACAATATGTTTCAGGGCTCTAGCAAGGTTCTCCAGAAGGCTGTAAATGCTCTGAATCCACATCCAATATATGGTGCAGTTTCTCCCCTACCAGGATTCATGGACCCAGAAATCATGGGGTGGAACTGGGAATGGCACCACTCACTAGTACTCCCAAGTGACTCACTAGCAAAATGTTTGCTTCCTGTTCCCCTGACTTTATGCTTTGCTAGCCTAGAGGTCTTAGTTCTAGGAAAAGGAATGCTTCCACCAAGAGACACACAATGAATGATTCCATTGAGTTGGAAATTAAGACAGCCACCCAACTACTTTGGGCTCCTTGTGCCTCTAAATCAACAGCAAAGGGAGTTCTCATGCTGGCTGGTGTGATCAATCCTCACTACTAAGGGGAAATTGGACTACTACTCCACAATGAAAGTAAGGAAGAGTGGCTGAAATACAGGAGATCCCTTAGGGTATCTATTAGTATTACCATGCCCTGTGATTAAGGTCAATTGAAAACTCTAAAAACCCAATCTAGGCAGAAGTACTAAAGGCCCAGATTCTTCAGGAATGACTGTCTGGGTCATTCCACAAGGTACTTGCTGAAGACGAGGGGAATACAGAGTTGGTAGTGGAAGAAGGTAGTCATAAATACCACCTATGACCCCATAACCAGTTACAAAAATTGCTGTATTTCCTCCTCTTGTTATGCGTGTATCTGTGTGGGAATACGTGTGCATAAATCATTTTAATACATATGTTACAATATGTCTTTGTTGTCTTTCCTCTTCTTCCTTTATCATGTAAGACAAGATGCACTGACTTTATATCATGACATTTAAGTACTGTTAATTTTTATCACAGTATCTAAGTTATGGGATTTCAAGAAAAGCGAACATCATTTAAGGATTTTATGTAAGGGGTTAGTGGGTTTTCCATTGTATGTAGGATAGCTGTATCAGGTTTGGTGGAATTATGACCTCGTTATTGTCTTTATTTCGAGATTAAGTTCAGCTTAAGGAGATATGCATGGCTGCCAAACCAACAGGGGTGGACCTGTGATGGTTAATCCAAAGTGTTACTTGACTGGGCTATGGGTTGCCCAAATTTGACATTGCCATGGGTATATCTGTGAGGGTATTCTCAATGAAATTAGCATCTGAATTGGTGGGCTCAGTAAAGTAGAATCCTCTCCCCAGTGTGGGTGGACAGCAACCAATCCCTTGAGGGCCTGAGGAAAAAAAAAGCAGAGGAAGAGAGGATTCAGGCCCTTGCTGCCTGCCTGCTTAACACAGGATGCTGGTCTTCTGCCACTGCACTGGGATTTACACCCACAGGGCTCCTCTTATTCTCAGGACTGGGTCTCCAGCTTGCAGACGGCAGATTCTGGGACTTCTCAGCCTCCATAATCATGTGAGCTGATTCCTTATAATACATCCCCTAAATATATATATATATATATATATATATATATATATATTAATGGTTTTGTTCCTCCAGAGAACCCTGCTATAACTATAATCTGACTCTTCATTGGTAGCCACTCCAGTGAGCACACAGTAGCATCTCCCCATGGTTTAGTCTGCGTTTCCCTAAAGACTAATGATATTGGTCATCTTTTCGCCTGCTTATTTGCCGCTCATAGATCTTCTCTGGTGAACTGTTAAAATCTTTTGCCCATTTTTCAAAATGGAGGGCTTTTATTCGCCTTGAGTTTTGAGAGTCCCTTATGTATTCTGGATACCAGTCATCTATCAGAAGAAGGATGTGTCATTTTCTCCCACTCCGTGGCTTGTCTTTCCAGTCTCTTGGTTTCCTTCAAAGAGCACACGTATTTAATTTTGATGAAGTCCAATTTATCAGTGTTTTCTTTTATGGATTGCACTTTTTGTGTCCTATCTAGGAAATCTTTGTCTAACCCAAGGTCACAAAGATTTTCCTTTATGTTTTCTTCCAGAAATGTTGTAGTTTTAGATTTTACATTTAGGTCTATGATCTATTTTTAATTTTTCTATACAGTGCAAAGTATTTATTGAAGTTCATTTTCCCCCCATATGATAGCCAATGGTTCTAGCCATTTGTTGAAAAGACTATCTTTTCTCCACCAAACTGACTTTGCACCGTTGTAAGCAAAACGAAACAAAACAAAAAACAGAAACAATGGTCTATATCTGTGTGGTTTTGTTTCCAGACTTGCTAATCTAGTTCATTGATGATTTGTATATCTCAGTATGAACACCACAGTGTTCTAATCAGTGTGGCTTATAAGGCCGGAAATCAACTTTGGTCTACTTTTTCAAAGGTGATTTGGCTATTCTATGTCCTCTACATGCCTCTATGAATTTTAGGTTGTCAACTTCTACAGAAAAACAAAAGAAAACAAAACAAAAAACCCCCCAAAACAGCCTGCTGGGACTGTGATTGTGATGAATCTATAGATCAGTTTAGGGAGAAATCACATCTGAACTATACTGAGTAGCTCCCTCACACACGAGTGCTTATCAGTACTTCACTGAATACCCAAGGGGTACCTTCTGCAAGTCTCTGGACATCTCTCTGACTCTGCCCTGCAAACTCTAGCTGCCTGGTCCTCCTGGACCCAGTTCCATCTCCTCCACTCTGCCTGGGCCTCCCCTCCCTGTGCTGCAGCCTGGATACTCTCTCAAGGCAGTAAGCTGGGCAATCAGAGGGCTCACCTCATTTATTTTCCATCTCTCTGTGTTCACTGTCCTTCACTGCTAGATGTTCAGTGTCTTCGATAGTGCTGTTTCATAGATTTTGCCCATTTTAAAAACTGTTCCAGGCAGGAAAGTAAATCGGGTCCCTGTTATTCCATCTTGGTGGAAGTCTCAATTTTTAATTTTTAATGTCAAATCTGTTCTCAAAGTTACAAAATTCAAGTAAAAACAGGACAAAAACATAACTAGTAATCAGTATAATGTTTTATCACTGTTCATTTATTTGTTCATTAATCCATTTCATTCCAAAAATATTTACTGAATTCTGCACAGGAAGCACTGTGCCGGCACATGAGCATACAATCCTGAAGGTCAAAGCCAGACATGCGCCTTGCTCTCACAGAGCTTACAATCTAGTGGGACAGACAGACGTGAATCATGTAACTATGAACACATACGAAACACTGCAATTGTGACAGCAGCTATGAAGAAAAGAATAGAATAAGCTACTCTGGTAACCTACAGGAGGGTGATTTTATGGTATTTGTTTCTATTGAGCCTATATATCCGTGAGTGGAAAACATCACTACTTTTTCTTTATTTGCAAAGAAATTACATTCGGTATACAGTAGGGAAAAAATGTCGAACAAATACACTTCTCAATATATGATGTGCTAGGTTAAGATAATATATGAAGTGCTTTGGATCGCATAAAAAATTTGACACTATCTTTTTGAGACTTAAGATCTAAGTGGGCACATAAAATATAAAGAAATATAAATGTTATATATCTATATTCTATATGAATATAAATGGAAGTTTACCACTTGAACATTATTTTGTCTACCCTCATTTAAAAGATTATCTTTTCTATCAGACTTAATTTCAGAAATTTGATAAGTTTCTTTGAGAAAACAATACATTTATTTTATTTTGTTAAGTCTTACCTAGATATCTCAGCTTGGGAATTCTTCTCCCCATCAACAGTGAAAGGAGATGCTCCAGTTAGTAATTCATACATTAGAACACCTAAACTCCACCAGTCAACTGCCTATAAAATAATAATATCATTTTATAGAATATGAATATATATTTTATAAGAAAGGAAAATGAACAGAATAAAACTATATATTTGAAAAATATTTTAACAAAAAGATTTTGTATATAGCTTTCTGTGTAAGAAATATTAAATGAAGCACTTGCAAGAAAGACATTTAGAGAACAAATGTCCGGGTATTCTCAGAATAGAATTTAAACACAGTGAAGTCAATCAAGGGGCTAAAAGTGTTTTCATTATTTCCTAAATCATTAAGTAATGGTTTTATTTTGGTTAATTTAAAAATTTTTTTTTAAATTTTATTTTATTATAATTTTTTAAAGATTTTATTTATTTGAGAGTGAGAGACAGAGAAAGAGACAGAGAGAGCACAAGATGGGGAAGGGTCAGAGGGAGAAGCAGACTCCCCACTGAGTGGGGAGCCCGATGTGGGACTCGATCCTGGGACTCTGGGATCATGACCTGAGCCAAAGGCGGTTGCTTAACCGACTGAGCCACCCAGGCACCCCAAATATTAAAAATTTTAAGTAAAATCTTTAGACTTATGATGGGGGAAAAAGAAAAGGAACGTTCAGTATTTTTATTAACTATTTAGCGCCAATAAATATTATGAAATTCCTCGAACTCAAAGAACAAAAATAAAAAAATCCCATCTAATGGTATCATATTTCATAACAACCTAAATTTTCAATTCTTCTTATAGGACCAATCACATACATCTTCATTAATGTGAGTCTTCAATTGTGGGAAACATGAAGATACTTAAATAATATAAAATAAGATGAGACCTAAATTGGAAACCAACTTATAAATGCAGTTACCTGAACTGAGAGGCGAGTTTAAAGAACACTGACATTAGTTCTTTTATAATTAGGCAAATCAAGATTTCAATATTTGTTGAATACACAAGCTTACACCAAGAGATATTAACTGGGTGCTAAAATTTTTAACCCTGCTTCCAAATTTCAGGGCAAAGATTTCAGAGAGATGATGCAAAATTTATGAACCTAGAGCTATTTTAAAGAAAATACATAACGATGACATATAAAACATGATCTGGCCAACTGCAATCATAAAAGGAACAGTGTGGAGCCAGGTACACTAATAAGCATTTTGCATATATTGTCACATTTAATTACCTCAAAGTCATCAAGGTGTTCCACAAACAGGAAAGAGTATTTATTGACTAGCTATATTCCAGACTCAGGTATACAGGAATTCTAGTAGGTTCTATAAGGTTTTCATCCTTAAAAATCAGTTACATTAGGTCTTAGAAGGTAATTTTCAAATTTTAACAGTTATAAATTCCTATTAAACTGTTGGGGACAACAGTTTCAAAGAATACCATGCAGTAAATGAAACCAGCAATTCAATTATTTTATTTATACAAGCCGTTTTACTGCCACCGGAGTCAGGACCCTCAGAATGTTTTGCTATTGGATTTAAAACCAGCTGTTGAGATGATACAGATCAACAATCAGACTCCTAATCATATGGCCTGAAACCAATACCACACCAACTTGAAGAACAGGCTTTAAGTATATGATTAGTATTAGTAAGGAGACCAAAGTTTCTCCACACTTAAGATACTTGGACTGAATACGTGGGATTTTGAAAAGGGATGAGGGAGAAGGGAAGATGAGGAATAAAAAATAGTCAAAATTCCTTATTTGGAGAAAATTACTAATACAGCAAAAGCATTAAGATGGCACCAAAGAAATCTTACCCTTTAATACAGGGAGAAAAAATATGTGACCTAGATTTTATAACAAAACTGCTTAAGATGCTTCCTCTACAATCTTCACTTTGCACAAACAAAGGGAAGTGAGGTTTTTAGAGGGTGTAAGGAAAACAAACTTGGACTATCTTGAATGCAGGATTTTTTTTCTTTCTCCAAGAACTGTTACAAAGCTTATTTCTGTTCAAGAGATAATCAACAAAGTCTATCTTTTTCCTCTAAAACTCTAGATATCATAATTTGTTCATGTATCCAAAGCAAAGGGGAGAAAACAATGAAGGTAAGACAATGCCAGAAACAGGGCTCTGATGAAGAGACTGGACCCGAGTTATTAACTAGGGTTCTTATTATACATTTCATGGAGAGACATAAGGGAGTGTAGAACATACCTTGTCATGTCCTGAATCTCCACCTCTGACAATATCCGGTGCCATGTATTCAATAGTCCCACAAAAGGAATATGCTCTTTCAGCCTTAAACAGTCAAACAAACAAAAAGGCATTTGATTTCAAACCAGACAAATGATAAAAAAAAGTCAGTATTACGTGTTAGTGTTGAGATACACCACAGCAGAAAAGTAGTGGTAGAATCTATTTGACAGACTCCCCCCTTCTCACCAGGTCAGATCATCACTACATAGTGAGTCCTGGGTGCATGTCCTATCCAAAGACTTCCTTTGCCTGAAACCCTCCCATCCATCCACACCCATCCATTCATCCATCCATCCACCCACCCA
>NW_027397070.1:60722337-60998515 GCF_003265705.2 Callorhinus ursinus
ACCCATCCATCCATCCATCCACCCATCCATCCACACCCACCCATCCATCCATCCATCCACCCATCCATCCACCCATCCACCCATCCATCCACACCCACCCATCCAACCATCCATCCACCCATCCATCCATCCATCCATCCACCCATCCATCCACACCCATCCATCCATCCATCCATCCATCCACACCCACCCATCCATCCATCCATCCACCCATCCATCCATCCATCCACCCACCCATCCATCCATCCACCCACCCACCCATCCATCCATCCATCCATCCACACCCATCCATCCACCCATCCATCCACACCCATCCATCCATCCATCCACTCTTCTTCTTTTTTGCAGTATGTATGTATATTTCAATTATTGGTTTCTTGTACCATTCTTTTTGAAAACTTCAAATAGTCCTAGTAGGGTAACAAAACTGTCTAATACTTTAGTACTTTTTTTCCAGATAGGCAATATTGGGAAAACACTGGGAAACCTTAAGGTAAAAAAGAGACCAAATTCTAAGAAGGAGAATAGGGAGCCCAAAGATGAAAAATGATGAAAAATATTTCTTCCCACCTTATTTTGTTTAGGTTTGGCACTGCCAATCATATGTTTCGAATGATGCGTAAAATTGTTTTTATTTTATAAAAAGACTCTCTCTTGAAGACAGTTGTTTCTCTTTTGTAGAGCTTTAAAAAGGTCTAGATTTAGGGCGCCTGGGTGGCTGAGTCGTTAAGCATCTGCCTTCGGCTCAGGTCATGATCCCAGGGTCCTGGGATCGAGTCCCACATCGGGCTCCCTGCTCGGCAGGAAGTCTGCTTCTCCTTCTCCCACTCCCCCTGCTTGTGTTCCTGCTCTTGCTGTCTCTCTCTCTCTGTCAAATAAATAAATAAAATCTAAAAAAAAAAAAAAGGTCTAGATTTAATGAGCAATTGTGTCTTAAGACATTCCAATGAAAGAAAGGAGAGTAAATATCTAAATTATTATACAGATATATTAAATAGGAGAAAAAAATTCCTCTTTAACAAGATACATTCTTACGGCTGTATCTGAAACTTTTTAAGGCACTTTGGTGCCATTAAAATATTTTACAAAATTACTTTAAAGGAAACTTCAATTTACACTTTACTCTTCTTCCACCAGCAAGGTTTTAAGAAAAATAAGCATTCCTCTTATTTACCAATTTTAAAAGTAAAGAACACTACTCTAGCAATGTTATAGAATGAATTAGTAGAAGTCCTTTACTTTATTAGGGGAAGTTAAGCACAGAGACAATAAATATAATGAATTTATTTAAACACTTTGGTAACAAGTGTATTAAAACTACTTAATCATAATATACATATATGTCATACAATTAATATGGTTTAAGATTCATTACTTTTTTTTATAAAAGTGCTACATTTGCTGAAAGATTACATCCCCAGAAACTAAAAGAAATAATTTACTTATGCTTATATCTGCAGAAAATTTTTTTTGTTACCTGGCAGAATAATGTTATTGACTAGCTAATACAAACCATATATCAAATATTATCTCTCTGCTTCATCATTTCAGTACCAAATGCTAATCTTGTATTAAACTACTAGAAAAATTAAAGCTAAATAAAATTGATTCCATTTAGTTTCTGCATAAAAAGTTAACGAATAATTTTTAACTTTGTTAGACATGCTTAGGAAAAATGTGTTAGGAAGCATTCATCTGTTTACTGAAGTATTAAAAAAGAAATAGTACAAAATTACTTTTTAAAAAAAAACCCAAACTTCATAAAACCAGTGTTTTTAGTTAATATACTATTTATTATGCAATAGCCTTTTTGGATAAGCCAAAATCACTGTGTAGCTGGCATAAAGAAACATGAAAATCAGAGTGTTTTTTATTGTTTATTATAACTGACTGTTAAGTCAGAGTGTTTATTATTTAATCTCATCTTAAAAGATACCTTTAAAACATTATATCCTAAATCAAGTTTAGATATACTGAAAGAAAAAATAAAAATAATTCTCCAAACTGGCTTAGGAATAAAAAGATAATGAGTTTTGGGGCGCCTGGGTGGCTCAGCTGGTTAAGCGTCTGCCTTTGGCTCAGGTCATGACCCAGGGTCCTGGGATCAAGCCCTGCATTAGGCTCCTTGCTCAGCGGGAAACCTGTTTCTCCCTCTCCCACTCCCCCTGCTTGTGTTCCTGAACTCGATCTCTGTCAAATAAATAAATAAAATCTTTAAAAAAAAAAGATAATGAGTTTTGACTGATTGCTTCTCTAGATTTTATTTATTTAGAAAAACAGTCTTTTTACCAAATATAAACGTTCACTTCCATTTACAGGCAGCTCCATGTCAAACCATTTTTAAATTAGACACATTTCCTTCTAAGTATGAGACAATGATTAAACTAAAAGCTGAGGATCAAGAAAATATGCACTCTCTTCTTCAAAACACTAGATATTCATAAGTTTAGTGTAAAGAGGGTATGAAACACATAGATCTTAGTAAGTGCCAGAAAGGTTTGACAGTCACCACCACTTCCCATGTCTTCCTTTCTCTGACAATGAGAACTACGGAGGCTCAGTTCTTGATTGTCTCAACAGAGGGGAAGCTCAGAACCACATTAAGTGCCCAAAGAGGTATCGTCTACCTTCTCTGTGTGATTTTTGAGCTCCTTTTTCATTCACTTTAGGTTATCTGTTTTGTGTTTGTTTTATGTATTTTTTGGGGGGGGTGGTGGTGGAAGGGAGTAGGTAGTATCTACATTAATATAATAATTATCTATTCGATTGAAATTCCAGGAGACAGAAAAATTAAAGCCTAAGTGTTGGGAAATTCCAGTTACTGAGAAATAACAGTGAACAAAGCATTTCTTAAGTTTCTCTGTTATTTGAAAACATTACCATTTAGCCTCCTGCAATTCTGTATCTGCTTCCTCTTCCTCAGTGGAAGTGTTGCTCCCTCTGGGTTTTACTTATGGTGTATCAGCCTTGACTTCCTAAGAATTTATCTTTTATTTGTAAACATATTCCTAATCTACTTTTCAATTTGTGTTTATCTGCCTAAGAAGATGCATGTTATCGGGAGTGCATACTGAATGCCTTTCAAATAATTCTACCAAGAAGATAAACTGATGAGGTATGACAGGGGAAGGTCAGTAGTGGGGGCAGGAAATATTTTTAGGTAATATTTTATGAACTATGATATAAAAAGGCTAGGATAACATAGTTGAATTCTATTGTTTATTATTTGTTTAAAGTATTTTTATGGTAATATTCTTCTCAAGGAGAAAAGGCAATCAACCTATGCAGCATTTAAGTCCACACTATTTTATAAGCAACTTACTGATTAAAGCTAGCACAGAGTTAAAAGATTGTGAATGAGAATTTACTTGAATGTAAAAATGGTCAAAGCAGTATGTGTGTACCATCCTGGCAGATAATACAGAGTATTCTTATGCTTAAGTGATCAGCTGATCAAGGAGGTTTCACTGTTCCTTAGAGAGAAAGATCAGATAGCACTGGACAAAAAACTGGTTTCCTTCTAAGGGAGAATCCAAGCTCTTAGGCATTTCTCAATAAATACTAGATTAAATCATCCCTAGCTTTCATTTGCTAATGTTTTATTCTGATCTTATTTGTTTATGATAAATTTGTAAGTTAAACATAAATTTACCAATGAAAAGTTTTTTCTCCCTCTTGTGTTTTTTCTCATCCTAATTTTGACAAATCTCCTCACAAGTATCTAGAAATGTTTGATTTTTTAAAAGAAGTAAATATTGTACTGCTAATCATCTATGACTGTGTTCACAAGAAAGAAGGGGAATCCCTAGATGCCGGCCATGAAGAGGGTGCAGAAAACCAGTGAGGTAGGCATATGACCTACGCTGTAGCTGCACAAAGGGAGGGCCTTAGCTTAGAAAACAAACACATAAATATTGACCTTGTGAAATCAAATCCCGAGGCTTATGCCTCTTGTAGATTTAGGCCCTGAATTTGCTCTGTCCTCCATGGTATGGGGAAGTGAAAAAATCTGGTCAACGTGGTGCTACTCTGGAACACATGACAGAATCAGAGAAATTTCCACAACCTAGCTGGATCAGGGTTCACATACAGAAAGCCCTTGAGTCTCAAAATTTCTAAATATGTTAACTGGACTCCTCAAACCAAACAGAGGGATTACTTGAAATACTAGAACAACAATCTATAAAAGATTAGTATGTTGTAAAAGATGAAAGACATAAAGGAAGGACAATATCCATAAAACAACACAGCAGTACAGAAAAGATTAGAAAGATATGAAAAAGCAAATAGAACTATATAAATGAAAATAATATAGTAATAAAAAACAGGCTGATTAAACAGAGTAGACACAACTGAAGAGAGAATCCACAAACTAGAAGATACATTTGAGAAAATACTGCAAAAGTCCCAAGCAAACTAAATAAAAATATACCCATGAGTGGCAAATTCCTATTTCCTAACATGAGTGATGGTTATAAGTGTTTGCCTTATAATAACCCCTAATCTGTACATTTATTGTTTTTGCATATGTTTTATTTTAAAATAAAAAGATAAACCAGTCCATAACTAGATATATCTATGATAGCTAAATTAACAATGAATATGCAATCCAAAATAAAAGCATTTTAAGAGAAAGAGAGTTTACTATTCATTAAGCGTTGTTAAAAAGACATCTCAAGGAGGCACTTCAGAAATAAACTGAGCTCACAAGAAAAGAGTTAAGTTGTAAGAAGCAATAGTGAACAGAGAAAACCAGTAAATGTGAGAAAATCCTAAACAAGTATTGAATTTATAAAACGAAAATTACAGAATAATGATTAATTTGGGGAATATAACACAACATGGGACCAAATAATAAGTAACAGTAACACAGAAAATGAGATGGATAATTGAAGTTAAAACATTCCATGTTCTTGTAGTGGTCATGACAATTACAGACATAATTGTTAAGTCAGTATATAAGTTAAAAATTTCAAGGTAATAACCACTAAAAGAATAGAAATAGAGTATATATAACTTCTAGACCATTACGGAGAAATGAAATAAAGAAATCCTAATAATCTAAATAGGAAAGGAGGGGGAAAAGCAAAGAGAAATTCTGATAAAGAGAAACACATAGCAAGATAAGAGAAATAAGTAAAAATATATCAGTAATCATAATATACAGATTTAACTCACCAGTTAAAAGATAGAAACTCTCTGGATCAAAAACAAAATCCAGCTATATGTTATTTACAAAAGGCACACCTAAAACATAATGACAAAGAAATATTGAAAGTAAAGAGATGGAAAAAGATATATCAGACCAGCACTAACCAATAGAAAGCTGGAGTATTTTTATTAATAGCAGGAAAATTAAGGCAAAGAGGATTCTTAAAATTTGGTAGAGTTATCACATAATAATAAAAGGAACATTTCACTAGGGAAATAATACTATTCCAAACCTGAATACCCTCAACATTTTCTGAAAAGCCTTAAACTATATAAAGCAAAAATGGAGAGCTCTTCAAGAAGAAATGGACAAATCCACAACTGTAATGGGCATTTCAACATATCTCTTTTATAACTGACCAATCAAGCAGGAAAATAATTAGTGAAGCTATAGAAGATTTGCATGATGTTATGAGAATACAAAAAACTTTTATAACAGAACACACATTCTTTTCAGGCATACATGTCATATTAACAGAAATTAACCATGTACTAGGTTACAAGGCAAATCTCAAATTCCACAGAAATAAGATCATATATAGTTTGTTCTCCAAACAGAAAGCAATAAAATTAGAACTCATTTACAAAGAGATAACCAAAAAATCCTATATATTTGAAAACCTAAAAACCCATTGCTAAATAATTCATGGCCCAAAGAAAAAACACTATGAATATTAGACTATTAGAATAACAGTAAACATGCCATATATCAGAACTTGTGAGATAAAGCTAAAGCTGTTCTTAAAATTCAGTTTCATTAAAAATGAAAAGATTAAGTGTTAGTGAGCTGGAGGTCCAACTCAAAAGTTTAGAAAAAGCATATGAAAGAAAAACTCAAAAAGTAAAAGAAACAAAGTAATAAAGGAACATCAGCAAAGAAATAGAAAAAAATGAGAAGTTTGGCAAAAGCTGTTTCTTGGAAAAGATTAAGAGGCAAATTTTTAGCACACTGACAAAGAGAAAAAGAGAGGAAAGTTACAGATCAATAATATTAGTAATTTAAAAGGAAATATTACTACACTCACAATATTCAAAAATAAGTGAATTCTATGAACAACATGATGACAAACAACTTAAAAAGAAAAAAATATAACATTTTCTATAAAAATATAACTTACCAAAATTGACTCATGAAGAAACTGAAAACCTAAATATTATTATAAATATTTTTAAAGAATTAAGTAAGTATTTGAAAAGCTACTCACATTCACCTAAGAGGTGGGAAAAAAATATGCATTCTGATAGTTATAGAGGTGCATCAAGAAGAAATATTCAGAGGAATAGGATTTCTATCTACATACATGATTCTAAATTCATTTCATGATGTTAGTATAAGTTCAAAACCAAAATCAGACAAATGTAATATTAGAAAAGAAAATTACAGGTCAACTTGACAATAAAGTCCTAAATAAAATATCAGCAAACAAAATCCAGCAAAGTATAAAACAACAACAACACAGAAAGTAAAGTTTGTTCCAAGAATTGAAAGATGGTTTAACATTCAACAACAAATTCTATTAATATAACTCACAACACTAGGTGACCAAAGAGAAAAACCATAAGAATTTGTATCAGTAAACAACTAGAAACTAAGAATATAATTCATCTATCAAAAATCTAGAGTAAATATCATACCTAATTGTAAAACCCAAGACATGCAGCCTTAAAGTAAAAAGCAACAGTACACACAAATAAAAGTAGACAGAATAAAGCCAAACCAAATCATCTACCCACAAACACATACAAAGTAAAAATAATGAGAATCACAAAGATATAAAGCCATCATTAGTAACAAGGTGGTTCTGATTTTTTCTCTTAATATAGTCGTTTACATAAAAAAATCCAAGTGAATCTGTAGTGGAATATGAATTCAGCAACATTGCTATCTACGAGATAGCAACATTCTTATGTGCTGCCCAAAAACCATAAATATTCTAATTTTTGTAGACAGGAATAAAAATTATAAAGTTAATGGAAATGAATCTAATAATATAAGTATAAAGCATTACTTATTGAAGGAAATAAAAAATAACTAAATAAATGGGAAAGCATGAATATTCATTTATGCTAATTAGTTGGTAGGAAGATTCAGTATCCAAAGACCACAGTTATTTCCAGATTAATTTATAAATTCAATTCCATTAATTCACATGGAGGAATGAAAGATAAGAATAGAGAACACAGTGAAGAGTCAGACGAAAGGAGGAGAGAATGGTAGGATAAAAGTGAAGAGAAGAAAGATCTCACCTCTCCGGATTCAAGACTTACTACACATTCAGAGCCTTTAAGATTTTTTATTTTGATTTAGAGAGAGGCACCCAGACAAATGGAATTGAATGAAGAGAAATAGGAATAGAAATAGGCTCCAAGGCACGTACAAGAATTTGGCATATGACAGAAGTTACCTTTCAAATCAGTAGGGAAAAGATTAACTGACTATTCAATGATAGTTTAGTCAACTGGGTTAATATATAAAAAGAGATAAAATAAGATCCCCACTTCGTTTTATATACAAAAATTAATTCCGGGGCACCTGGGTGGCTCAGTCGTTAAATGTCTGCCTTCAGCTCAGGTCATGATCCCAGGGTCCTGGGATCGAGCCCCACATCAGGCTCCCTGCTCCGCAGGAAGCCTACTTCTCCCCCTCCCACTCCCCTTGCTTGTGTTCCCTTTCTCGCTGTGTCTCTCTCTGTCAAAAAAATAAAATCTTTTAAAAAAATTAATTCCTAGTAAATTAAAAATTAATTATTGTGCTAATTTTTAAAAGAAAAGCAAGTATCTTACTGCACTGAGATAAAAAGAGATTTTGTTTTAAAAAATTCAAGGAAATCAACAACCCAATTTTACACCTCAAGGAACTGGAAAAAGAACAAACTAAACCAAAAGTTAGCAGCAGGAAAGAAGTAAGTAGACCAGAAATAAATGAAACCTAGAATAGAAAAATATTTAACAATAAGAGTTGGTTTTTTGAAAATATCAACAAGACTGACAAAATCTTAGCTAGATTTAAAAAGAGAGAGAGAGAAGATTCAAATAAAATCAGAAATGGAAGAGAAGGCATTATAAGAAGCTACTATGAACAATTATACACCAACAAATTGGATAATCTAGAATGGATAAACTCCTAGAAACATACAATTTATCAAGACTGAATCATGAAGAAATAGGAAATATGAACAGACACATAATCAGTAAGGAGACTGAATCAACAATCAAAATCTTCCTCCCAGAAAAGCTCAAGACCAAATGGCTTACAGGAAAATCCTAAAAAACATTTAAAGAAGTAGTAAGACCAATTCTCCTCAATTTTCCAAAAAACTGAAGAGAACACTTCCAAACTCATTGGATAAGGCCAGCATTACTCTGATACCAAAGTCAGCAAGAGATACTGCAAGAAACCTACAGCCTTATATTTCTGATGAAGACTGATACAAAAATCCCAATTAAATACTAGCAAACCAAATTCAACAGCACATTAAAAGGTTTATGTGACATGACTGAGTGAGGCTTCTTCCTGGAATGCAGCGATGGTTCAAGACTTGAAAGTCAATCATCAGTGTAAAACACCACATTAACAGAATGAAGAACAAAAACGACATGATCACTTCAATTGATGCAGAAAAAGCATTTAACAAACTTCAACGCCCTTTCATGATAAAAACATTCAACAACAAAGAAGGAATAGAAAGAAACTACCTCCATACAGTAAAGGCCATATATGAAAAGCCTACAGTAAACGTGACACTCAATGGTGAAAAACTGAAAGCTTTTCCTCTAAAATCAGGAACAAGGTAAGGCTGCTCTTATCATTTCTATTCAATATAGCACTAGAAGTCCTAGCCAGAGCAGTTAGGCCAAAAAAAAAAAAAAAAGATATCCAAATCTGAAAGGAAGAAATAAAATTATCTCTGCCTGTAGATTATATAATCTTATATGTAGAAAACCCTAAAAATTCCACACAAAAAACTGTTATAATAAGCACATACTGCAAAGTTACAGGATACAAGATCAACATACAAAAATCAGTCACATTTCTTTACACTAACAATGAACAATCCAAAAAAAATTAAGGGGAAAAGATCCCATTTAAAGTAGGATCAAGAATAATAAAATGCTTAGGAATTAATTTAACCAATAAGACAAAACACCTGACGATGAACATGATAAAATATTGTGAAAGGAATTAAAGAAGATAGAAATAAAAGAAAAGATATCACCTGCTTGTGGATTAGAAGACATAATATTTGAAAATGTCCATACTACCCAGAGTAATCTAGAGTCAATGTAATTCCTTTCAAAATCCCAATGGCATTTTTTTTTAAATAAAAAAATATATTAAAATTTATACGAGGGCGCCTGGGTGGCTCAGTTGGTTAAGCGACTGCCTTCGGCTCAGGTCATGATCCTGGAGTCCCGGGATCGAGTCCCACGTTGGGCTCCCTGCTCAGCAGGGAGTCTGCTTCTCCCTCTGACCCTCTTCCCTCTCGTGCTCTCTACCTCTCATTCTCTCTCTCAAATAAATAAATAAATCTTAAAAAAAAATTGATACGAAATCTCTAGGGACCCTGAATAGCCAAACAATCTTGAGAAAGAAGAACAAAGTTGGCAGTGTCACACTTCCTGATTTCAAAATATATTACAAAGCTACACTAAACAATACATCTTTGTAGTGGAATTAAGACAGGCATACAGAGCAATGGAAAAAAATAGAGAGCCCAGAAATAAACCTTACAGTGCATTCAGTGAAATGATCTTCAACAAGGGTGTCAAGACCGTGTGATGAGCAAAGGATGGTCTCTTCAACAGGTGATGCTGAGAAAAATGGACAGCTGCACACAAAAGAATGAAGTTGGACCCTTACTTTAAA
The DNA here is from genome assembly GCF_003265705.2 of Callorhinus ursinus. Taxonomy (NCBI): domain Eukaryota; kingdom Metazoa; phylum Chordata; class Mammalia; order Carnivora; family Otariidae; genus Callorhinus; species Callorhinus ursinus. The sequence continues at coordinate 60,732,416 of NW_027397070.1, forward strand.
CCAATACAAAAGTTAACTCAAAATGGACTAAAGACCTAAATGTAAGACCTAAAACTATAAAGCTCCTAGAAGAAAAAGCAGGGGGAAAGTTTCATGACACTGGATTTGGCAATTATTTCTTGGATATGATACCAAAAGCACAAGCAACAAAAGCTGACAAATGGGACAATATCAAAATTAAAAACTTCCTTGCATCAACGGAAACAGTGGAAAGACAACCTACAGAATAGGAGAGAAAATTAACAAATCACATACCTGGTAAGTGGTTAATATCCAGAATATATTAAGAACTACAACTCAACAAGAAAAAAGCAAATAACTTGATCAAAAACTAGGCAAAGAATTTCAACAGACATTCTTCCAAAGATGATAAGCAAGAGACCAACAAGCACATGAAAAGATGCGCAACATCACTAATCATGAGAGAAATGCAAATAAAAGCTATATAGAGGTATTACCTCACACTCATTACGAGGGCTACTATCAAAAAGGCAGAAATATTAAGTATAAGCGAGGATGTGGAGACACTGGAAATCTTGCACATTGTTGGTGGGAATGTAAAATGGTGCAGCCTCTATGGGACACATTAAGGATGTTCCTCAAAAAAATTTAAAAATAAAATTATCATGGGGGAAAATAAATAATATAATCATATGATCCAGCAATTCTACTTCTGGATATATACCCAAAAGAACTTGAAAGCATTATCTCAAAGAGATATTTGTATACCTATGTTCAATGCCAGGATTATTCACAAGAGCCAATAAGTAGAAGCAACCCAAATGTCCATCAGTGGATGAATGGATAAACAAAGTATGATATATACATATAATATTATCTAGCCTTAAAAAAGAAGGCAATCCCATCACGTGCTACAACATTAATAAACCTTGAGGACATTATGTTAACTGAAGTAAGCCAGTCAAAAAGATAAATACTGTATGATTCTACTTATGTTAGGTATCTAAAGTAATCAAACTCACAAAACAGAAAATAGAATGGTGGCTGCCAGGAGCTAGGAGGAGGGAAAACTGGGGAGGAGTTGTTCAATGGGTATAGAGTTGAGTTTTGCAAGATAAAACATTTCTAGAGACCTGTTGCACAACAGTGTGAATATAGTTAATACTATTGATGTACACTTAAAAATAGTTTCGATGATAATTTTTATGTGTATTTTACCACAATTAAAATTTTAAAAATAATCTAATGTAAACATGAAAAGATTAGTAAATTTGATTTTATTAAAATGTCAAATCTGATGATGGCAAAAATACTACTGAAGACAAGTGAAAGACTTGGAAAAGAAATAAAGTACATAATTACAAATGATGGGTACCTAGAATATTTAAAGAACTGCAGAAAACCAGTAATATCAGAAAACACTTGCAACACTAAGAAAACACAGAGACCTAAGTGTATCTCAGTAGGAGAATGGAGAAGTAAACTAGATAATTCATTTAAAAGAATATTATACAGAAGCTAAATTAATGAAACAGATTCATATTTATCAACTTGGATAAATTTCAAAAATAAGTCAAATAAAATACTTTGCAATATGATATGCCATTTATGTACATTTTGGGAACATAAGCTAACAGTGTATATAGTTTATGGATATATACATATGAAGTAGGGGTACTAAAACAAGATTAAATTCAACCCACCATCTACTCTTTGCCTGCGCTTGTTAAGCTAAATGTGATTGGAGCAAAACACAGAATCAGGCTGACCAGTTTCATTTTAAATCCATGACCATGAGCCTCAAGTGGGCCTTCAATGCTGTCCAGCAAACACACTCATTTCCTAATTCATTCACTCTCCCACAGATGTGGCTACTTATTTTATATCTTCTCCTCTCTCCTCAAACTCCAATGTCTCCTTTTCCTTCCTCACTTTCAGCGAGAACATAGAAGCAGTCAGAAAAGACATTCCATAAGCTCCCATTACCACTTCTTGACAGCCACGTGCGTCTGGGCCCAGTAACTCACCCTTCTCTCTCCCTAAGGATGAACTGACCAGGCCACTGGCTGAGGGCAGCTTCCCCACTTATGCACTGAGTTTACCCCTCCCAAGGTCAGTGTTCCAGCAATCCTCTCCCTTCTATCATTATTCTACTGACCTCCACTTCCTTTTCAGGAATGTGTCAACCAGCATATGATGTCTGCCATTTCTCCCACCTTAAAATAAAAAGACCTCTCTTGACCCCACTCCATCCTCTGCTGTCCTCCCCACACGATGTCACTCTTCCTTCTTACAGAAAACCCCAAGAGCCTTAGGTTGTGGAGGACAATATGTCTATTCCCATTTTCTCTCTCCTGAGATTTAGATTGAGCCAATGCTCAATCTCCAGTCCTCACCTTATCTGTCCTAACAACAGTATTTGACATAGTTGATCGTGTTCATCCTAGAAACATTTCTTCACTTGGCTCCCAAGACAACACACTTGCCTATTTTCTTCCAGTTTCCCAGTCCCTTTTTTCCAGTCTCCTTTGCTGGCGCCTCCTCCTCTTTTTACTCTAGTGTCAGAGTAGCCTGGGGTTCAGAGCTTTGTCCCTTTGTCTTTCCTATCTGTACTTACTCTATTGATATTCTCTTCCAATTTTTAAAAATATTTTATTTATTTATTTGAGAGAGAGAGAGCAGGGAGGGAGATTGACAGGGAGAAGCAGACTCCCCTCTGAGCAGGGAGCTCAACGCAGGGGCTCAATCCCAGGACCCCAGGATCATGACCTGAGCTGAAGGTAGACGCTTGACTGACTGAGCCACCCAGGCACCCCCTCCTCCGTTTTCATGATTTTAAATATGACTTATATACTGGCAAATTCTATATTTATATCTCTACATGAGACTTCTCCCCCAAACTCCAGACTCAAATCTCCTACTGCCCACTAGCCATCTCTGTAAGTCTAATAGTCATCTCAAATTCAAGCTGCTCAAATGCACTCTTCTATCTACCCGAAATCTTTCCATCAGAAGCCCACCCCATGTTAGTTGATAGCAACTTCATCTTTTCGGCCACTCTGGCCAACAACCTTAGGGATCCCCTGATTCCTCTTGCTCTCTCACATTCCACGTTCAACCCATCAAGAAATTTCATTCCTAATGTCAAAATATATCTAAAATCTGACTACTTACTACAACTTACTCTGCCACTCCACGGTCTAAAGCATTGCCATCTCTCGCTAGGATTAGTGCAACAGTTTCCTAACTGGTCTCCATGTCTCCAGACTTGTCCCACCAAAAGAATTTCATGCTTGGCAAACAGAATTACTTTTCTAAAATAAGTCAGACTATCTCACTCCTCTACTCAAAACTTCCCAATGGCCCCCATTTCACTAAAAGAAGTCACAGCCCTTACAACAGCCTTCAGTGCCCTGCATGATCTGTGCCACCTCTGCGCGCTTACTTCCGGCTACTTTGAGACTCACTCACTCTATACCTGTACACCATATTCCCCATTGTTCCACAAACAGCCCAGGCATATTCCCACCTTGGATCTTTCACACCAGCTGATCTCTCTGCCTAAAAATCTCTTTCCTAAGATACTGATATGGCTCACACTCTCACTTCCTTCATGTCTCTATTCAACTGTCACCTTCTCAGCAAGACCATTCCTGAACCTGATTTAAAAGTGCAACTGTTTTGGGTGTCTGGGTGGCTCAGTCTGTTAAGTGTCTGACTCTTGATTTTAGCTCAGGTCATGATCTCAAGGTTGTGAGGCTGAGCCCCGTGTTGGGCCCTGCGCTCAACACAGAGTCTGCTTGAGATTCTCTCCCTCTGCCCCTCCCACCCCCTCTTAAAAAAAAAAAAATGCAACAATTTCTCACCCTAAAACTCCCTATCCCTTTTTCCTAGTGTATTTGTCTTCTTGTAACTTCCCAATATCTAACATATTTCATATATATTTTACTTATTTACTTGTTATTGGCTGCCTCCCTGTCTAGAGGAAAGACTATCTATTTTGTTCATTGCTAGATTCCAATACCAGATAGAACAGTGCCTGGATCACAGAAGACATTCAATTGATATTTGCTGAATGAGTGGGAAAAAAATGCAAAATGTTTATCATTGTATATGTGAACAGTGGGTGCACAGATTCTGTTATATCATTTTTAATAGTTTTATTAATTTAAATATTTCATAACATAAAAAATTAAAAAGAGATTTGGAAGATATAAACATTTATTAATCACACTTATGCAATATCAGTTAATATTCCAGAATATTTTCTGCTAAGTTCCCCTTGAGGGTTTGAAAGTCCCTGACACTCTGCATCGGTTTTAAGTAATTTTCCCCCTTTTCTTAGAAAATAGATAAAAATGATTTTCAGATTAATACACTCTATATTAATATAGAATAATGTGACTGCTAAATATAATTTTAAAGTAAATAAAAATTACATATATTTAACCTGATTTGAACAAATGGAATATATATTATAGAAGTTTCTGTGAAAAGAATCTCCACTCAAAAGTTGTCCCTGCCTGCTCTGTGATGTCATTTACATTAAACCTACCCTCTGAACTTGTGCATTGAACTTGCCTTAAAATTAGAAAGAGTATTACAATAAATCTTACCGGAGCCAATAATTTCTACTGTAAGAAAAGTTATAAAGGAATCTGTGAGGCAGACATCTGAGGGCAAAGCCCTGTCTGTCTCCCTCCCCTCCTCCTGACCAAATGTAAGGGATCCACTCCGATATCTGGCAGAAGAACTTTACAAACAAATGGCTGAAACTAATGTGTTAGCATCTGTATATTGTAATACTGTTTAAGCAGAAGAAAGATTGGGGCAATGGAAAAATGCTCTGAATGGTTTCTAGATCTCGTTTTTTTTTTTTTTTTAAGATTTTATTTATTTGACAGAGAGAGACAAGGCAAGAGAGGGAACACAAGCAGGGGGAGTGGGAAAGGGAGAAGCAGGCTTCCCGCTGAGCGGGGAGCCAATGTGGGGCTCGATCCCAGGACCCTGGGATCATGACCTGAGCCGAAGGCAGAAGCTTAATGACTGAGCCACCCAGGCACCCCTAGATCTCCTATTTTCCCAACACTTCCTTTCAACGTTTACCCTAAAATAACTAAAATTATCCCAGGGTCACTGATTTTGGTGAACGACTGATAGGACTTATTTACAGAGACCTAATAGTTTTTAAAAAGATTGTATTTATTTATTTATTAGTCAGAGAGAGAGAGCACGTGAGCACACACAAGTAGGGGGAGCAGCAGGCTCCCTGCTCAGCAGGGAGCCCGATGTGGGACTCGATCCCAGGACCCTGGGATCATGACCTGGGCCGAAGGCAGCCGCTTAACCAACTGAGCCACCCAGGCGTCCCAACCTGACAACATTCTTTAGGAGGATATGCACATGAAAAGAATCGTCAACATATATCACTGTGAATCAATTGAGGAAGGGGACAAGAAGTAACTAAAAAGCTTCCTGGAAGAGTAGGGTTATCTGATTCCTAAAGTGCACATGCTCTTCATGGATCCTGAAGCTCACCTAGGCATCCTGAGACATATATGTCACAGCAGCAGAATACTGCAAATGACTTTATTAACTAGGCATTTACTAAAGGCGTAATTTAAAACTTTCCTACAAATCAGAAAGGGAGAGTAATTTACGATTCTCATTTGTACATTTTAGTTTTGTTCACGGTAATCTAAAATTTGAACAGTATGTCTCACACAGAGAAACTAATATTTACTTACTGCTTCACACTGTAGAATATACTTTCATGAGCATCAACTCTGTGTGTGATATGATGATCCTATGAATTAGATATGACAGCTATTATTTTACAGATGAAGAAACTAAGCCTGAGAAGGGCTAATGACCAGGGCTTGCTTACCCAATGTCACACAGCTACAGAGGGGAGACCTGAAAAAGATCCTCTTCCTTCAATACATGTTCTATCCACTATACACAAAGGCCACTTATATGTTCAAAAATTAATGAACAACATTCTTTAACCAAGCAAAGGTGCACTTTTCTATTTTCTGGAAAGAGAAAAGAGTCACTAATCCATAGGCCTTTCCTTTAAAGTAGAGCTACCATGGCAGTATGTTATAATTAGTTTAGCTCCTTCTATTTTAAATGTTGGGACATTATTTTTCTGCTAGTTTTATTTAGCTACCTGTAGATTCACATTAGTAATCTGTTGTGATATTTTTAAATGTTCAGTGTGAAATCATGAAAACACAGAATGCACATGCCATATGATAAGTATAGGGTAACTAATAGGACATTAATGTATCATTTTCACATTATTTGTTTATAAACAGGTAAAAACAGACACCCTTTAAAAATAAATGTCTTTAAAGTCTTCAGTGTTAGAATCATATACCCAAAACCAGCAGACTGTCTGACTCACAGCAGAAACTCAACAAATGTTTGAATTGCACACTCAAGAGATCCTATGAAGGACATAGACTAGCCTGCAGATATTTAGAAATGTCTTCTTTTATTCTCAGAATCTCAAGGGATTTATCAAATTCTATGATTGAGAAAAGAACATATGAAAAGTATCAAATTTGGAAAGTGTTCATTATCATATAAAAGATTTTTAAAGGTTCCTAAAATAAACCAATTTTAACCTGTATACAGTCCAGTTTAACAAACTATAATCTAGAAATAATTAATTATATGCATATTTGACAAATACCTCTAGAATATAGGCTCATTAGGACAAGGAATTTGTTATGTTCACCACTATATTTCTAGGGTGTAAGTACAATACCTGATATATAGTACTCAATATTTGCTCAATTATTCAATTAACAAATACACAGAGAGATGAATATTACACCATGAGCAGAAACTTAAACTGTTATTTTAAAAGTATATGTATTTTATACTAAGTAAATTCCTAAAAATTAATAGAAATAAATTTCCCAGACCTAATGAGGGCAGAATTTGTAACACACAAAACTGCAATATATTGAAAGAGAAGCATATTTGGGCCGGGGAAGATTAGTTCAGTTTTGGAAATGTTGAGCTCAAGGAGTCTATGAGAGCATCACATGGAAATACATTACAAGCATGTTTGGATCTGGAGCTCAGAAAAGAGGTCAGGGTTGCCATATATTTTTAGGAATCACCAGCATAAAGGTAGAGAGGAGAGCACAAAGAGAGAAGAGTACTTAGTATTGAACTGTGAGGAACCCCTGGGTAGAAGAGGAAGAGCCTGCAAAAGACAGTGACAGAGAGAGGGAAAGCCAGGGGAGCATGGTATCACAGGAGCCAAAGAGAGAGGCAATATCCAGTTCAACATTACTAAGTAGTCAAGTAAGAAAGGACTAAAAAGTATCTAAAACTGAGGTCAATAGTGATCTTGAAGAAGGCTTACAGACAGTCAGTAGGTGTGCAAGCCAAACTGGAGCCGATTAACGAGTGACATGTGGATAAGTAAAGAGAGTGTGTAGACAAATACTGACAAAGAACAAGAGCACAAGAGCTGGAAAGGAATATGGAATTCTGAGATAGATTCTGTTTATCTACCTATTAGTCCATCCATCCGTCCAGCCATCCAACCATCCATCCATCCATCCATCCATCTATCCATCTCTCCATCTTTAAAATTTTAAAACGGGAGAGACTAGGCATGCTTAAATGGTGATAAAAGGGTCCAAGAGGAAGAGGTAGAAGAGGAGAGAGGTCAGTTGGAGCTGGAGTTATAGAATCTTTCTGTATACACTGGAAACCAAGGAAACTCCTTAAACGAGGGTTTAAACTGAAAACCAACAAGGTAGAATAGGGATGGACAAAAAAAGAAACTCATTCCAAGAAAGACGGTATTTCGATATAAAGGAGTCAGGCTGACATGTGAAACCAAAAAGAAATGCTAGCTAATCAAAACAGAAATTGTTTGGTGGGAATATTTTTAAGGTGGAAAGAGTTGAGGCAGGGAAACTTGCTGAACAGGTGCTGGGTGGCATCAGGGGAGCAAAGAACCACTAGATCCTGTTGTAGGGCTCTCAGAAAGGGGTACTTCCTATCCCAGCTCTGAGAGTTAAACCTGAAGCCTAGTGTGACAGGATGTCCTCTACGGGAAGAGGAAGAATGAGCTGGTGGTCTGAGGAGAAGAGATGAAAGCGGAAAGCTTAATGACACAGACCCTAACACATAACTGTATTAAATGCAGCTAGGTTGTATTCAGTGAATAATAAGAAAATCTATAAATTATTTCTCCACTTCAGATTGAGTCCCAATATTTCATTTTTTAAAAAGATTTTATTTATGTATTTATTTGAGGGAGAGCAGGGGGAGAGGCAGAAGGAGAGAATCTCAAGCAGACTCTGTGTTGAGCGCAGGGCCCAACACGGGGCTCGATCTCATGACCCTGAGATCATGACCTGAGCCAAACCAAGAGCTGGACGCTTAACTGACTGAGCCACCCAGGTACCCCCCCACCCAATATTTCATTTTTGCACCTAAACAACTGAGTGTTCAAAACTCATGGTATCTGACAAGAACTCCCTTTGTTCCCTTGCCAAGGAGCTGCTGGCATGATTAACAGAACACACAAGTCTCTCTTGTGAGGAGGGACCTGGCTGATTTAGTCACATGGCATTTCTGATTAATTTGTATTTCTGTATTAAAACTCAGCAACTCTGATCCAAGTTTGATTTTTGTTTATTTTTGCTGTTTCCCAGGGCCAAAGTCTGCCAAACGATCAGCCACACGTACCCATAAATACAGGAGTCACTAAGTGATTCTTTCCATTGGTGTCTTCCCAGAACCTAGCCTAATGTCTAGAATGAAAAAGGCCCTCAACAAACACGGATGGAGTGAATGAGCAAATACATGGACGGTTCCATGGGGAGAGGAGAAGGCGATCACCAAATCTCTCTATGCCGGCGTGCTTCACATGCCAAGGATCCTTTGGCCATCTGTTGAAGCCCACAGACCCCTTCTCAGAACAATGTTTTTGAGTGCACAGTCTGACAGAGGAAACCATAATCACACTGGAATACAGACACAAGAAACTATTTGCATTGAAATATAGTGAAATCAAAATAGAAAAAGAATGGTGACTTCATCACAAATATGGATCTGCAGCATGTGCTGGGCTTGTCAAGTCACAGACATCTCTGTAGAAAGATCTGGCTGGGCTAGTTCCCTGGCAACACCACCACCCGACAGCATCTGCAGAGTTTCTGTTCTTAGTTTCTCAGGGAGGAATCCTCTAAACTCCTGTCCAGGAAGCCATGTTCTCAGAATGAAGAGGCAGGAAGAGGCCATGGGAGCTCCATGACTCACCGTGTCATTTTTCACTTCAACCACTAGTTCCCTTCTGTCCTCACCTTCAGTCCATCATCCCTGAATCCAGTCTTTCTAGTTAACCCTTTCAGTCCTCCCTGAAGACAAGGAAAGCACGGTGGCCTGGGTGAATCGGGTAGACAGCAGATCGGAGGGGGCTCCCTGTTTCTTATACAGACTTGCAACCAATCACCTGTGCTCCTACTTTGAGGGACACCTGGTGCCCCCAATTCCTGACCCTGTCTGGGAGCCAGAAGTGCAAATTAGCTTATTTTGGGGTTTCTCACATTACTAACTTAGGATTCAACTGGGACCGGGAATGCTACCTCAGTTACAACTAGAGTTCCTGCTGTCCATCTTCCAAAATTTGGTTGCTACTTTCTTCCTTCTCTTTTGAGTACATGCCTATTTTACTCCCTTACTTTTGTGTAGGGGGTTTAATGAGGAAGCAACGGTAAACATATTTAACCTGTCACATTTTACTGAAGTTGCCATGAAAAGTTTTACAAAGGAGAAAAAGTTTTAAAAATCAGACTCTGAGGTAAATTCCTCAAAAATTCATCTATTTTATAACTATGAATTTTCCATCAGAGATAATTAATATAATTATAACCACAACTTCATGAAGGCAGAAACCATTTCCACCTTCTTCATCATTGCATTATCTAGTACCAAGCATAGTAGAGATGGTCACTAAATATTTATTGAATAAGTGAACTGAACGAATACGGATACGATAAAAAACTGGGATCTTTAGTTCTATAATTTCAGCACTTATGGAATTCACCTAGGACTGTTTTGGCAATATTACAAAAAGCAAACAATCAGAAACAGACACACCTGATGTGGAACTCAAGAATGATGTGTTTTACAACCACGAAGTCCTTCACTACAAAAATTTCACTGTAATTTCTGTATTCTATACCAATAATTTCTTAGATAAAAATGAGTTGGCAATCAAATTTACCTCATTATCTTGCATAACCAGTAGTATAAAAATATAATTTTTACTACAACTGCTACGTTAGTATTTAAATTAGAACAGTAGATGTACATTTTAAAATGTCATTAAATGCATCTGTAATAGTAAACAAGTACTAATCAATACTGAAAAAGCAAAGTCCTCCATATTTAAAATCTGCACATTATCTATTACATTTTAGTTTGAGCAAAAACAGCAAGGTTATTAAAGAAGTTGGTCTAGTAGATCCTTGTCATTTTTGTCAAGTGAATTGAAAGGGACATCAGGACATGTCCTACTTTGTAAATACAATGTAAACTCTATGTCCTTCGTTTTGTAATTCTCTATTGGTTACCAACTAAGGCATAATTCTCAAGGGCCCAAAGGCTTATTTACATTTTTCAGTTATATTTTATAGGGAAAGTTAAATGCATAGTTTAGTTTTAAACTGGGGAGTTCTGATATAAACATCAAAGGTTTAGTGCAATTCTAACAAGATGGTAATTTTAAGCTAAAAATCTTTAGTCATTCACGTCAAGATGTTCCCCTAGGCAAACCTGCACAAAAATCCATAATCCATATGGTACTCTCCTGATAAATGCTTATTCTATAACTCATTTTTTATCATTGTTTACATTCTGTTGTTACTAACTTCAAATTAAAATGTAATACTCACTTCTTCAGCCACAAACTCCTTACTCAGACCAAAATCTGTCAGCACCACATGGCCATTAGAATCAAGTAGAATGTTCTCAAGCTTAATGTCACGGTATATAATTCCCAACTGTAAAAACAAACAAACACGCATTTTCAAATAACAATTTCCAAAAAATGAATTAGGAAAGTCTTTATCTACCTTAAAAACAAACCAAAAAAGGATTCTCCTGTTCAGGATGCTATAATGGCTCTTAGTCACTGGCTAGGGCCAGTGTGAATTCATCCATCTCAGGGTTCATCTGCTGGGCTCCCTGGACCTCTTCTCTGTGTAATGAAGATCCATTCCCACTGGACCAGCTTCTGTAGGGTCTCTCCGTTGACTACTGTCAACTCCGTTCTTCCTGTTCTGTCTTCTGGATGTATTTAATCCTCACTACAGATGATCTTCTTCTGATACTCTTAGCCAATTCATGTCTATCACTTCCTAATGGATTCAGAGACCTTCCTGACTAACCAGATCCCACACTGGTCAAGTCTTTGTTTTTATTCTTTCACTTACCTAAGAGTACACTGTACCTACCTAAAAATAACTGGTATTTTCTAGGCATCTCCCGCTTGTCTCGATATAACCATACACTAACTCTGTTTTTCACTTTTCATGCATTTGTCTAGTAGTATCTTGTATAGTGTCAAATAGATAATTAATAAAGACTTGTTGAGTAATAGGCTCCTAAACAAAGAGGCTGAAGATCATAGGTTAATTTTAGTTGATCATTAGTTCTAAATAAGTGAAATAAGTCAATTAGATATTTATATATCCTTCCATTTTGTTTTGTGTGTAAGTTTTATAGTAAAGCACTCCAGCTATTTCTTCAGCTAAATAAATCTATACAAGTCACACAAGAAGTTCTTGATAGATGTACACTGCACATTTCATGTTATGTCAGCCTGAATGAAATGTTTTTAAACTTAGAAACACTGCTTTCCACAACACTAAGTATATGAAAAAGCAGATTTGTAATAACTTCCTCAAACTGAAACAACAAATTACGCAAGGAAAAATGCAAAGCAATTTTCCTTCCAGAACTTCAGTGTTCTACAGGAAAGAAAGGATGATATCTGCAATTTACTGAACAGACATTTGACTTGAAGCCTCACAAGCATCTAACAACCAGTATGACTTTTTTTTTTTTAAAGAAACTCTTTGGAAGCAATTTTAGAAATAAATCATTTACTATCTGCTTTACCTCATCACTTCCAAGTAAACTTCCATTTTTGTCTCTTCCCCGGAAACTCCATGTTAGCAGCTGTATCAAGGCTAATGTTATTGGCTTAATATCTCTTATGTTGTATCTCTTTGTATTTATTTTAGGGTAGTAAGATTAAGAGAAACTTAGCTGAGGTCTGATTTGCTGTATTACTTTCACTCCATATCAATTACACGTATATCCAGTATTCATCATGTTCTCTACTTCTGTGGTTCTGATTACCCTGTTTTAATAATAACTGATGTTTGTGGATTTTCCTTTAATAAAGAGAATTAGTGGAATTAAAGCTTTCACACAAAAAATGAGTTCAGCTTATCCAGCAGAATTTTGTATTTGTTTTGTTTTTACGCTGGTATTTATGGTGATTTCCACCACCACTTTTATATTATAAAAACTTACATCTAGTACCCCTAAGCATAAAACTCAAAGATATTTTCAGCCTGTTCCTGGGCCCAATTTGGTTCATGTATGAAGATGTCCTAACGACTTTATATCCCGCAGAGATACTCAGGCAAAAGCTGGCCACCACATAACAACTCTACCCAAAGGAATGGGGTGTCTGGCCCCTCACCGCAGGAAGGCATCAGCTCCCTTCCTGCTCCTCTGTTCTTTCTCTCCAAGCACTGCAGTCTTGCCTCCCATGCCCACTGGGGCCTTTTCCCTTTCCCCCTTGTTCCTATGCGTTGGTCATCCACTCCTCCTAGGATTCCTACTCTGACTCTCAGCCCCTGCCTGCCCAGTCTGGGCTCTGCTCCAGTTAGATGTCCCCTGTTCCTGGCCCCTGCCTTCCGTGCTTGCATCTTCCCGCCGTCTCTTCTCACAGACCCGCCCATCCACTGCCTCCATCTTGTAATCCCAGTCTCCCAGTTTAAAAGTGTCCTCCCTCTTCCTTGCCTTTTCCCTTCATCTCTCTCCACCCTTGTCTATGCCCCATAATCACCACGTTAATCTCTGTTCATCTCTAATCCAGTGCAGGTCTGAATTCATGCTGATGAACAGTGGCTCGTATGTACTCGTCTCATCCTAATGTAGGTACTCAAGTCATGCTGGTCTCGTGGTCTCACATAGTTTGATGAAAATCGCTCAAGTGCTTTCTGTTTCTAAGGAAACACATACACGCCTAGTCTACACAGTGACTGCTTCTATAATAATGTTTCCTCATTAAGTTCAAAAAACTTTGTTCAAAATTTCTTGGATCAAGATTAACAGTATATGAAATAATATATGTTTTTTTAAATTTCAAACTGATTTTAATAGAGTTCAAAGAGCATCACAGACATGAATTCCACTTAAAGTTTTTAGCAACTGAGTTCATGCTATAGGGAGGCCATGAAGGAGGAGGGAGGGAAAGGGAGCATGGGAGGGCCTCAGGGACACAGGCAAAGGCAAACCAGAGTGGGAGAGTGGGGTAGCTGAATCCCATGGCAGGCACTTCTTTCAAGTAACTCATATTCTCCAACCTGATCAGGAAATATACCCTGCAGACACACGGGCAGAGTCTGCAATGGAGTAAGTCACAATTAAGGAAACATATATTATGACTTTTGTTTTCATTTTAAAGCTTATCTTAAGAATGAAAAGCTTTTATTCTAATGATACTTTGTAAGGAGCATTAGGATTTTTCATGAATAAAACCAAAGAACTGCTCAAGTTCTACCTTTTTAATCTATATCACAGGAACTACAAAAAAAAAAAGTAGATTTTTAAAAAGGGAGCTACAGAATTGAGAAAATTGGTAATAGTGTGTAAGTGTGCTTTTAGAATCTCCACGAAGACAGTGACGCTTTAAAACATTCGCTCTTTTAGCTCCAGCATTACCTCAATTAACAGATTTTTTAAAAAAAGAACTCCCAAAGATTGAGCATCTTACCTTGTGGAGATGTTCGAGGGCAAGCACGATCTCTCCAACATAGATCCGCACCTCGTGCTCTGTGAAACGCTCTCTTTGAGAAAGATGAGTAAAAAGTTCTCCACCATTTATATAATCTAAAAATGAAATATATTTTTTTCTTTCTTTGACTTGTATTCATAAACTTAAGGTAATTTTCCCTCTTAATCATTTTGGATTAACCAGAAGGCACTGATTTTAATATACTATTTTTGCACAATTCTTTGTGTATAGTATACAGTTTCCTCTGGAACATATTACTAAATTCACATAGTAATACAGTGGCCTAAGATAATGACTATCCTACGCTGCAATCAAATGGATTTGCATAGATTATTGCCATTAAAACTATTACATGACATCTGCATATATTTAAATACGTTTTCCCAAAAGCAGTGTATTAGAAATCTCTGCTGTCATTGTATAATACTTATCCTATGAAGTACCAAAACATCAGCCACTGCAATAACTAAGATAAAAAATGAAAAGAACAAACCAAAACACAAACAAAAATCCCAGCCTTTCCTTTGTAATAGCTGCCAGTTGCTATTTCTAAGCAGGTTCCCCATTTTCTAGAATTTTCTATGCAACCTTTCAAAAATGTATATTAGGTAGCAGGTACCATTATCGATCCACACAGCCCAAAAGGAAAAGTGGCATAATGTGGCTGAGTCAAACACCTGATACTGAAATATTCCCATTTCCCTCTCAATTTGCCCTATTTATCCCCAGAGGAATAATGAAATAAGAGACAGAACAGGCTACAGTGAGGAGTACCTGGGTAGCTCGGTTGGTTGGGCATCGACCGGACTCTTGGTTTTGGCTCAGGTCATAATTTTGGGGTTGTGGGATCGAGCCCCACGTCAGGTTCCATGCTCAGTGGGGAATCTGCTTGAGATTTTCTCTCTCCCTCTCCCTCTGCTCCTCCCCCCACTCATGCACACACACACTCTCTCTCAAATAAATAAATCTTTAAAAAAAAAAAAACAGGCTACAGTGATAAATACATAAGGGAGCTCAATAATAATAAAAGCAATAACATAATTGTGTTCATAATTAGCTCCAATAAGATATTTGTTGATAAACTGATAGTAGTTTCATTAGAAACTAACCACTGAGACCTTAACACACAGTGTAGACCCTGAAAACAGTCACAGATGTAGTTTAAAGCTTTCCTCCTAAAAACTTGAAAAGCATGTATCCCGAGTATATTCGTTTGTCAAGTTCAGCACAGTTTGAAAAGAGAACAAAGCAAAATCTTCATAAACTTGCAAATTTGTTTCATCTTGTCTGTTTAACTTTAAATTCCAAAAAGCAGATGCAACAGAATGAAAGAACTCTAATAGCTGGTTGCTTTGCAATGTATTTTACGAAACGTATGCCAGTAAAAAGCATTGCCCCCTCTACAGCTTCTGTAGTTTGCTAAGAGGTTTTAATTATATCTTAACACAAAGCTAATTATTAAAAAGGTGTAAAGAACACAGCATTCCTGCCAACTAACAATGAATTTTTTCTACCTTTAAGTAGTTATTTGCTTAAATCTAATGCTGATGTTTATGCATAAATGGTTTCCACAGTTAGTCATGACACAGAAATAGACACCCACAGGTCAGCTGACCAACTGACAAACTCCTACCCATCCTTGTATGTCCTATGCAATTTTCTCATCTTCAATAACCACTCCAGCAGAGTTGATCACTTCCTTTTTTGTTAGCCACTGTACTTATTAAAGACTTCTACCACTGCAATTATCTTGCTGTATTGAAAATGTTTATTTGCACAGTTGCTTTCTCTGTTACACTCTGAGCTTTTTAAAGTCCAAATAAATATATTCACCTCCACAAACAAAGTACCCACATACAGTAAGCACTCAACAGATATATTATTAAACACAAATTCTTTACAGTGGAATAAATATTAATAGACTCTGAAGAAAACCATCCTGACACTCAAAGGCAAGTGTGTCATAAAAAGAATCCCATGTACTCTTCTCTTAGTCCACAGGACCTGGCCTTTGTAACTCACAGACCTGGATTAGACAATGGTTTCACTGTGTCCTGCCTTGAGCAAATGAAGTCTCTCTCAGCTGCAGATTTTTGTCCATACAATGGGAATAGTAACTACTGTGGATTGTTGTTGCCTGGAACATAGACAGTGGTTTATTTTTCATTTATTGGGAAAACAAAAAAGTA
This sequence comes from Callorhinus ursinus, assembly GCF_003265705.2. Lineage (NCBI taxonomy): Eukaryota > Metazoa > Chordata > Mammalia > Carnivora > Otariidae > Callorhinus > Callorhinus ursinus. The sequence goes on from NW_027397070.1 coordinate 60,748,640, forward strand.
ACTAAAAATATAAAAAAAAAACCAAACAAACCCTAAAACAACATCAAGTAACCTACTTCCTACTTTTGGAATAGACCAAGAGCCAAAGGTGAAGACCTGACTTTCATAAAAAAAAAAACACGTTTTATTTGTAGGTATGTGGTTGCATACTTCACAAGGTCAATAGCCAACTCTATCCAGCAGTCAGGTATTCACAGCTGTAAAGCAGACACAGAAGCTGCCAAGTGGTATACCTGGCGTGTCCCTATGGGGCAGGTACTCTAGATCAGTGGCTGGGATATGACGTCAGTGGGAATTTCTATAAGGTAAGCATTTGGTACTCTCAGTCATTATAATTTTAGTTGTTCTGTTCAGTGTGTAGTGGTGTCTCATTATGGTTTTAACTTGCATTTTCCTGAGTAATAATGATATTTAGTATCTTTCCATGGCTTATTAGACATTTTAATATCTTCTTTAGTGAAGGGTCTAAGTTTTTTTTTTGCCTCTTTTGATTTTCTTTCTTATATAAAATATAATTTACATATCATGAAATTCACCCATCTGAAGCATAAAAATCAATGGTTTCTAGTATATTCAGAGTTATGCAACTATCACCACATTGAATTTTAAAACATTTTCACCACTCCATCCTCCCAGAAATCCTAATTTATTTGTTTTTTCTTCAGCTGCTTGTGCTTTTGATATCATATTTAAGAAACCATTGCCAAAACCAAGGTCACAAAGATTTACCCATCTTCCTCTAAGAAAGTTATAGTTTTAGCTCTTACTTTTCATCTTTGATCCATTTTGAATTAATTCTGTATATGATGTGAGGTATGGTCCAATTGCATACAAGTCCATATGAAATTGACTATCTAGTTGTCCCAGTACCATGAATTAAAAAGACTATTCCTTCCTCATTGGCACCTTCGTTGAAAGATCAATTGACTGTAAATGGACTGTGAGGGTTTATTTCTGGACACTCACAGTTCCATCCTATTATTTATATGTCCATCTTTATTCCAGTGCCACACTTTGATTACTGTAGCTTTGTAGTTTATTTTAAAATTGGCAAGTGCTGAGTCTTACCAAACTTAATTCTTCCTTTTCAAAATTGTTATATAGCTATTCTAAGGTTCCTTGACCTCCCTATGAATTTTAGGATCACTTTGTCGATTTCTACAAAGAAATAAGCTAGAATTTTGAGAGAGGTTGTGTTGAATCTGTGGATGTTTGGGGAGTATTGCCATCTTAATAATATTATGTCTTTCAACCCATAAACATGGGATCTTTTTATTTTAGGTCTCTCAATTCCCTCAACATTTTGTAGTTTTCAGAGTATCAGGTTTATACTTCTTTAATGCTAAATTTATTCCTAAGTGTTTATTGTAATGTAAATGGATTGTTTTTTAAAATTCATTTTCAGATTTTTCAGTGCAGGTGTACAGAATTTGTATGTTGGTCATACAAATGGCCTCAGTTGCCTCCTGCAACTGTGCTGAACTTGTTCATTTGTTTGAATAGCTTTTTAGTGGATTCCTTGGGATTTCCTATTTACAAGATCACGTCAAATGCAGTTACATCCTGCAACTGTGCTGAACTCGTTCATTTGTTTGAATAGCCTTTTAGTGGATTCCTTAGGATTTTCTATAATGTCATCTGTAAACACAGGTTTTATTCTTCTAGTGTGAAGGTCTTTTATGTTCTTTTCTTGCCTACAATGTTGAATAAAGGGGTGAAAGTGGATATTCTTGCCTCAGTTTCTGGTTTTAGGGGGAAAAAAAGGCTCTTGATTTTTAGGCTTCTGATTTTCAGGAAGTTCACCATTCCTACTTTTTTGAGTGTTTTTATCATGAAGGAATGTTTAATTTTGTCAAATGCTTCTTCTGTGTCCACCAAGATGATAATATGGTTTCTGTCCCTTATTCGTGACTGATAAGGTATATTAATTGATTTTCACTTGCCCTTGGATTCCTGGGATAAATCCCATTTGGCCACAGTATATGATCTTTTTAATTTGTTGCTAGATTCAGTTTGAGAGTATTTTGTTGAGGATTTTTGTGTTTTTATTCATAAGAGAGATATTGGTCTATAGTTTTCTTGTTTTATCATATTTTTGTCTGGTTTTGGTATTGGGATAATACTGGCCCCATAAAATTAGTTGGGAAGTGTTTCTTCCTCTTCTATATTTTGGACATTTATGAAGACTGGTATTAATTCCTCCTTAAATGTTTGGTAGTGGGATGCCTGGGTGGCTCAGTTGTTTAAGCACCTGCCTTCAGCTCAGGTCATGATCCCAGCATCCTGGGATCGAGCCCTGCATGGGGCTCCCTGCTCAGTGGGGCGTCTGCTTCTCCCTCTACCCTTCCCCCATGCTCATGATCTCTCTCTCAAAAAAAAAAAAAAAAAAAAAACTTAAAAAAATGTTTGGTAGCATCATTACGGAAGCCATCCGGGTCTGGGCTTTTCATTGTGGTTAGTTTATTACTACTATTCCTCCCCCTCCTCCTCCTTCAATCTCCTTCTTGTTAAAGATCTATTCGGATGTTGTATTTCCTCCAGTCGATTCTAATAGTTTGTGCCTTTCTAGGAATTTATTTCATCTAACTTACCTAACTTCTGGCATATTTGTTCATGGTTTTCTCTTATGACCTTTTTAAATTCTGTTGTATTAATGCCCCTTCTTCTGTTCCTAATTTTACTAATTTGAGTCTTCTTCCATTTTCCTTGGTCAGTCTAACTAAAGGTTTGTCGATTTTGTTTATCTTTTCAATGAATTATCTTTTGGTCTCATTCATTTTATTGTTGGCACATTCTCTATTTGATTAATTTCTGGTCTAATCTTTATTATTTTCCTTGTATCTGCTTGCTTTGGGGTTAGTTTGCTCTTCTTTTTCCACTGCCTTAAGGTGGAAGATTAAGTTACTGGTTTGAGTCCTTTTCAAAATTTTTTCTTCTTAAAAAGAAATACATTTTTTTCTTTTTAAATTTAGACAATTCAGCTATACATTTCCCACTAAACACTGCTTTAGCTGTATCTCATAGGATTTGATATGTAGTGTATTCATTTTCTCTCATCTCAAAGTATTTTCTGACTTCTCTTTGACACATTGGTTATGTAAGAGTATGTTGTTAAATTTCACAGTTGTGGTTATCCCAAATTTCTTTCTGTTACTGATTTCGAATTTCATTACATCGTGGTCAGAGAACATACTTTGATACTTTCTATGATTTTAATCTTTTTTAACTTATTGAGGTTTTTTTTTGTTTTGTTTTGTTTTTTTGAACAGCCTAGGTCTATCCTAAAGAATGTTCCTTGTACTTGAGAAAAATATGTACTCAGCTGTGTTGCTTGGAGAGAGTTCTACAGATGTCTGTTATATCTAGGTGGTTTATCTTCTATTTCCTTGCTGCTCTTTTGCCTAATCTTATACATTATTGAAGTGGAGTATTATTGTTGACTTGTCTATTTCTCCCTTCATTTCTGTCAGTTTTCCTTCATGTATTTTGGGTCTATGTTGTTAAGCACACATTTGTTTATAATTATTATGTCTTTCTGATGAATTGGTCCTTTTATCATTATGAGGTGTCCCCTTTTAATCTCTGGTAACATTTTTTGTTTTTAAGTCTATTTGTCTGATATTAGCAAGCCACTCCTGCTTTCTTGTGGTTGCTGTTTGTGTGATTTATCTTTTTCTATCTTTCTTCTTTAATCTATTTGGTCTTTGAATCTACACTGTATCTCCTATAAACAGCATAACGCTGAATCCTTTTCCCCCATCTGACAATCTCTACCTTTTGATTATATGGTCTAGTCTATTTACATTTAATGTTATTATTGGTATAGCTGGATTTCTGCCTGCTGTTTTACTTTTTTGTTTTCTATATATTTTATATAGTTTTTTTTCTCTATTCCTCCTTTACTACTTTCTGTTTCACTAAGTGAATATTTTCTAGTGTGATATTTTAATTCCTTCAATGAATTTCACTTCTTTTTTTTAGTTATTGGTGGTTGCTCTATGGCTTACTATATGCACATTAACATCAAAAACAGCTTCAGATTTATATCAATTTCAGTGATATATATATTACATATATATATATATATAAAATACATATATATTACTCCTATACAGCTCATTCTGTCTTTCTCCTTTTTATGCTATTACTGTTATACACATACAATAATATGTGTTATACAATTGTTATACAACTACATGTTACAAAGCCACCAATATATATTATTATTTTATACATTTTATGTCTTTCAAAGAAGCTGAGAGGAGAACTAGTATATATTTACAATTAGCATATTAGCCTTCTTATTTATATTTTTGGTTCTCTTCCTTTTTTTTCTTGTGGACTCAAGTTATCTGATTCCAACTCCCTACCCCCACCAGAGGCTTGTTTTATTATTATTTTTCTTTATTTATTAAATAACTTGGGTATTCTTGTATGGTCTGTTTTATCTGTAAGAAATCTCTGATGCTGCTCCTTAGAGGGCACAACCTTTGGCATTCACACAGTGGTTTGGCAGGGCTCTTTTTTACTCTCTTTTCCTGACCTGATAAGCTGTCTGCCTCTGTTGGTATTACACCCAGTTGTTAGGCTTCACTAATTGCCGGCTGATTGAGCTATTATTTTCAATAATGCCCTGGGGCACAAAGTACTCCACAGTCTGAGTCAATAAATTCAGGCTCCTTTGTAGGGTTAGTTTTTGAGGCCAGTGTTTGAGATTTGTTCTGACCCCAAGAGTGTTCTTCATAATTGACTATTTCCCTTATATTCTCCGGTACTCCAACAGTTTACTTCGTTGCTCTAATGGAGCTACCGAGCCTCCTCTTAATTGCTTACCACCAAAATCTCCATTTATCTCCCTCAAAAACATCCTTAGGCTTGAAATTCCCACATACTTTGCTTCAAATAAAGTCAGTTCTTTTGGTAAGAACTTCAGAGCTCTGTGCTTATGAACTACACCTCTCCCTCTAGGGAAATCTCTGATCCACTGCTCTGGAGCTGGGGGTGAAGACGGTGGCCCACTTCTCTCAGAGTGACACCCCTGCTTTATTATTAACAAGGTGCTGCATGAAGGCACTAGTCTCTGGTCTTCTCAGCTTGCCTCTACCAGCACAGAATCTTCACCCTGTAAATGAGGTGGGGCAAGGGCATCAGAACTCTGTATTCTCAACCTTCCAAGCCTGGAAGGCTTCTGCCCTATGAGTGGGGGCTGGGTGGAGGAAGGGAGCTCCCAACCTCTCAGCCACATTTCCAGGAATTTAGCCTCTGTAACACAGAGCTGGGTGAATAAAATATGCCAGTGTCCTGCAACCTCCTAATGAGATACTGTATCCCTTAACTGGGAGCTGAGGGGAGAGAAGGCCCCAACTTCTTGGCCACACCCACCCAAATGGAGCTTTTGTCATACAGCGTGGAGGAGTGCAGAGGTCAAGGCCCAAGAGCCACTCACTTTTTCTGTTTTTACTGACATTTAGATTTTCTTGAATAAATGTTTCTTCAATTGCTGAATGCCCACCCACAGGCCAACCTCCAGAGATTTAAAAATTTTTTTTATTTTAAATAACTTTTACTAGTTATGTTTGTTTCCCTGGAAAGCAGGTCCATGTAGCTCCTCACATTGCCATTCTAGGAGCAAGCTCTCATTTTCTTTTTTTAAATTATTGTTTAAAGGCATTCTTGCGTATTTTGGATATAAGTTCTTTGTCAAGTACATGTATGGCAAATATTACCTCTGAGTGAGTGGCTTGCCTTTAATTTTCTTAAGGGTCTCTTGAGGGGCGCCTGGGCGGCTCAGTCCTTAAGCATCTGCCTTCAGCTCAGGTCGTGATCCCAGGGTCCTGGGATCGAGCCCTGCATCGGGCTCCCTGCTCCGTGGGAAGCCTGCTTCTCCCTCTCCCACTCCCCCTGCTTGTGTTCCCTCTCTCGCTGTCTCACTCTGTCAAATAAATAAAATATTTAAAAAAAAGTGTCTCTTGAGCAGAAATGCTTAATTTTTATTAATTCGGCTTTCTCCTCCTCTTCCTCTTGCTCCTTCTCCTACTTCTCATCATGCTCCCATCCTCCTCCTCCTTTTGGTTAGTGTTTTGAGATGTCTTTGCCTACCCTAGTTATAAAGATATTCTCCTATGATTTCTTGTAAATGCTTTATGTGCTTAACTTTTGTTTAGGGTCTGTTTCAAACTAATATTTGTGCATAGAGCAAAGTAAGGATTGAGATTTACTTTTTTCCCCCATACAAATATCCAGCTGTTCTAGCACAACCATTACTTCTTTCCCCACTGAACTGCTTTGTCACATTTGTCAGAAACCAAAAAGCTATATTAAGTGTAGGTGTATTTCTGGAGTCCCTGTTCTATTCCACTGATCCATATATTTCATGCCATACTACCTTGATAATTGTGACTTTATAGTCAGTTTTAAATCAGATCATTTAAGCCTTACACATTCTTTCTTCTTTAAGACTAGATGGGCTATTCTAGTTCCTTTGTTTTTGCGTGAAAATTTGAGTCAGTTTGTCAATCTCTACCAAAAAAAAAAGCCTGCTTGGATTTTGATTTGGACAGTTTTGCATCTATAGTTCAATTTTAGGGAGAACTGGCAATGTTAACAATAATGAGTGTTCCTACCCATGAATATGGTGTAGCCCCCTCTGTTAACTAGGTTTTCTTTGATTTCTCTCAGCAATGTATAATTTACAGAGTAAATTTATTCCCAAGCATTTTATGTTAAGAAAAGTATACTGTAAAGGATATTCTAAAATTTCATTTTCCAGTGGTTTGATGCTAGTATACAGAAATACAATTGCTTTTTGTCATTTTATTTTGAAATAGTTACAAATTTAAGGAAATACTTTAGATATAGTATATAAAACTTTTTCATAAACCATCTAAGTAATTTGTCAACTTGATATCCCATCACTCATATGCATACTTGCATTTGTATTTTATGCCACAACCTAATCATTTAACAAGTCAGGACATTAACCCGAATATACTGTTACCATCTAATCCTCAATCTTAATTTCATGTTTCCTTAGTTGTTCCCAAAATATTATAGCAAAAGGTTCCAGTTCAGAATCAAATGTTAACTTTAGTCATCTATTTTCTTTAATTTGGAATAGTTCCTCAGTCTTCCCTTGACTTTCATAACCTTGACACTTTTGCAGATTACAAGCTTCATATTTTGTACACTGTCCCACAATTTGAGTTTGTCTGATGTACCTGCATAATCATATTCAGGTGTGCATCACTGGGAGGAAATCATGGAAGTGACACTGTTCTTGCTGCATCATCTCAGGTGGAGCATGATTTCAATTCATCCTAATATTAATGATTTTCACTTTGATCATCTGATTAAGGCAGTGTCTCCTTAGCTTCTCTACCATGAAGTTATCTATTTCACCTTTGTAATTAGCAAGTAATTTTGGAGAGGTACTTTGAAACCATGTAACCATTCCAACCTACATCATTTAATTTATTTATTTATATCTGAAGGGACTCATGGGTTTATTTTATTCAATGGGTTAACATTCACTACCATCATTTAGTTCTGATTCTGGGAGTGTGAGTCTGACTCTTACGGTATAGCTCTTCTAGAATTTTGATGAGTCTTCTGAGTTTCCCAAGTCCCTGTACCTTGGGAGGAATTTAACCCTTAACTGTCTCCTCTGAGGTTGGAGCTGCTGGAATCTTTATTCAGCTTTCAGACTTCCAGCTCTTGTCTGCTCTTGTCTGGGCCACTGAGGTTCTCGGCCCATGCAATCAATGCTGAGAAGTCGGTCCACACACGCAGATTTCCGAACCACCTCACCCGTGTTTCCCTTCTTGGCAAGGTGCCTCTCCTCCACAATTTGTAGCCACTCTGTTAGCCCTAAACTCCAACTTCTGACTCTTCAGCCTTGTAAGACTGCCTCTTCTGGACTACACTTTGACCTCTTATTTTACACATCCTTGGAAAGAAATATTTTTGGTATTCAAGAACACAGGTCTTGACTGTCAGAAAATCCAAAATTCCTAGCTATACTGGTAATTCATCGAGTACGTGACTTTGAGCAAGCTGCTTAATCTCTGAATCTAAAACCATATTTATAAACGGTGAACAATATATTTTCCTACAGTTTGTTCATTTCATTCAACAGACTGTGAGGCCTTATTATGTATCCATCACTTTTCTAGATACTGCACACATATACTGAACTAAACAGATAATAATCTCCATCCTAATGAAGGCTGCATTCCAGTGGGAAGAGAGAAACAAGTAAATTAGATACTGTGAATATTTTGGAAGATGCTGGTTACTATGGAAAAAGTAGCATGGATAAAGGTAGAAAGGAAATGCCAGGACAGAGATGAGGACTGCATTTTAATCCGAGTGGTCAGTGTATGCCTCACCAAGGTGACTTTTGAGCAAAGAATTTAAGAAAGTGGAGACATGAACTAAACAGATATTTGGGGAAAGACTGTTCCTGGCAGAAGTAACAAGTGCAAAGACTCTCAGGTAGGAGAGGGCCTGGTGTTAACTAAGGATCAGGAAAGAAGCTAACAGGGCTAGACCACAGTGAATGAGGAAAAAGTAGGAGAAGGGTCATGGTCACAGAAGTAACTGAGTTAGGGGGGTGAGGTAGCTCGTGCAAGGTCTTGCAGACCATTACTGGGGCTGCCCTGTATGCTGTGCACTGCACAACGTATTGTGGTCTAAGTGAACTGTGGCCTCTGGAGCTGAGCTGGCCACCGGAAGGATCTCATCTTTTCCTCTGAATGAAATGGGAAGCTTTTAAAGGATTCTCCACAGAACAGTGGCATGATAAGACTTGCAATTTCCTAGGATCAATGGCTCTGGCTGCTGTTCTGAGAAGAGCAAGGGTGGAAATGAGGAGACCACCTGTGAAAGAGGAAGGTGAGTGAGGATGGTGGCTAGGAGGAAGGTGACAGCACTGTGGGGGTACGGATCTGGACCCTCCCGAGCACCTGAAGAGATGGAACTGGTGTTACCTGGAGATGGGGAAGGCTGCTGGAAGGACAGGTTTGGAGAGGATGATCCAGAGTTCGTTTCTGGACATGAGGAATGCACCGTGTCTGACAAATAGTAAAAGCTCAATAAAGGGTAGTTACCATTATCATGATCATTACCCTCCATTTTATCTCCTGAGACTGTTAAGAGGTACAAAAGAGACCTTCTGGAACCCTCTGAGGGAGAGGAATTCTTACGATGGATTTAGAGCATGAAGAGGAGTTTCCATGAACCATCCTGAAAGCGCTTCACGTACGTCCCTTGAAATTATCCGCAATTGTTTTCAAGCATATATAAGAATCTGTGCATTCTCCTGAGAAGAGAGGGTCCACAGCTTTTATCAGATTCTCCAGGGAGTTGTAAGACGAAAAAAAAAAAAAAAAAAGAAAAGGAAAGGAAAAAAAAAACCCAAAAAACAAAGTTTAAGGAACATCACCCCTAAAAACAGCATTAAAATTGGAAAGGAGAAGCTCCTATCAAGTCTGTTTACGAACAAAGCAGTGAGTGCTGGCTGCCGGCACATGGGCAACAGCCGAGAGTAGCGGCCTACAGCCTGCCAGCACCATCAACCTTATCGTTACAGCAGGCACACCCAGTTCTGGCTTCCCCACGGCACCGAGCTCACGTCCTGCTGATTTCTCCCTTGGCTGTCATCACTGTCCTGGGGCTTATTTGCGTTTAGACTTGGACTGGTGAGGTTCAGAGCTTTAAAAAGTGAAATGGAGCAAGGGGTTTTCATTTTCAACAAGATCTCTGACTCCTGAGGATGTGCTGGGACTGCATTTCCGGTGTCTTAACACCTGTGTGTTTATCACGAGGTCTAGCAAGGGTGCCTGGGTGGTTCAGTTGGTTAAGCGTCTGCCTTCGGCTCAGGTCATGATCCCAGGGTCCTGGGATCGAGCCCCTCACTGGGCTCCCTGCTCGGGGGAAGCCCGCTTCTCCCTCTCCCACTCCCCCTGCTTGTATTGCCTCTCTCGCTGTCTCTCTCTGTCAAATAAATAAAATCTTCCCCCCCCCCCAAAAAAAGAGCTCTAGCAACTCTATTAGAATAAGGCTGGGGCTGGCATGCCCTAAGGAAAAACAACTTAGCCAGGCAGTGAGACAACAATAAAACAAAATTTAGGAAAGACCATAGGGCTATTGCTAAATTCCTATTTAGCAATAGCCCTATGGTCTTATTTTATAATAAATTATAAAATTTGTACCCTTTTGAATGAGAACACCAGACTCAGGAAAGCAGGCACATTCTGGGACAGTTAGTAATGGCATAGACGTGGTCGGTGACATTGTGAAAACCCAGATCTTAGAGACATCTGAAAGGAAGAGTCTTCTCAGCTTTATAATTCAAGGAACCCCATCCCTTTCCTATTGAGCAATAAGTTACATTTCTTCACCTAAAAGACTTACTAAAAACCTCACACTGAATAAAGCTCCTGTGTGGGGACTGTCTATTACTAGAATTATTTCAGGTCCACCCCGCCTGGTGGGCTCTTGGTCCATGCCAACTCGTCTACCCTGAGTAATAACTTTTCTGTACAAATTATGGATTCATTAGATTTCTAGAAATTAGATTTCTTAAGGTTCTGCCAATTTCTTTGCAAGCATGAAGTCTGGGTTTTTGCTTTTGTTTTTTTTTTAAGCCAATGCTGACTGTTTTTATTCTCTTTATGACAGGGAAACTGTCAGAAACAGCATGAGAATGTTCTGTTTTTTACTGATATTCCTGAGTCTTCTTTGCCTCTCTGGACATATGACAAAAAGGGACCACGTGGCGCTGACTCAGTGAACATTCCTGGCTCCTGTTGTTTGTATGGATGCAGCATCTCAATAACCCGTAAGTCAGGAAGCAGGAAAGGGCTACTGACAGGTAGGAATTCAGTGACATAAAACAGGGTTTTGGCTGCTCTCCTTTAAAATTTGTCTCTTAACACAGCCTGCTACTTTTGAGACCAGACAAAGAAGTAATAACAACCAGAGATGCTGGATACCTTCTAAGTGCCTGTTCCACTTAGATATGGCAATGAATGTGACCCTCATAAACAGTGCTCTTAGGTACTATTCTAACAGTATAATCCCCAGAGAAAACATGTACTCTCTAGAGAATAGTGAAGAAGCTAAACAAATTATCCAGAGTTGCATATCCTGTGAGTGGGAAAAGAAGGATTATGAACATGGGCAGTCTGACTCCAAAGAGTGATTTTTTTATGCCATATTAGAACTGCCCTTTACCCCTTCCAAATATGGTTTTACTATCACTTACTAGGAGCAGCCTCATCATGCAGTTGGTCTTGCCAATTACTGTCCAAAAAACTGCGTTAAGATCAACTGTTCTGTCCTTCAAATATGTAAATGGCTTAGAGCCAATAATTCTATATATTTGGTCATATAATTTTGCTAGCTTACAGTTTTCACAATTAAGTTTTGGAGGGCTCATCTGAATGCCACAATACTCAAAAGCAGACATTCTAGGGTGGCTATACTGAGGTTTTGTTTTTTTTTTTAAGATTTTATTTATTTGAGAGAGAGAGAGAGAGAGAATAAGCAGGGGAAGGGGCAGAGGGAGAAGCAGACTCCCTGCTGAGCAAGGAGGCTGACTTAGGGCTTGATTCCCAGGACCCCGATATCATAACCTGAGTTGAAGGCAGATGCTTAACCCACTGAAGCACCCAGGCACCCCTGAGATGTTTTTTGTTTTTTTTTTAATAGGCACGGTAAACAATGAGTTTCAACCTTTTTTGAGAATGTGCCAAGCTAAAATTATCACTGACACATTTACGGCACATAATTTAAGAGAGTTAATTTATTGTCTTGTAGGAATGGACTATGGGCTGTTTTCTTTTAAAAAAGGGGGGGTACTTGGCCTTGCCTGCAGGAATACCCCCAACCTTGTGGAAGGTGCCTTAATTTTTCCTAAGAGGTCATCACCTTAGTCCACCTGCCTGTTAAAGCAGAGGAATCTGAATTTGGCAACACAGAAGAGCTACTGTCTAGGTTCTTGCCAGAGATTAGAACCTCAAATTGTCTGCAGTCCAAATCTCATCAAATACTCAGTTGTGAGATATAATACATACAAAGGCCATACATGTAATCTATACATCTTTCTGGATATACTATAATGGCTTTGGACAAAGTCAGAGCAGAAGAGAGCTACACACTTGAATAACACCATTTTGGAGTTATACTCTGTGATCTTGTTCCACAGGCTTACATTATATAGAACAGTGACATGAAATTTGGCATCATCTTTAGTCAAGGAAGACTGGTGAGAACTGTTATTACGTCTGGGCCCTATTTAAAAAGTTTTCCTAGGTCATAATGCCTTACCTGTGGGTTTTATCTATTTATTTTGAAACTTATCTTGATATAATTTCAAACTTACAAAAAATATTTGCAAGAACAGTACAAGGAATCCCCACATAACCATTATGCAAATTCACCAATTGTTTACATTTGCTTCATTTGCTTTAGTATTCTCTCTCTCTAGTTTTTATATATGTTCATACTCTTCCTGAGAATACGCTGGAGACATCATGCTCCTACCCCTAAATCCTTCAGTGTGCATCTCCTAAGGGGGGTTGGGGGGGAGACCCTTTCATAGAACCATAGTACATTTATCAAGATCAGAAACTTTATGATAAAAACACCATTATCTAGCGGTGCCTGGCTGGCTCAGTAGGTAAAACATGTGACTCTTTATCTCAGGGTTGTGAGTTTGAGCCCCATGTTAGGTGTGGAGATTACTTAAAAATAAAATCTTAAGGGGTGCCTGGGTGGCTCAGTCGTTAAGCGTCTGCCTTCGGCTCAGGTCATGATTCCAGGGTCCTGGGATCGAGCCCTGCATCGGGCTCCCTGCTCCGCGGGAAGCCTGCTTCTCCCTCTCCCACTCCCCCTGTTTGTGTTCCCTCTTTCGCTGTGTCTCTGTCAAATAAATAAATGAAATCTTTTTAAATAAATAAATAAATAAATAAAATCTTAAAAAAAAAACCCCTACTATTATCTTAACGCACACTCTATTCAAATTTTGTCATTTGTCCCACTAATGTTCTCTCTAGCTACTTTTGTTTCCAGTCCAGGATCTAGTTTATGATCACACAATGCACTGGAGATATAGGTCTTTAGTCTGGACCTTTAGTCTTTCTTACTTGATCTTGACATCTATGAAGAGGACAGTTCAGTTACCTTGTGAACTCAAACCCTCAATTTCATTTTTTTCCTGATGTTTTCTCATAATTACATGCAGGTTATGCATTCTTGGAAGGAGTATCAATAAAATGATGTTACCTGTCTTAGAAAATATCAGGAAGCATGTGGTGCTAGTTCTCCCAATACTGGTGTTAATTTTGAGCATATCATTTTGATCATATCATTAGTGTGGTATTTGCCAGGTTTCTCCATAGTAAAGATACTGTTGCCTTTTGTAATTAACTGGTAAATCGTGGGGAGATGAATTGAGACTCTGTAGAAATATTGTATTCCTCATCCAACTAGTGCCTAGCCATCTAGAATCCAATGATGATTTTCTAATTCCACCATACCTTCTCTATGTTGGTTGGTCTATGTTTGTCTGGGCAGGTATAGATTAGTAGGACAGATTCACAGAAACAGATTGCTAAGTTGTAACATACTTACTATTAAATTTTCATAATTGCTGACAATATTTTATAAGTATTTTCCTCAAAAAGGCTTATAGCCACTTACATTCCCCACAAACAGTGAATGAATGCCTTAAAAAGCCAAGGTCTCACCAACTCTTGATACCATTATGCTTAAATTTTTACCAATCTGATAGGCATTTCCAAGATACAGAAATTTTTCAATGCAAAATAAAGAAGAAGGGAAGAAAACCTGAGTGTGCAGCAGAGGGACTTGATATATTTCACGGTCCACACAATGGAATACCTTAAATGATGCCTGTATTGACTGCTGGTTCCTTGAGTAAACTAAAAGAAGCTTCTTATATGAAAATGATTATGTGTCAAGGAGTCAATATAAAAAATATATAACGAACTTATACAACTCAACACCAAAAACCAGTCAGATTAAAAAACTGGGCAGAGAACCTGAACAGATGTTTTTCCAAAGAAAACATCCAGAGGGGGCCAACAGACACATGAAAAGGTATTCAACATCACTAATCTTCAAAGAAATACAAATCAAAACCATAATGAGATATCACCTTACACCTGTCAGAATGGCTAGAATCAAAAAGACAAAAGATAATCAGTGGTGGTGAGGATGTGGAAAAAGAGGAACCCTCGTGCACTGTGGGTGGAAATGCAAACTGGTGCAGCTACTGTGGAAAACAGTGTGGAGGTTTCTCAAAAAATTACAAATAAATGTATCATATGATCCAATATTTCTACTCCTGGGTATTTACCCAAAGAACATGAAAACATGCCTAATTTATTGCAGCATTATTTGTAAGAGCCAAGATATGGAAGCAGCCTAAGTGTCCACTGATAGACAAATGGATAAGGAAGATGTAGTATATTTACATAATGGAATATTACTCAGCCATTAAAAGGAATGATCCCTTCCTATTTGCGACAACATGGATGGACCTAGAGGGTATTATAGTAAGTGAAATAAGTCAAACTGAGAAAGACAAATACCACCAGATTTCACTCATATGTGGAATCTAAAAAACAAAACAAATGAATAAACAAACAAAAAGCAGAATCAGATTAGTAAATACAGAGAACTGATGGTTGCCAGAGGGAAGGGAGTGGGGAGATGGGCAAAATGGATCAATAGGGTTCCTGTTATGAAATGAGTAAGTCATGGGGACAAAAAGCATAATAGCATAGAGAATACAGTCAATGGTATAGTAATAGCATTGCATGGTGACAGACGGGAGCCAGCAGCTACACTCGTGGTGAGGTAGCATAATGCATAGAAAAGTTGAATCACTATGTTGTACACCTGAAACTATGTTAACCATATGCAAATTTTTAAAAATTATTTTAAAAAGCAGAGATTTGTAAAAAAAAAATCACAATAAAGCCAACATAAGATAAAAATGATTCTATCTTAATTCTTTTGTATTTGCCAAATGGATCTTTTTATGTTTAATGGCTCATATTCTATACCTGTAAAATGTGACTATAAACTCCACATAATATTGTCATAAGGATTCAATGAGCTATCAAGTGTTAAACCTGGCCAGAGATACAGTAAGGACTTATGGCATGGTGACTATTAACCACTGTTAGTATTTACAGAGATCAATTACAAAAATAATGCCAAGTTTAACTGTAATGATTTAAAACATAAAATTCAAATTTATGGTGTCTGGACGTCTACTTTCTCAATGTAAGCATAATTTCAAGGCTTGTAAATGTTTAACATATATTACCATAAAGTACTAGTAGGGTATAATTAGTTTTAGTATTAAACTAAAGAGAAATGTTCTTATAGAATTGATATTTTAGTGCAATCAAGTTTTAAAGTTGCAGAGAGATCTGATTTTTATTCAAGTGCAATTAACTTGCTTTTAAAGATTTTCATGTGATCGTAGTTGGAGTGCCAGATGAGCACTCTGATGCTGTGTCTCTAAGAAGCATAAAAATAACTCAGAAATCACACAAATAATGTGAAAATTCAAAACCACAAAATCTCTCCCATTTTAAAACACACTACCATTCTCCCTAAATCTTGCATGTCCCATCTTCTCTTTCTTCTTCCTTTCATGGAAAAACTTCTTTAAGAGTGTCTATGTGGATATCTGACTCTCCTTACTTACCCTCTTTTGGCTTCCTATTGCTGCCTTAACAAATTACTACAGACCTGGTGGCTCTAAATAATACAAATTTATTACTCAGCTGCCCTCTGCAAACCAAGAGAAGGATTTCAAGGACAGCAAAGTGAGAGAACCATCCCTGTGAGCCGAGCCCAAACGTAGTTCCCCCAAAACCGGTGTGTGAAAGCCACTTAATTTGGCCTAGTCTGTTATGCAGAAAAGGCTAATAGAGACATTAGTAAGTTATAGATCATGCTTGTAACCAAGGGACTTGCTCAAGTTCACATAAGTACCTCCGACTCCAAGATCTAAAAGCCCTGCAGGATCTGACCTCACAATCACGCTGCGCAGTACTCTTTCCACTGGATTCACACTGGCCTTCTGGTAGCCCTCTTAAGGCTCCTTCCAGTCTCGGGCTCTCATGCATGCTAGATGGAGCCCTGCGCCTGCAACGTTCTTCCCTATCCCCTCCTGTTGCTCATCTACCTTCTATTCTTCCTCTTGAATTACATTGAAAATGTCACTTCTCTGGGAAGGTCTTCCCTGACAACCCTGACTAGACCTAGGTATTTTCATTACATGCCCTCATTAATGCCCTCTGCATTTCCTTCCAACTACTCACTTCAACTAATTACTTGTGTGCTAAATTATTTAATGTCTGTACCCCTTTTAGATTACAAGGCCCTGAGGACAAGAATCTTGTCTAGGTGGTTTGCTACCATTTCCAAGCACTGGGCCCACAGGAAGCGGGCAAATATTTGCGGCATGAATGAAGAGCTTTAGAATTGACAGTATCTTGATGCAGTTCACCTCTTGTACCAAAGGGGTCAATATCCCAAAGAATCCTCCTGGCAATCTACACAGTGAACTTGAAGAACGGGAAGGTGCATATCATCTCTCCTATGAGCCATTATGTATTCTACTTTAGAGTCCTCAGAGGGCACCTATGCTTCTAAAGTGGCTCAATATTAGGCCCATGGACTGTGGGGGGGAAAAGGCTTCACCCAAAAGTTCGGGTGAAGTTTATCTAGAGAAGTAACAAGTTACAGTGCTAAAGACTTCTACCAATGTGCAGCAATTCTAGTACTGTAATGCATGGATATGTCCTTGTAGGAAATGATTAAAAATAGCAATGCCAGATTCTTTACATAGCTTCTTTTAAAAAAATCTTTTTCTCAGGGTGCCTGGGTGGCTCAGTTGGCTACGGTTTCAGCCCAGGTCATAATTCCAGGGTTGTGAGATCGAGCCCCATGTCAGGCTCTATGTTGGCCGTGGAGTCGGCTTGGGATTCTCTCTCTCCCTCTCCCTCCCCTCCCCATGCTCACACACACACTCACACACACACACACACACACACACACTCACTCTCTCTCAAAACTAATAAAATAAAATAAAAATCTTTTTCTCTATTTTACTAGAATGATGTGCCTTTAATTTAGGTCAATTTTTTTCATATAAGGGATGTAATTTATGTATTTCAATGACAATTTACACAGATACTTAATAAGAGCAAGTAGATTTCATTTTGTTATTGTAAGCCTACCCCATCCTCAATCACATTTCCTTCTTGGATTTAGAATAACACACTGTGTGTGTGTGTGTGTCTGTCTGTCTGTCTTCTCTGTGTGTATAGGAAGGTGGGTAGAGATTGGAAGAGAGAGAAGTAGCCTTTAAATTAGTAAATATATTTTTTAAAACAACGAATTAATCTTAAGAACTTGAACTGAAGATCCCCACAAAATTTCCAGGATTCCAGTAATCCCCTAAGACAGAAAATTATTCATATAGTTCAGAGAGTATCTTATGGGGGCTCTCATTAACAATACTGTATTGTATATTTGAAAGTTGCTGAGAGAGTAGATCTCAAAATTTCTCATCACAAAAAAAATAATTTATAACCATGTGAGGTGATGGATGTTAACTAAACTCACAATGGTAATCATTTTGTAACATACAAATATTTCAAATCATTACATTGTGCATCTTGAACTAATATAATGTTATATGCCAATTGTATCTCAATAAGACTGGGAAAACATATCTTAAGGAATTAACATGAAAGTAAACAGCATCTGCTCTCAATCACAATTATTACTTTCTATATACATATTTTTTATTTCCATTTCAAAACAAAAAATAGGTATTCAAAGTCACTTTTAAGTATTTGCAATAACTTTTTCTGTTCACACCATGCACATCACTGTTGTGAAGTCATGCTATAAGAGAATTAAGAACATGGAACAAATTCACTTCATTGAGAAGGAACATACATTGTTAGTTGGTGGAGGACAGTTTCAGTAACTCAAGATCTCTGCACGTCTGACTTGACTTACTGTTGAACCCAGAAAACTCTCCACTGTTCTTCGTTTACATACTTCTATTAACAGGTGGAGAAACTGAAATCCACTCAAGATACTGAGTTTGATGAGTCTTCAAATGCTACTGAAGATTACAGAAATGACCTACACAGCACTACTTTCCACTGAGGATGCAAAAAGATAACCATGAAAAGAGCTGGGCTAACTTCTTAAGGCTACGTTTTGTTGATGCAATCTCATGGAAATCAGCTGGCAGGGGGGCGAAGCTGAATGAACAGACAAAAAGAAGGGTGAAATCCTACATCTCCTTTCAAAGAAAGATCCTCTAGTTCTGCTTTCATTCTCCAAAGACCTACTTATTTCCAGGAATACTCTGACCTCTGTCATCTCACCTTTTTTTTTAAAGATTTATTTTTTTATTTTTAGAGAGAGGGAGAACGAGTGGGAGGGGCAGAGGGACAGGGAGAGAGAATCTTAAGCAGACTCCATGCCCAGGGTAGAACCCAATGTGGGGCTCCATCCCAAGACCCTGAGATCATGACCTGACCTGAAATCAAGAGTTGGATGCTTAACTGATTGAGCCACCCAGGCATCCCTCTAACCTTTTTAAGCTCAAATTCTCTTATTTAGCATTTCTCTCTCACGTTTCTTCTTATGGTGGCAAATTCCAAAGAGCTAACTGCTTCTAGTCCCATAGTCTGCTCTCCCCTCCTACTCCTACCACACACTATTACTTGGCCTTCTTTTATTTTTTTTTTTCCTACAAATTTTTCTCTTCCTTCAGACTGGCCTCAAATACATTAACTTCTACACATTCTGGTTCTCATTTCCATCTACTCTTCCTCCTCCAGACCACCCAAATCTCTCGACTGTGCCTTGTCTTGTCTTGTGTCTCAAGTACAGTCTTAACATGATGTACCACACACACCTGAAAATAATTTCTTTTTAACGTCATGCCAAAGTCATCTTACTTTTTCTTTCTTTTGATTTTAGCTCAACATTCTAATAGCACCTCCTTGCGAATGTGTTCCAGCTTATCAAAATCATGATAAAGTTCTAAGACATTTCTATCAGTGCTGTATGAATCAGTCATATTCACTTCAAAGCAAGAAACCCCTTCAGTTACTGTCTGTTTTGCTACATATCACTGACTGCAATGTATCATGATCCACTCCAACTCTTACCATCTCAGCAACATGCTCATGTTGTAAATTTTAAGAGACATTAATACTCAAAAGCAAAACTTTCATGTTTTAAATACCTTTAATTCATATTCAAAGGATGACTCACAGTGACAGAACTGTCTACAAGGCTGGGGTGGCATTCGTTATTAACAATGCTCCTTGGCATCACCTTTGTAAAACCTTTCATGATTTGCTTCTTCACTGTCTTATTTAATGTCTTAATTCTACTGATAAATCTGGTAGTTTACAGTCATAAATCAGCTGGTGTTTTGACAAAATTACCACTAACAGATCAGAGAACACCAAAAGAAAAATTGTTTTTATAGATCATTTTCCACATAGAAGTCCCTCCCGCTGTTAGTTAAAATGAATACAAATTTTAAGAGACAGAGACAGAGAGAGAGAGAGAGAGAGAGAAAACAGATGGAAATATTTGTATATTTCTTGTTGTAACTATACAGAGAGAGGTACAGAAAAAGTTATTAAAAGGAAGTATGATCTGCATGTTATAAGATTTGGAAAGGCTAAAAAAATATAAAGGAGAAAATCCAGTAAATCTATATGATGCCATTAGATATAAACTGCAACAGAGCCTAAGAAGATATTAATGATGTAGAATTAAAAAAAAAAAAACAACAACCAGAAATGTGACTTATAACAGACGGTTTTATAGGATCATTCAGCAAATTACAGCCGGGAGGACAAGTCTAGCCACCCGTGCCTGAGCCCTGAGATAAAAGACCGGAGAAACAACAGAAATGAATGGAAGGCAATGGTAACTAAAGAAAGGGTGTTGTAGGAAACAGTTGTACATACTCAGTTCTGAGAGGAATACTATACTCCATAGCCAACAGATGTCAAAGGTAAGTATCTGTCAAGATAATACTGACATTATAAGAATCTTATCATTTGGAGAAGCTTGTGCCAATCAGGCAAATGTTATCCCAAGGAAATGAAACTGGTCAAGAAATCCCCAGTGAGCCAGGAATCCTAGGAGGAGTGTGGTGGCAACCTAGATGTGCTCCCCAAATGTCCTAAAGAACAGCAAGAATGATTAGAAACCTCCATAACCTGTTCCTTCAGCAAAACTGAGAGATAAGACCAAGCAGCATGCTGTGGGCAGGCTGAGAAAGAACAGGGCGGGACACAAGCGCTGCGGGAGGGTGAGAACACGCAATGAGACAGCAGGGTATAAAATTAATGTACAAAGACTGTCAGTTCTCAGCTAGAAGGTATGGTGGAAGAGAAGACCCCGTGTACAACAGTAACACATGACAGAATATCTAAGAATAACTTAAGAAATTTGGGTAGGAGGAAAATGACAAAATACTCCCGAAGGTCTCAGAAGTAGATTTCAACAAATGAGATTTACCATGTTCTTAAAACAGGAATAACCAGTATTATAAAAGTATCAATTCTCCCTAAATTTTTTTAAAGATTTATTTATTTATTTGAGAGAGAGAGAGCATGAGTGGGAGGGGCAGAGGGAGAGAGATTCTCAAGTAGACTCTGTGCTGAGTGTAGAGCCCAATGCAGGGCTCGATCTCACGACCCTGAGATTATGACCTGAGCCGAAACCAAGAGTCCAATGCTTAACCAACTGAGCCACCCAGGTGCCCTGGGATTATTTTAAATTTTAAAAAATTTAGGAAGGGGCACCTGGTGGTGCACTCGGTTAAGCATTGGACTCTTGGTTTTGGCTCAGGTTGTGAGCTCAGGGTTGTGAGACTGAGCCCCACGTTGGACTCTGTGCTGGGCGTGGAGCCTGCTTAAGATTCTCTCTCTCCCTTTCCCTCTGCCCACCTCACCTTGCACACAGTCTCTCTCTCTCTCTCTCTCTCTCTCTCTCTCAAAAAAATCAAATCAAATCAAAACAATCCCAATGAAAACCACCCTAACAAGCTCCCCCTGCTCCAGAACTAGACATTTTGATTTTAAAGTTCTTGTTAAAAAATAAACAAACATGATGGGCCTCCAAAAGATTCTGAAAAATAAGAGCAATAAAAGATAAAGGAGACTAGCCTTGCCAGGTATTAAAGCACACTGTAGAACTCTGATAAACTAAAATAGCATGATTATGGCAGATGATTCAACAAACCAAACACAACAAAGAATCAAGAAACAGACCCTAATATATATATGAGAATTTAAAATATGGGAAAGGCAGAGCCTCAAGTCAGTGTAAACTTGGACTTTTTACTAAATGGTGCTGGGAAAACTAGGAGCCATTTGAAAAAGATGAGGTTGGATACTATTTTATGTTCCCATGTATCAAAATACTCTATGCAAAAAATAAAACTATACAAGCACTGGAAAAAGACATTGGTGAATTCCTTTATAACCTCAAAGTTGAGAAGATCTTTTATGGCTTATGACTGAAAATCCATAAGCCATAAAAATAGTTTTAAAATAAATTGCA
Organism: Callorhinus ursinus; assembly: GCF_003265705.2. NCBI lineage: Eukaryota > Metazoa > Chordata > Mammalia > Carnivora > Otariidae > Callorhinus > Callorhinus ursinus. The sequence continues at coordinate 60,770,306 of NW_027397070.1, forward strand.
CTACACGTAAATTTAAATGTTTTACATGGTAAAAACATCATAAAGTCAAGAGACAAATGGAAAGCAGGGAAATTTTTACAACGCATGTTGCAAATGGTTATTCTAAGAGCTCCTCAAAAATTAAGGAAAAAATGGCCAAAGGGTGCAAATAAATAATTCTCAGGAAAAAAAAATGACCTTTTAAACATAAGCAAAGATGTTCACTCTCACTAAGAAGAATGCACATTAGTTCTACCCGGAGCTGCCGCTCCTCATCTATGAGACAGGTAAATACCTGCAAGTGTGACGATACTCTGTGGAGAAATGGCACTCCAATACAATGCTGGCAGGAGCATAAAATGCTACAACTCCTATGGAAGGATAAATGCAAAATACAGATCTAGTAATCTCCTTCCGGAAATCAAGTACAGTTTTTTCCTATGCAAGTGGAAAATGACATGTGCAAGTTATACCCAAAGCAACAAAGTAAAAGATTAGGAACAGCCCTTTCTAGTAGAGAACTGGTCACGCACATTATGGAACAGAACTGCATATGAAGCGATAAAAAAGAACAAGATGATCTTTATGAACTTGTGCAGCATGAGCTCTAGGATACACTGCTAAGTGGAAAAAAAAAACGGTCAGAACAATAAGCAGAGCAAGCTACCTCTGGTTATGACTGACAGGAGTTGGTATCAGGGACCCTGAAATACAGCCCCATTTGAGTTAGCTTTTTAACTTCTTACTTTCAATACTGACAGGTAAGGGAATGACTCTTGCCTTTCCATTAGAAACTGTATCTCAGGGTAACCAAGGAATGACAAAAAAAGGCCGTACCTGACAAAAGAATGCCAGCCAATAAATACAGAATAAATGATAGATTTAGAAAATCGCCATTTTGCAACTCACAATTAAATAGTTGGTTTAAGGGGCGCCTGGGTGGCTCAGTGGTTAAGCGTCTGCCTTCAGCTCAAGTCATGATCCCAAGGTCCTGGGATCAAGCCCCGCATCAGGCTCCCTGCTCAGGAGGAAGCCTGCTTCTCCCTCTCCCACTCCCCCTGCTTGTGTTCCCTCTCTCGCTGCTTCTCTCTCTCTGTCAAATAAATAAACAAAATCTTAAAAAAAAATGGTTTAAGTAATTATCGAGTGTTAATTGTTAAAACCATAAAATGTCAAAATATCACACAAGTTATTTGCACTTCTAAGGAAAAAACAGCCCTGTTATATAAAGGGAGCAGACTGTCAGCTCTGTAATTCAGTCTCAGCATTACTAACAACCAGATAATAGGTTTCTCCTGACGTGACACAATATGAAACATTCAGTATCACCTATGATTTATTCCAGCTAAAACATTTAATGTCAATCTATCAAGATGAGATCTAACTTCCCAACTACTGGAATTCAGTAGAGAGAGGGACAGGCTAACAAATACTACAAGGTATTTTCTTAGACCAATACAAAAAAGGGAATGCTCCAGATTAAGAAATTAACAACCAAGTGAGTGTTCCTGGACTGGATCATGGTTTGGACAAATCAGCTGTAAAGGATACTATATGACAATTAGTGAAAAGTGAACATGGACCTGTGTGGTAGACAGCCACAAATTACTTGTAGTTTCCTCATCAGGAAGTGAAGTCTTTGGAAGGATGTGGAGAAAAGGGAACCCTCGTGTGCTGTTGGTGGGAATGCAAACTGATGCAGCCACTGTAGAAGACAGTATGGAGGTTCCTCAAAAATTGAAAATAGAGGGCGCCTGAATGGCTCAGTCATTAAGCGTCTGCCTGCGGCTCAGGTCATGATCCCAGGGTCCTGGGATCGAGCCCCACATCAGGCTCCCTGCTTGGCAGGAAGCCTGCTCTCCCTCTCCCACTCCCCCTGCTTGTGTTCCCTCTCTCGCTTTCAAATAAATAAATAAAATCTTTAAAAAAAAAATGAAAATAGAGGGGCGTGTGGTGGGCTCATTCAGTTCAGCATGCAGCTCTTGATCTTGGGGTTGTGAGTTTGGGCCCCACGTTGAGTGCAGAGCTAACTTAAAAATAAAATCTTTAAAACAAATCAAAAATAGAAGTACCACATGATCCAACAACGCTACTTCTGGGTATTTACCTGAAGAAAACGGAAACACTGACTCAAGAAGATACATGCACCCCCATGTTCACTGCAGCATTATTTACAACAGCCAAGATATAGAAACAACCTAAGTATCCATCAACAATGAATGGATAAAGAAAATGTGGTATGTATGTACACAATGGAGTATTATTCAGTCATAAAAAAGAATGAAATCCTGTCATTTGTGACAACATGGATGGACCCTGAGGGCATTACACTAAGTGAAATAAATGAGACAAAGACGAATATCATATGATCTTACTTATATGTGGAATCTCTAAAAAGAAACAAACAAACAAACCAAGCTAATAAGTATAGAGAACAGTTAGGTGGTTGGCCAGAGACAAGAGGTGGGGGGAGGGAGGCAACATGGGTGAAGGGAGTCAAAAGGTACAAACTTTCAGTTGTAAGATAAGTAAGTCAGAAAAAAAATAAGTATGTCATGAAGATGTAATGTACAGCATGACAACTATAATTAATAACACTGTATTGCATATGTGAAACTAAGAGGTTAAATCTTCAAAGTTCTCATCACAACAACAAAATTCTGCAACTATGTGTGATGAGGGACATTAATTGGATTTACTTAGGTAATCATTTTGCAATATATACAAATATCAAATTCATTACATTATATGCCTAAGACTAATATAATGCTGTATGTCTATTATACCTTAGTTAAAAAAACAAAAAAACAAAAAACAGTTAAGTCTATTTCTCTACCACTGAATCTGGGCCGGTCTTGTGTTGGAGGCGAGGCTGTCTGAGTTCCAGAGCCTAGCCTTGGGAGGCCTTGCACCCTCTACCTTGGCCCTCTTGGCAGCCTTTCATGAGCTTTCCTGAGGCTGCCATGCTATGAAGAAGCTGCACTGGAGGATGAGAGGTGGCCCAGACAAGAGCCAACACCAACTTTCAGACATGAGAACAAAACCATCCTGGCACTTCAAGCCCAGCCAACTCTCCAGCTAGCTGAGCACCGCATGAACGAGCCTGGGCCAAACCAGCAGAGATCCGCCCAGCCAACGCACAAAATTATGAGAAAATAAATCATTGTTTTAAGCAACTAAACTGTAGAGTGGTTTATTATGAGCAATAAATAACTGGTACCACTGGGTATTAAATGAAATGAAAGTTTATTAACCAGGAAAGGCAGACATCATTAACTGAAAGAAAAAAACACTGGTTACAAACTGTATGTACAAGACAACCTCATTTGATAAAACGTACATGCAGGCAGACACACGGGCAAAAAGATCCAGAAAGATACATACTAAGTAATAACCAGTTGCTACATAATGAGGTAAACTCTGGGTAGTGAAAATGTTATTTTTGCTTTCCCATATTTTCTATATGCATATATGTGCTTTTGTAGTAATAAATAGTTTTAAAAAAATATGGTTTTTAAAAAGATCTATAATGTTTACTTATTCTTCAGACAAAAAGGTCAGCTGGGTCCCTGAAGAGCTCCACATGAAAATTCTTGCTATTAACCTCTAATAGTACACAAAACTGGATAAAGTCGGTTAATCAATAAACTTCAGGGATAGTTACGGGCTGAATTGTGCCCCCACCCCACCCCCAAATTAATACACTGAAGCCCTAACCTCTAGTACCTCAGAATGTGACTGTATATGAAGACTGGATCTTTAAAGGTAATTAAGTTACTTTTATAAAATGAGGTCATCAGGGTGGGCCCTGACCCAGTCTGACTGGTATCCTTCTTAGAGGACGACTGAACACAAAAAGCCCCACCAGGGGTGTGGTGCACAGACGGGGGGCCGTGTGAAGAGGCAGCAAGAGGGAGGCCACGTGCCAGGCAGGGAGAGAGGCCTGGCGCAGGTACTTCCTTACGGCCCTCAGAGGAGACCAACACTGCCGGCCCCTCGATCGGGGCCTTCCAGCCACCAGAACCGTGAGGAAATAAATGTTGTTTCAGCCCCCAGTGTGTGGTATTTTGTTATGGCAAAATAAGGGCTATGGGTACAGCAGAGTATTTGGAAAACTGACCTACTGCGTATTCTAAGCACTGCAAATAGAACCATAAAGACGGTTTATAATGAAGTCTTGCTCTAAGATTCTGAAAAGTTTTGTCTTTAAAGTCGAATAACAACTATAAACACGCACAAAGAGAAATTATGTGAAATATATCCATGCAGAGAGAAAGTAGAGGGCATGCTTTTCAAATGTACTGCCTCACTCATGAGGGAGCCGAGGTGCTATTCTAGTCTACATTCTACTCTTGAGCTGGTGTGAGAAACAAATTTTCCTGTTTTGTTCTGCATTTGTTTATTTATGGGCCACCAACAAAGAGCAAAATTAATGGAGAACCAACAGCGAAAAAGCAACCCTACTAAACACTATTGTTTTTTAATCAAATACAAAATATTCCATTCCTCTACTTTTAAATTAAAAACATGGTTTACAAAAACTACACTATTTACAATAAGCAGTAAAAAGAAACAAAAAAAGATTGAGTACAGTTATGATAAGAGAACTGGAAGAAGAGGGAAGAGGGCAGAGAGGAGCTGCGTTGGAAGGGGTGGTCTAGGAGGATGCGTTCTTGTTACTTCTGGCTTATATCAGTTGTATGATCTTAGGCACATGATTTAACTTTTATGAGCTGGTTCACTGTAAAGGGAGAAGCTTAAACAAGGTAATTATTCCTCAACCCGTCTTTATGGACTTCCTAAAGCTTCCCTGGAAATTCTTGTAGGGCAGGGATAGAAATAAACTGGTAGGGCTTGGTGCCCTTGAGCTTAGATTCAGGTAGTGGTACTCATTTCTCTTTGTTTTCCATTTGAACGTTTATGTTTTCACTTGGGGTAAGAGTTCTGCTGCTGGAAGAGTTGAAACCATTGTACTAAAATGCTTTGTCCCCTGACAACTAGGTAAAAATACTCCAGGAATACATATTTAAGAATGAGTAAATAACAAAGCTGAGCAGATACACATAGGAGGCAGAAAGAAGAGCCAAATGATACTAACTTGTAGGACATCAGGCAGACAATGACATTAATGGGGACTGTGACAGGGCAGGGGAGGGTGTGGCCTCTCTATGTAAGAGATTTAGGATTGTTAGTTGATGCTAAGCATTGCAAACTGAGCCTGAAGTGTAACTTCATGACTCAAAAAGTGAATGCAATTTTAGGCATCATTAACACACGTATAATTTCCAAAATGCACTCAACAAATTACCCAATATATTTAAGAACCTGTTTGTACTACCAGTAATCAAAGAATATAGGCAGCACTGTTTGGCAGGTTTGAAGTGAGTCAGACCTAAGTTCCAACCTTCATTCTCAAGTTTACACAAACCATGTAACTTCAGGAAATACAGCTTCTAGAACCTTCAACATCACTAATGGGGGACTCTACCAGCACTGTTGTAAGGGTTAGTGATCACCATGGATAATACTTAGCATAGTGCTGGCATACCATAGGCACTCAAGAAATAGCTAATGCTTACAGAGCACTATGTGAAATTCTAGCTCATCTAATCCTCAGAACGGTTAGATAACTAGAAGATCGTAATACGTAAATGCAAATTATCACAAGAATGGGACTAAAATTGTAACAAATGAAATAGTCAATGATGACAGAGTGCAATATTAGCAGTACCACCATTTACTATTAGTAGGAACAGAAAATGGTGCAACTCTTCTGCAAAGCAATCGGACAACACGTAACAGAGGATATTTTCAAAGTTCATATATGATGGTCCAACTCTATTTGGGAAAGGAAAGGATTCAGAAAGTGCCTATGGGTAGAAATGGGAGTGATCTGTTGACTGACTGGCATCTCCTTTATGTGTACGTTTATCACCAGAAAAGCAAAGCATCTCCAAGAATAGAAGACGTTCTTTTTTATTTTTCCCAGTTACTGATTTCCATAAATATCCCTTTGTCCACCCAAACCTGGACATTCCTGAGAACTCCTAAAGCAGAAACTGTGGCCCACTTCCCCATTCAGCTCCTCACATTTAAGTGGAAGTACACTGCCCAGGGAAGCAGACACTCCTAATGACCCAAGTATTTCTTAAGATTAATAAAGGAATGTGGAATAGAAGAATATAAATTCCTTCAGGTTGGGAGGTCCCAAACCCAGAGCAATTCAGGATGTTCCAGGAATTGCCACCACAAAGAGAAGAATGAAGGTCAAAACACTTCATTTCTTCTAAGTCTGCAGTATGCTGCCCTTTGAGTTCACTGCAACTCAAGACCCAAGAGAAAGCGTTCTCGTGAGAAGTCTACCAACGATGGACACTTACCTAAAATGAGATGAAGTTTGGTTTCTGTCTGGAAAGCGTAGTGCAAGGTCACCAAGAACGGTGACTGCCTGATGTGCTCCAGGACTTGCCGCTCCGTCCTTGTGTGCTCTGTGGTTTTGGCCTTTTGCACTATTGTGGCCTTTTTCAAGACTTTCATGGCGTACAGCTTGCCAGCGTCATGACCGCTGATTTTACGAACCAGAAATACTTTTCCATAAGCTGAAAATGAGAAGAAAAAATAAAAACAATTAAAATACCACACACAACGGTAATTCATTGGAAGTTGCAAGTTACAATGCACAACAAACAAACATTCTTTGTTTGTTGTTCATTGCTGTTTCAAATAGTTCTCTCAGAGGGGCGCCTGGGGTGGCTCAGTCAGTTAAGCATCTGCGTTCAGCTCAGGTCATGATCCCAGGGTCCTGGGATGGGGCTCCGTGTCGGGCTCCCTGCTCAGCAGGGAATTTGCTTCTCCCTCTCCCTTGCACCCTCCCCTGCTCGTGCACTCTCTCTCTCTCTCTCAAATAAATAAAGTCTTTAAAAATTAGTTCTTTCATAGATTTCTTCAATTGTATGCCAAATATATTTCTAGGTCTAAACCTTGGTATTTACATATCCAACCACTGCTGACAAAGTTATATTTTACTGGTATTTTCTCAATATTTTTAGCTGTAGGAAACTAGCTGTTATTATGGTCAATTAACCACAATCCAATTCTGGAACATCTGGGACATTTCAGACATCAGATAAGATCTCCAGGTGTTGCTGCTGATGTAAACAAATGAAAATAATTCTTAATAAGAATCTCACACATTTAAATCAAGCACCTCAAGTATCCCTCTATACTTACTGAAAAATCTAAAGGAACAGAAGCTGACAGTTACAAACAAAAGAGGTCTTCAGATTTTAAAAAACATTAAAATGCCCTAAAATGTCAGCAATCTTGACAGAAGCCCCTTTACATCTCCAGGCAGTAAGTCGTGGCTCAGTGGGTCAGCCTCACCAAGTTTTCCCTAAGGGCTCAGCTGGGCCCATCCTGTGTGTGGCGCCACTCCCCCAAGTGGGGGCACCGGAAGGAGCACGGTGTACCCTGGGCAGAGCAGGTAGAGCAGGTATCTGTATCTATTTCCCCAGAGAAAGGGGGAGAGGGCTGGAAGGGGTACAAAGAGGGGTGGAAGAAAGGCAGAAACACTACTGTGACAGGGAAGGGGTAGGTCCCCAATTCATCTCTACAGCATGTAAATTCTCTTCCCTCTTAAATACCTCCTGGGATGGGCAACCCAGTCCCACTTTTGAAGTTCAAGACTTTAGTCAGACCATTCTGGAGCCAGTCTGAGTTCTGATCCAGACCAGTGCTTCCCTGCCCTCTGCCCTCACCTTCCCAGTACTGAGCACATAATTCTGTTCAGATCCACTCACTAGTGTGAGAGAGCTTTAAGCTTTAAGCTTGCACCCTCTGTGTTATTCAGGTCAGTCCTTCGGGAAGTAAATTAGTACCCAAACAGATGATATACACGGACAAACGGATCAGTGAAAGGCTGTGATACTCCTGAGGAGGAGGAAAGCCAACACTTCCTAAGGAACTTGTCTATGCCAGCTCCGTGCTAAACATATTCCACATATTGCTTCACTTAATCCTCAGAACAGCCAATGAAGGTGGTACTTTCAGTAATTCCATTTCACAGATGAGGAAATGGGTTCAAGGAACGTAAGGAACCAGCCAAAAGACTTGGGTAAGAAGTGGCAGAACTGATTCAAGCTACAGGGAACCACATTTTCTACCAAAAATGAATTTTAAAAAACGATTCTTCACAAATACTAGAAATTGGATGCTCTGGGTTTTAGTAAAATCACTACCATAGATATACTGAACACATTCTGGAATACAGAGAAAGTTCACAAAAGGTTTGTGTCTTATCTCATTACAAATAAAATAAGTATAGACTGAGATTTTAGTGAGGTAAAAGTGAACCAAAAAAAGAAAATGATAACTTTCAGAACCTAACAAATTAACCTGAAGTATAAAAATGAAAAAAGCTAATCTATTCAGAAGCACTGAAAGGAAGCTGGAAAATATTCTAATGAAATGTGCTATATCGTCCACAGAGTCAGCCATGATATACACTTGGGAGAAAATGAAGTCCCCTACAAGTATGGGGCTTTTGTGTTCCCTACACACGCATGGCACCTGCCCTGAATTCCTGTTCTCTGAGATTCCCATCTCCAGAATGTTCCTTAGAAATTATGTTACCCATATAACCTCTCCAACAAAGAAAATCTTCCATCATCGCTGGAAGATGGCTGTTTGGATTATTTGTAGCTAGTCTTTCAGCCTAAGTGTTGACCAATGCAGGGTGTTAGCACAGGACATCTGAGTACTTGTCAGGCGCTTTAGAGGTACATTAGCTCATTCCATTCTTATAGAATCCCTGTAAGTAGATGAGGAGGACTACCTCCATTTCACAGATGGAGAAACTGAAGCATAGAACATACCTGCCCACTTAGCCCTGTGCCCACACTCTGAGCTATGCTCCATCTGCCTCCCTTCAGTGATTGACTTCACAGGCAAATAAAGAAGGAGTCAGACATTAAGCAGAAGTGATAATAGAGGTTAGGTGTTTTATTGGTGAAATGGACACAGTGCTATTAATTTCTAAGAGGAGAAAGTCTTGCAAAGTGGCCCATTTTACTGATGGAGAGGGGAGATGGAAATATTAGAAAATGTTCCCTACATTGAATGGAAACAGGCCTTTTTTTATAATATTTATCTGTTGGTCCTCCTACACCCTCTGGACTTACAAAAAAGAATATTACCTTTCTTCTACAATTTTTTTTACTATTTAAAAACACTATCATGCCATCTCACCTACGCAAAATGTCCTTATTCCTTAAACCGATCTTAAAGTAAATGATTTTGAGACTTCTCACCACTAGGAGGTTCCACTGATGTGCTCTGTGAGTTATAAACATTTTTTCTTTGATTTCTTTCCTGTTACTTTAAAAATATGTTGTATTACGCTCTCCACGTAAATATGAGATAGCACAGGATGATAATGGATGTGTCAAGTAATATAAAATCATCCTATTGCTACATTATAAACTATCTGTCAAATAATAAACAGTCATCTTCTTTGCCATGTGATGATATCCAGAAGCCTGCCAATAACATAAGCTAAAGTCTACATATATATCCTGCCAATACAATTACTTTCTCATCTATCAAAAAATGTCAGGGGAAAAAGTGTGATAAAGCTTACAAATCTTGTTTTTACTTTTATAATTGCCATGATTAACTAAAGCTATATTAAGTACTTTTATCACACAGTAAGTGCCAAAGATGCTTTTGTCAACAAAATTTGAAAAGTGCCTTATAACATTCCAAATAACAAATATTTCAGACAAACAGGATCTTACGAGTAGGCTGCCTAACTAAAACACAGTTGCCTCCAAACGGTCTTGTTTTTGAAGCACGCATAAGGCTGCTTATCACACGGCAACAGGGAAGAAAACACAGTCATCATTGGAGAGACTTTACACAAGCCACCGTCCCGGGGTAAGCTGGTTTGCAGCTTAGTACAGAGGGAGAAAGTCAAGTAGTTCTTCTGCTGAACAGCACCCCCAACTCCAGAACCATCCACATGTTTTCCAGTACTTTAAGAGGGGCCACTAAAACTGGAACTGATGGCAGGATTAGATCCTTCCCATTTGTAACGCTGCCTGCCTTCCAGTGCAGCCAACCAACTCCTGGCTTTTCGTTCGTTACGTGTATGCTGACATCATTGAAGAATTCCAATTTTGAAAGCATCTTTTGCAAACCGGAAAGGTTACCAACAGTGAAAACTCTTTTGGCCGTAAAAAATAAATAGTACTTCCTGCTCAGATAGAGCCCCTAAAATGGATGTTTGGCAACACATCTGGCTTTTCTACTTAAGAGACTGAGCTTCCTGCTTTAGTGTGACTCTAATGTCCACATCAACACGCAATGGCTTCAAAATGCTTTGTCAGCAATCCTCACAGAAGTCTTGTGTACTGCTGTGAATCTTACTGATTTCAGCAGCACGAGGGCCTTTTCAAGATACCCTGCCAAGTAATACGAGCAAAAGAGGGCATGGAGTTCACTGGTTTTCCAGAGGACCAGTCTTACAGCGCTTGATGGAGGGTAGAAGTTCTCCTTACTTTGAGACTGAGGGAAAGTCAATTCTAAGAATCCATGACAAGAAGGATTCATTCCTGACTTAGCTTGACAGACACCTGTGATCACATGAATGGAATAAATCCTTCAATTCTAGGCCCTACAGACATCATTTTGGGTTCTGCTGAAGACCTGTGTGGTTGTCTAGCCAAGCAGCCATTCTTGGAGTGGATGCGTAAGTAAACGTCTCCAAAGCTGGAAAAAGAGTTCTACGGCTCAGAGGAAAACTACAGTTATCTTATGAAGGTTACTTTTGTTCAAATTGAAATGTGGCTTTAGAATTCTATCCTAGCTGACACAGACAGCACAATGTTGGCAAACCTCGTTGACAATGATCTCAACAGCTTGAGGATAAAGCAAATAATGTAAAAGGAACTAAAACCAAGAACCATGGGGAAACGTCTAGCTCCGTGGAGTAGGTCTTGGTTTGCTTTTCCAATGTAGGAATCTTATTCCACTTGCCACAATTACCATTATTAATCAGGTTTTTAGCACTTGTTGTCATAATAAGGAAAAGTTAAAACCGACTGACAGTTTTAAAACAAGACGACATTCATGCTGCCATATCAAAGCCACTGCACAATTTCAACTACTTTTTCAAGCTAAACAAAGCAGCCTTCTTGCTGAAATGTATTTTGACCATAATTAAACTGATCTTTTCACTTTATTTGTAAAATGTGAATTCATTAAAAAGTTTTAGGAAGTAGCATTTACTCCTTGCATTAAAATGATAATGAGCTCACAATTTGGTAAAAAAAATATTTTTATAGTCTAAAACAGCAATCACTTTACAATGCCCTAAGATCAAATTCATGTAAAATTACGTGTTTACATGCATTATTCTGGAGGAAGAGGTTAAGGACCATTGTTCTAGCAGGTCCCTGGTTTATTTAGTTTGCATTACAGTGCTCATCTGGGACATGCTGTTCTCACTGGGATCCAAATGGCTCAATCACTGGGAGATCATTGTTTCCTGTCACTCAAACTTTTCCTAATGCTATCTAAAACTGTGTACATTGTACACACTGCTTATCAGCCACATTACACTTTGGGTTCATACCGAACTTGTAGCCGAAACTACCGTACTTGAACCACAGCCTTTTAAAAAATATATGGTAGAAATTCTTAATGACTTCCGTTTAGACAACTGAGACCTCCCCTTCCCTCTGTCCAACACACTGCCGCACACTGAATGCCTGGGGCGGGCTGGTTCACCCGTGCGCTTCTGTCTCCCCACAGCTCAGCCGTCTGCTTCCTACCACTCACAGATACTCGTGGCCTCACCCATTGACTCCTGTTGTAGATGTTACTGTTATTATGTAATTTAACCATATATTACATAAACCACTAAAATGTAAATGTGAAAGAAAAGAGAAAAATGAGGTTGAGTACTTTGGAAGAACTACATAAAAGCAAGAGAGTTAAAAAAAAAGAGCTGCTGAAAAGCTAGGTGTGGGTGGAACACTATAAAAGGCTTGGGGGAAAATTGTGGAAATGTAGAAGGATTTTGTACTCGGAGTACTTCAAATGCGTCTGGTTCTCACTCCACTTTAAAGAATCCGAAACTTAATTTTAGATGTTGCACTACAAGTGTAGTTTATACAAAATAAACTATTGTTTAAGAAATTATTCTCAAAGAAAATGTCCTGTGCCTACAAATAAAGACTGGTAAGTGAATGTTTATCTTTTTTAAGTGAAAATAATATGTTCAGAGTATTTATATATATATATGTATATATATATCCTTTTAAAGTGATTTTCCACTTTAATCAACTTTTTTTGATTAACCACAAGTACCAATCATGTCATATGAGAGAGGATCATGTTCATCACTGCTGGAACCCATCCCTCTCTCCTCCTTCCAGATTAATGGAATCTTGTTGAAGGGTGACCTGGCCATCAACCACATTAACTATGCCTCCCAGCTTACTTCCATCCTCAACCTGGTGAACACAGCTTTTGCGATGTCATCTGAACTGGTGATAAAAATATAACCCTTCTGGCTCAGACCAGTTGATTTCCAACTGCCCTTACAATTGGGAGAATCCTTAATATAATTATTATCTAGCTTCTACTTTCCTCTCTCCACCTTCTTAGCACCTCATTTAGCGGACTCCTTCAGACAGCTAACCTTTTCTGACTTCCTAGACTAGCACAACTCCTCTGATTTTACCTTCTCATGACACCACACATTCTTTGTCACAGAGATGATCAGAAACATGTCTGTTTCATACATAAAATCATACACTGTCTGATTTTACTCACTATCATTAGCAAGTAACTTGAGCTGCCACATCATGGAAACTCAAATAATACTGAGCGTGTGAAAAACAAATGAACAAACAAGTTAGTGCACAGGATTAGACCAAAGAATGAGCTCTGTGGTATAGAGCCAAATACCTTCTTCTCAGGTTAGTAATTTTGATCTGAAGTTGAAGCTGAGTCTTTAATGAAAGAAACCAGTAATGCAGATCTGCAGCACAGAGCCATACCCAGCCAGCTCCTTCCCTCTGGGGAAGGAACAATGAGCTTTCATGAAGCAATCCCCCCCCCTTTTTAAGATTTTATTTATTTATTCATAAGAGACAGAGAGAGAGAGAGGCAGAGGGAGAAGCAGGTTCCCCGCTGAGCAGGGAGCCTGATGCAGGACTCGATCCCAGGACCCAGGGATCATGACCTGAGCCGAAGGCAGACGCTTAACCATCTGAGCCACCCAGGCACTCTGAAGCAATCCCTTTTAATTTGGGTATTAAATATGATTCCTGGCAACATTCCCCGCTGAAAGTGAACTCAGGAAACTTAGATGTACCGTTCTAGAGCAGGAAAATGTCCGAACATAATGACATCCATATATGGCCACTGTTTTGTAATCTGCCACAACCACTTAAGAATGAATTACAATGCCTGGCCATATCCCTTTCTCATATATAATTTAACCTGGGGAAAGATTTCTGTCTTTCCACATGTGATACGTCCTGGGCACTGACCATGAGGCCACATGCCTTCCCTCCTTCTTCCCCTGTGGAACCTCATTCACCCCAAGACAGCAATGTCAGAAATGGAACCAAGCAAGAAATACACTCGTGGAATTCTGAATTTCACTTGTCCTGCTCTTGGAAACTGGTATCCTTGTCAATAGGAGAGTTGAGTGTACACAATGAGTAATGCTAGAGTGGTACATATGAAGCCCCGTAAAACTGCCATCATCAGTCTCAGAGAATTAGCTTCATTTCAGTGTTTAGTGCGGCACCATCAACCACAAAAAACACACACTCTCAGTGCAACAGTGAAACTGACTAACCACAATTTGGTACTTCTAAAGATTCATCTGAAACATCTGATTAATTAGACCTTAGAATCAAAAAGAAACATTACTGGGGTGCCTGGGTGTCTCATTCAGTTAAACATCCAAATCTTGGTTTCAGCTCAGGTCATGATCTCAGGGTCGTGAGATTGAGCCCTACGTCAGGCTCAGGTGCTGGGAGTGGAGCCCGCTTAAGATTCTCTCCCTCCCTCTGCCCCTTCCCCCTCTAAAAATAAAAGAAATAAAAAGAAACATTGTCCATCCCAGTAATTCTCTAAAATCTACCCTATGTGGACAGAGCAATAGAAAGCACCTCACTTGGACCATAGTAGCAGCTCAGTTCTACTCAGATACACATCAGTAAAATACAGTTTAATCCTATGTGTATCACTTTCTAAAGAGACCACCTAAAATACAATTATGTGTTTTCAATAATACCGCCACCTCTTTTGTCAAAGATGCTATTCTCATGATATGATTTAATGTTCACGATATAAGAACCATTCAATAACTTCAGCGCTTGTCACAAGTCTGCCTGAACAGGTTTTTTCCAAACAGTGGGCAGTGACCCACTAGGGGATGACAGTATCAATTTAATGGGTTCAAACAGCATTCTAAAAAACTAAAAGAGAACCAAATATACTACAAGTATTTCATGGAACCTGTGTTTTCTCTTTATATATGCATGTGCATGTGTACGTATATATGAATGTAAACACATCTGACCACATGGGAGGGGAAAAGAGGGTAGTGCAGAGCAATGGTCAGTACACAGACTGCCTGAGTTTGAGCCCTAGACACGTTATTTAGTAACTATATGACCTTGGGTAAAACAGTTAAGATAACAGTGTCTGGTGCCTGGGTGACTCGGCCAGTTGGATATCTGACCCTTGGTTTCCGCTCAGGTCATGACTGTGAGATTGAGCCTCATGGCAGGCTCTGTGCTCAGCGGGGAGTCAGCTTGAGATTCTCTCTCCCTCTCTCTCCCCTCCTACCCCCGCTTGTGCTCTTTCTCTTTCTCTCTAAAATAATAATTATAAAAAAAAGATAACAGTGTCTCAATTTCCTCACTAGGGATAGTAATAGTTCCTACGTTATAAGGTGTGGGGATTAAATAAATTAATACAAGCATCCTGGTAGATAACAAACACTATGTAAGTGTTAGTGGAAAAAAGTGTGTGTGTGTGTTTATATGTCTATATGCATAACATAAATACACATACTGAGTTGCAATACAAAATGTGCCTATTTCGTCCTATGGGTAATAATCGGAAGAGCTTGAAAGCCACTGTTCTAGATGAATTTATATGCCTTGCCTTTAAAAGGAAAATTATGGGGCACCTGGGTGGCTCAGTTGGTTAGGCATCTGCCTTCAGCTCAGGTCATGATCTCAGGGTCCTGGGACTGAGTCCCATGTCAGGCTCCCGGCTCAGTGGGGAGTCTGCTTCTCCCTCTCCTCTGCCCCTCCCCCGTTCCTGTTCTCTCTCTCGCAAATAAATAAAATCTTAAAAAAAGAGAGAAAAAAGAAAGAAAAAGAAAATCATGCAAGTCACAGAGTTTTCCCTTCATCCCTGCCTCTTAGTTACCTCAGAGGTAAATATAAGACTCAGTTACAACGCCTGTCTCACCCCAGATGTCTGTGACATCTACTCCACTTCCCTTTTATCTGGCTTTCACTCGGTTGTCGTCGTCGTCTCTTTTTCTAGGTTCTCTCTTTTTTATCTATCTTTGAAAATGCCCTTAAAGCTCTTTTTGAAAGCAGGTAAATTTCAAAACACATTAAAAATAAAATGCACTTGATTTTCATATTTATCAAACAAGCATTGTTTCCTAAATTCTCTTATACAACATATCTTAATTGTACACTCAATTCCAAATATTAAAAAAATACATACCTAGAAAACTAAGTATTTCAATATAATTTTAAAAGAAAAAAAGGAGAATTTGAGCCATTTAACACAACTATTTTTTTAAATTGGCCCCTGTTTTCATTTGTAAAATAAAAAACACCCAAAATTTCTAAAATTAACGAAGGTAGACAGACTAAAATAGATTATTCTTCTAAGCATGTAAGGAAAAGCTATGAATCCAAAACATGATTAAATAAATAGATGCTAAAAAGTAAGCAAGAGAGACATAGTGAAAGCATATGAAATCATAAGCAGTAATTTTTATAAAAAACACCAGGTGGGCCATTTGTTCGGGGCATAAACATTTATATCTTCTAGAAGATACATAATAAAGAGGATCTAGATGAGACAAAAAAAGCGTCAGCATTCTAGATTTAATCCAATTATAGTTTTTAAATTAACCAAGGCCATTTCACCCATTTGCTTAACTCCTTCAATGGTCAGAAACAGTAGTACAGCTGAATCAGGAACACAAATCAGTACATTTCCTCATGAATGGTGATAGCGTCGAAAAAAGACTTAGTATGTACAAAGGTTGAAAGTAAAAATAGTCACAGGATTAACTTTCTGGGGGTATCATTTATGCATATTCCATTAGTTTGAGTAATTAAAGACTAATTGTATAATAATCTTCTAGATCGGCACTTTGTATTCAGAGAAAGCACTACGACACTACATGCATTAAACCAGCTCATAATTGCATATATGTAAGTGGCTATGGCCAACTCCTGACTATCTCCATATGGATGACCCATTTAAACCACAGGCCATTTCTGACCCCTTGTGCCAAATGACTTGAAAACCAAAGATTCTGGTCCAACAGCAAAGAAGAAAAAGTTACAAAGGAAACCATGTCCAACTGTGAGGTCTAGACTTGGAAATGATTACCCATGGATGTGATTACCAGAGAATCTCACTAAAAGAAAAATACACAAAAACAAGTAAGTAAGAACAACTAAGAAGCACATTCATAAATTATTCTCTTTATACCTCAACAAACAAGCCATTTCCCTAGCTACACAGTTATGTCTTAATGACCAGTGTTAATGACCATCTGTAGTAAACGTGAGTTGTGCTCTGCCAGATCACACTTTTATAGGCCAGGGTACCCATACCCCAGCTGCTAGTAGCCCACAGTTGCCTCCTTCTGCCTCTGGAGAAAGGCCTAAGGTAGACCGAAGTCACAATCTCACCCGGGAGGGTACATTCCACCATTCCCTACCCCGCCCCCAGCCAAGCAGCCCACAGTCAATGACTACCATAGGCAGTCTTGCCTCACCACTTTGGCGCCAAAACTTCCCATGGGTTCAGGCTGAATCTAGACCCCAGCTTAGACCACATGCTGCTTAGATTCTTCCCCTGCTCCTTCTGCTTTCCTCACTCTCTCCTGAGAGCACTCCTCTCAGGCAATAAATCACATGCACCTAAATCCCTGTCCTGGGCTCTGCTTCTAGCAAACATGACCTAGGACAGCATCAGTAAAATAAATCAAATTGTATTTACACTAGGGAGACAATGTCAACCAACATCTTCATATGGAATCATTTTATGATTATGGCATAAAACACTACAAACATTTAACCTCTAAAATTTTCATGAACACCGTAGGTTTACATTGAAGCATAAGGCATAGTGGGTATATACAGATACAGATATAAACTTTTTTGAATAACAATTTTGACAATTTAATGAATACGTGCCTTGAAAATACGTATTTTAATAGGGATACTTTCCGAACACTTAAGAGAATAAAATGACAAATGATGACTATGTCATCATACTTCATAAAACAGTCTTCTGTATGATTTCAACCAAAGTTTTTCCCCTCTATCATTTCACCAGAAAGTTGCCTAGTGCGATTTCTAGCACCCTCTAGTGGCGAATTACCCAAGAGAAATAGAAGTGACTCCTTTAATAAATAAAATGTGTTTCTGAAAACCCTGCAGTAAAAATTAAAAATAAAAATAGAAAAGGCTGTCCCATCAGGAATGATTTTCACTGAGCCTGGGACAATGAGTAAAGAACTACCAGTCACCATTTCAAGGATGGCACTTAAGACTGAGGTAAGCAAACAAAAGGTAAATCTCTCTATTGGATAAATAAGTGTTTTCAGGGAACAGCTTGCAAGATCTGCTATTGATTAGATGTCAGGAAAAAAAAACCCCACAAGGCAAAGAAAAAGTGACCTTCTTATAAGGGCACCAGGGACTGAGGTAGGCACAAATGATTGTTGCTCATCAGACGTTCCTGGTGGCAAGGCATTGTGAATTCCTATACTCTGCCAGTACTCATTCCAAGGTTTCATAAGCCCAGGAATAATTCTATATTAAATGAAGACCAGATCCTTATTATTCAACTTGCAAGTCTGTATGTAATATATCTTTTTTTTTTAATGTTCACTACTCTATCCCCAGCACCCAAAACAGTACTTGCCTCTTGATAAATACATGTGAATGAATGAATCCCGAAAGCAATGGGAATGAACTGAAAGTTTTATTTTTTTTTTTTAAGATTTTATTTATTTGACAGAGAGAGATGGAACACAAGCTGGGGGAGTGGGAGAGGGAGAAGGAGGCTTCCCACTGAGCAGGGAGCCCGAGGTGGGGCTCAATCCCAGGACCCTGGGATCATGACCTGAGCCAAAGGCAGATGCTTAACGACTGAGCCACCCAAGCGCCCCTGAACTGAAAGTTTTAAACAGAGAAGTGACAGGTCTAATTTTGTACTTAAGATGGACCACTCCAGCTGCAGTGTGGAGAGTAGACGAGGAAGAATCAGCTGAAAACTGGGAGATCTGTGGTGGTTGTATTTCCTCTTGCTGGACATATTTTAGGCTTTACAGTAAAATATTTGTTAAGAAATAACATTCACTTACATATCAAGCTAATCTAACACCTTGGTAATGCATTATATTAGCTCATTTAGAAGCTGGGCTTCTTTCCCTTTCAGTTACATAAATAGCAGATGTTTATACAGCATTTACTATATGTTAGGCAATCTAAATATTTTATTACTCATTTTCTGTATATTATAGCATAAGACTGTCAACCTAAAGTACAAAAAGGGTGTTCAGAGGGGCAGCTGGGTGGTTCAATCAGTTAAGCAACCAACTCTTGATTTCGGCTTAGGTCGTGATCTCAGGGTCGTGAAATCTAACTCTGCATCAGGCTCCACGTGAGGCACGGAGCCTGCTTAAGATTCTCCCTCTCCCTCTGCCCCTCCCCTCAACCCCACCCACTCATGCACACATGCGGTTCTCTCTCAAAAAATAAAAAATAACTTCAGTTGAAATTACTCCCAGATATGCTAACAGAGTGAGTGACTATATGAAAAAACTAATTATCCCTATAAAGAAGTCCTAAATAATTTTGTTTTTCTAATTTAGGGTACAGCTTTACAGTAGAGTTTCCTATTCAATAAATAACCACAACTGATGGTTATCTAGCAACTGGCAATTCATATCCATTCTTTTATTAATCCTATAACAACATTGTGAGATAGGTATTAATGACTTATGTCAATAGGGACTTAGGCTCTCAGAGTTCAAGGGATTTTCAAGATTCAAACCTGAATCTTGTAATGGCATCCTGGATACCCAAGTACTTCACAATTATGAATGCACCAAAACTGGAAGATGAAATCAACTCAGCTGCACCCTTTATGGTTGGTTATATGGCAAAAATTATTTATTTATTTTTTTGGCATAATGACAAAAGATCTCCAAAGTACAGGATCATGTATAATGAACAAAGAAAATTCCAAAAGCTAAGACCATCATGTTCCACTAAGCATCAGAAATACTACGGCACACAATGGGTACACTTAAAGACTTTCTTCACCTATACTTGGACACATGTCCTAGAGAAAGCAAATGGTTAAAAGTAAAGCAGCAGAAAAGGAGAGAAATAAAGAGAATCAGTATTCTCACAAACAATCCAAAATTTCATCAGGAAACAAGACACAGTTGATTCTTGAACATGGGTTTGAACTACAAGGGTCCACTTATAAATGAATTTTTTTAAATACAGTACAATATTGTAAATGTATTTTCTCTCATATGATTTTCTTAACATTTCCTCTAGCTCACTTTATTGTTAAATACACAGTACATAATACATATAACACACAAAATATGTGCTAATTGATCATTTACATTACCAGTAAGGCTTCCAGTCAACAGGAGGGTATTAGTAGTTAAGTTTCTGGGGGTTCAAAAGTTATACCTGGGTTTTCAACTATGTGCACCCATCCCCCACATTTTTCAAGGGGCAAGTGTAATTCTAAAAGATGAACCAAAGCTATTTCCTGGACTTGGAAGTATCAATCTCAAAAATAATGCTAGAGATAAGAGCATGAAATATATACTCGTTAAACTATTATTATGCTTCATACTGTTATAAGCTATGGAGACGGGGCAGGGCAACAGAGATGGACAAATATATAGGGATGATCCCAAGAGCTTACAATCTAAAAGAAAAATAGCAAATATGAAGGAAAATTCAAAGAACCACTCAGTGCTGTGTTCTCTGCAAAGGACTTTCAGTGCCCCAATTCAGAGAATGAATCAATCTGAGCAGGATTTAGACAGGCAGAAGAGAAGAGCACTAGGATAATGGGAACAAGATAAGACAGAGCATCAGAATATGGGAAAAAGGATGCATAATTGTAGGGAGTAAAAGAAAATTAACCAGACTAGAAAGTAGATGGAATATCAGGGTAACTGGACAAAAAGAGACAAGAGAAAACAAAGCTAAGCCTGAAAGCAAGGATTTGGATTTGAATTAATTAACTGGAAAAAAAAGGCACTATAAATTCTAAATAGAATAGCACAATAATGTTGAATTTTAATGAGGACGCATACCATTTATAACAGAATATATGTAAAACGCATAAAATGGAAGAGAGAACTTGCAGAAAGGCAGAACAGTTAGGAAAACCTTAACAACAAACCATGTACAAGGTAATATGAGTGACGGCATTAGGAACAGAAAAGGTCAATCCAAGGGTCGTTTTGAAGGAAAAATTATAGGATTTTGTGAGAAACAAAAAATAAAAAGAGAAAAAAATAAAAAATTACTTCCAAGTTTCTATCTTAGGAAACTGATCAACAGATCAGTGACATACCAACAGAAACAAGACAACTGAAAAGAGAAATAAATCAAAGTCTGCGTAAAAGAGAGATTTTTATTTTATTTATTTTTAAAGATTTTATTTATTTATTTATTTGAGAGAGAGAGAGAGAGCATGCCCGCGAGTGGGAGGAGGAACAGAGGGAGAGGGAAAAAGCAGACTCTGCACTGAGCACAGAGCCCGATGTGGGGTGCGATCCCATGACCCTGAGACCATGACGAGCTGGAATCAAGAGTCCAATGCTCAACCAACTGAGCCACCAAGGCGCCCCAAAAGAGATTTTTAAATGAATATTACATGCATTTAAGTATGAGATCAAAAAGCAAATCTTTGATATTGTAATATTCCACAAAGTCTTCAAGATATTGGATGAATAGCATTTTATATAGTTCAAAATACATAAAAATTAATTCATCAGAAGAATTTTCAGTTTCACTTCCAAAGAAAACCTGGCATGACACATAAAGACATCTGATGAGGCTTTTCTATTATTCTAAGTAGTGCTGGAAAAAATTATCTTAAAAAGGTAATGAAACTGAAAGATTAGTGGTGAAATTTTTGAATAAAAATTGAGATTTTATTATATTCATAAGAAAAGTTTCCACCTACTCCATTTAGTCATCAAAAATGTGATTTTAAATACAGAAATACCTACAATGACATCTTAGTTATTCCATGTTCTCATAAGAGCAAGCACACTGTCAGCTGACAAAAGGAAAAGCAGTATCCACAGCTAACAATAGACCAATAATATGACAGTGAAAAAGCATGAAATGAAAATGCCAAGGTAAAACATTACTAACATCACCTTTGCAAAACTGTCTTAAGGACCTGCAATCACACCACTCAAAAAGCTGAGGCAGATAACAGGACAAAGTATTAATTGTGTTGAAAGAAAGTATACACCAGGTTTGATTTTATAAATTTGATATTAAAAATCTTACATGTTTGAAACTGGCCTCTAATTTTTCTCCCTCATATTCGCTTAGTGGTTTTTGGAATCAAAGTTATACTAGCCTCATGCAATGAACTGGAAAGAAGAATCTCACTTTTTCTATTCTCTGAAAGAGTTTGTGGAAGGTTAGAATTATCTATGTCTTGAATGTTTGGCAGAACTCATTCTTAAAACTCTTATCAAGAGCTGTCCTATTTTACTTACCAATTTCTTTAACAGTTATAGGATACTAAGGTTTTCTATTCTTTTTTCAATTGGTTTGGAAATTTACACATTTCAAGATTTGTGAGCATGTTAAAGTTTGAGGAATAGTACCTCAGAACACTAATTCCTATCACCTCCCAAACTGTATGCTATTTTTGTCCAATAATTCAGTTTCCTTTTTTTAACCCCACGATTTCAACATTACAACTATGGTTTTTTAGATTTTCTTTACCCACCAAACCTTTTTGCATTTCAGAAACTCTCCTGAGGTTACTTTCCTTGTCCCTACATGGAGATCTGTTAGAAATTCTTCCAGTGAGGATGTGTTGGTGGAAAACACACTCAGCTTCTGTGTGTCCGAAAAATAGTTTTGTTGGGTATAAAATTCTAAATTGACAGGTATTTTCTCTGGGAATTCTGCAGGTATTCTTCTTCTGTTCCAAGGCTTTCATGGTTGCTGCTAAAAAGGCATCTGTTTGCCTGATCACTGCTCTTCCTTCATAAATAAGTCTTTTCACTCCAGCTGCTTTTAGGGTATCTCTCCTACTCTGGTGCTCATCCCCTTCTCTATGATGTATCATGTAAAACTTTCCATTTATTTGTCTGCTTGGAAATTGTTCTGTTTCTTCAATCTGTGAATTCATATTTTCAATCAATCTTAGTAAATTCTCAGCTACTACCCCTCCTCTATTAGCTCCTTCTGGGATTCTGATTAGACAAATTTATATCTTCCCTCTGTCCTCTATGTCTTCATCTCTCTTTTATAAATGCCATCTCATTTTTCTCCATTTTGTATTCTGCCTATTTTCCTCAAATCCATCTCTCAATTTGCTAATTCTCTTTAGCTAGATCTCATCTGCTAGTAAACCATCTACTGAGTTTATAATTTGCATTATTTTTCACTTTTAGAAGTACTATTGGTTCTCTTTCAAATCTGTCCAGTCATTTTGTAGTATGTCTTTTTTCCTGAATATTACCATCAAAGTTCTGTTTAATTTTAAAAACCATATAAACATATGTATCATATTTCATACCTAATAATTCCAACAGTCTGGTGACTTGCTTCTTGGATGCTTGTGATCATTCGCAATTAAGATCATGTCTATAAAACTTTCTTCAGTTCTTTATGGTCTAGGTAACAGTTCATTCTTTCAAAGAGGACTTACATTTGCTTTTCCTAGGCACCTGGGAATACTACCAACTTGGTACTACTGTAAACTAAATTCTTACCTATTTTTTGTTCTTTGGGATCATACAAATGTGTACAAATTCAAGCTGCAAACCTGCACAATGCCTGGCTTTTGTTGTGAATGCTCAGGGAAGGCTTCTGTTTATTTTTTTTATTCTCTTCACCCAGAGCCAATGCTGAGGCAGGAAAATTTCCTCTGCGGCTCCCTCTGCAGGCTGGATTTTCTCACTTAGTCTTTTGCTAAGCAGTAGCCTTCTCTACCTCTTGGGAGCCTTAGATGGTATCTCTCATACCAAGCATAAAAATGGGAAATCCAAAGAACTAGCTCACAATTTACTGGTAGATTTCCCCAGAATAACCTCTGCCTTCAGGGAGCTTATATAGTCTCTAGATTCCTGCTCCCACTTTCTTTTTGGATTCCAAGGATTTTCCTTATTCTTACCAGCTGACCTAGACCATAGAGTAGACTTTCTTTAAAGGCATTTTATCCAGCACTTTAGGAGTTTAAAAATGAGGGGGATTTTTCAGGATATGCAAGCTGTCATCTTATCAGAAAGAGAACATACACTGCCTTTCTGTTTCTACTTATGTATTTGGAATATACTGCCAAATATAAAATTGACAGATCAAGGAACAGAATTAGTTTCATGGCTTTTGCTACATGTTATAAAATTCAGTGATGAAAATTAATTAATATCACATTTTAACAGTGGCTTGAGAAGATTTGTAGATTCCATGTCTATTTTGCTTCAGAAAAGTTATCTAATAATATTAAATGAAAGTTTTTTGGTTTTGATGATATCTGGAATAAAACATGATCTTAGTCTGATCTGTATAACTTATCTTCTAAAAGAACAGCTACAATGTTGGTAAGGATATAGAGATACTGAAACCCTCACACACTGCTGGTGGGAATGTAAAGTGGTGTGGCGACCTTAGAAAAAGTCTAGTAGTGGGGCGCCTGGGTGGCTCAGTCGTTAAACATCTGCCTTCAGCTCGGGTCATGATCCCAGGGTGCTGGGATCGAGCCCCATATCGGGCTCCCTGCTCTGCGGGAAGCCTGCTTCTCCCTTTCCCACTCCCCCTGCTTGTGTTCTCTCTCTTGCTGTGTATCTCTCTGTCAAATAAATAAATAAAATCTTTAAAAAAAAAAAAAGTCTAGTAGTTCCTCAAGAAGTTAAACATAGAATTATCATTTGAAATGGCAATTCACTAATATATACCCAAGAGAAATTAAAACTTATGTTCACCCAAAAACTCATACATGAACACTCAGAGCAGCATTGTTCATAATAGCTAAAATGGAGAAACAACCCAGCAACTGATAAATGGATAAACAAAATGTGGTATGTCCATACAGTGGGATATTATTAAGCCATAAAAAGAAAAGAAGCAGTGATCCATGCTACAACATGGATGAATCTAGAAAACCTTATGCTAAGTGAGAGAAGCCAGACACAAAAGACAACCAATTACATGATTCAATTACATGAAATACCCAGAATAGGTCAATCAAAAGATAGAGAAAGTAGGTTAGTGGTTGTTTAGAGCTGGGAGGATGGTGATCTTGGGAGGTAGTAAAGGGTTCACAGTTTCTTTCTGAGGTAAGGAAAATGTTCTAAAATTGGTTGTGGTGATGGTTGCATAACTCTGTAAATATACTAAAACCACTGATTTGTACACTTTAAATGGATGAACAATAAGGCATGTGATTACACTGCAATAGGGCTATCAGAATAAAAACCATGCAGATAAAACAAATTCTGTGGCTATAACATAAATTGACCTGAAAACCCTTTGACAAAATGGCACAAGCACTATTTCCAAGGAAATCCAGTCACCATACAATTGTGACCCCTTTTCTCCTTTGAGTTGATACTGCCTTTGAAAGAGGAAGCAAACGTAAGGATAAAAGACATGATTTTGGTATTCTGAAAGCATGATTTCTTAGTGATATGGTAGGATGAGGCTAGTTTGCTTTAAAAATACATCTTTACAAATGATCTGAAGGAGAGAATGCACAGTAAAATCTCCCAAGCTGACAATTATACGATACTCTTCCTGACAATAAGACACTTAGTTGATGAAAATAAATCATAGGGTTTATTCGCTGGCAGCTGTAGAAGCTGGCTCTACACAATATGCTAAACTACTCAGGAAAATTATGAAGAGCTTGTATGGCAAGGCCCGAGGCATAAAGGCTCAACACCAAATGACCTAAAGACAAATTACATATACATGAGTATGGGAGGGCAGTGCCTGGGACTGATTTTGGAAGCCCAGGAGAAAGGATTTTTCTCCTGCTAGAAGGCTTGGCCCTTCGGAAAGTATGGGCAGATACGCTCATATGAACAGCGGCAATCCCTCCTGTCAGGGGCTGGGAATCCAGGAAGGTAAAGGGGCCCCTGAGAGTGTGAAGCTAAACTCTAGTGGGGAAGAGGAATGGTCTATCCTTTGAGGTTCTCTCCCCACTTCCAGGAAAGAGACAATAGACCTGCTGAGGATAGGGGAAAAAAAAAAAAAGAATTAAAATCCTCCTTTTCACTTCTACCTGGAGGATGGAAAATAAGAGTCTCAAGTTCTCACTGCGGTGTAACTGCAGAACAACACATTCCAGAGGGAGAGCAGAGGAGAGGAGGTGCACTCCTGGCAAGACGAGCTACGATTGGGCCTGTTGCCAAATCAAAGTGTGGGGTGCCTTGTGCACGAATCATTTAGGATCTCAGAACAGTGACAGCAGAGCATTACACCTAACATGGGGCTCTTCTGAGTGTGGGGATGGCTGCAACTGCACGGGCCATACACCCAGGAGGCCCTGACTCTTGAGCAGCAAGAACAGCAGTAGCAAAAACTCAGGAGGCACAGAAGAAAACCAAGATCATCTAAAATCCTAACACCTGAGACTGATACCATTTTGGTGTATATTCCAGAGAATTTCATATATACACATAGACTGTTGGCCCTGGAACAACATAGGTTTGAACTGCACGGGTCCACATATACATGGAATTTTTTGGGTAAATACAGTACAGGACTGCAAATATATTTTCTACTTCTTATTATTTCTTAATAACATTTTCTTTTCTCTAGCTTTCTTTATTGTACAAATACAGTATAGAATACATACAACATACAAAATATGTAATTGACTGTTTATGTTATCGGGAAGGCTCCCAGTCAACAGGACGCTATTAGTAGTTAAGTTCTGGGGGAATCAAAAGTTACCCACAGACTTCCAAGGGTGCAGGGGATTGGTGCCCATAACCCCCTGTATTGTTCAAGGGTCAAGTGTACATGGAGACATTGATTCATACCATTTTTTATTTCACAGAAATGGTATAGTGTACATTCTCTTCTGTAGCCTTTTTTTTAAAGCTTATTACAGTATGGAGAACTTTCAAAAATGTTAAATACAGATCATTTCAATCCAATTGTATAGATTATAGAACATAAAGATCCATGTTCCACTTAACCAAACGCATATTGTTAAGGTTTCTGAAGGGTCTTGGGTTTTTCATTATCAAACATGATGACCACTGGATATGAATAAAGTGGAATGAGGACTGAATGAGTTAAATCAGTATAAAGTATTTCACAGAGTACTTGGCAAGTCACAAGCTCTCTATAAATGTTAGTGATTTTAGTATTGTGTCCTATGTAAAGACTGAACTAATTTTACATTCCCAACAGCAGGGTAAAAGAAATTGGTTTTCCTAAATCTTTGCCAATTCTTCCAAATTTTCCCTTTTGTATTTCTTCTATGAATCATTCGTTCGTGTTCTTTGACAGTTCTCCTATTGGATTTCTTATGCTTTTTAAATTTTTAACCGATTTCCGTATTAAGGATATGAGTCCTTTGTCAGAAGAATAACAAACACTTTTTTTTGGCTTAGAAAAAAATTTTTAAGACTTACCTCCAGTTCCTAGGACCTTGAGGAGCTCAAAATTTTCAATCCCCACCTTCTCTGCATGTCCTGTTAAATTAGCTAAAAAAAGAAAGAGAAAAAAGAAATAATTAAGGGGATCAGTAACAGGAGGGGGCCCATGGAGGCTTCTGAAATACCAGCAATGTTTTATTACTTGACCTGGGTGGTTAAGCCAGGGTTCACTTTATAATTATTTGTTAAACCATACAGCTATGTTTTGTGCAATTTTCTGTATATTATATATTATAGGCAAACTTTTTTAGAATTTAGTAGCTATATCATTTGTACCTGAAGTTAACATAAAAATAAAGTGTTAATAGACTCACTACTGATCAAGATAATCTGAAAATAAACACAAATTCCAATATATAGCTAGATATGCAGTACAAAGAAAACGGGACAGATTTAGACAACATAATCATTAGTTAACAAATATTTATTGAGTGTCCACTAAATATCATCCCCAGCATCTAAGGTGGGTTCTACTCCCATTTCTTTCTTCCTTTTTTTTTTTTTTTTAAGATTTTATTTATTTATTTCACAGAGAGATAGAGAGCACAAGTAGGCAGAGAGGCAGGCAGAGGCAGGCAGAGGGAGGAGAAGCAGGCTCCCCGCTGAGCAGGGAGCCCAATGCGGAACTCAATCCCAGGACCCTGGGATCATGACCTGAGCCAAAGGCAGCGACTTAACTGACTGAGCCACCCAGGCGCCCCCCTTTTTTTTTTTTTAAAGATTTATTTTATTTGTTTATCTTAGAGAGAGAGAGAGCACGAGCAGAAGGAGAGGCAGAGGGAGAGGATCTCAAGCCCATGCTGAGCGCAGAGCCCAATGTGGGGCTCAATCTCACAGCCCTGAGATTATGACCTGAGCCAAAATCAAGAGTCAGACGCTCAACCGACTGAGCCACCCAGGCGCCCCTCTACTCCCATTTCTGCCACTAAGCACCTGCACATGATTTAGCCTGCATTAGTCATTTAACTATAGTGTCTCAGTTCCCTCATCTCTGAAATGAAAGCACTAGTCTCAATAAATTCTAAGATCTCTGCCAGCTCTAAAATTTGTTTTAAAAAGTATAAACTCTTTAAAAACATATTCTATCCTAAATAAACAAAATTAGGATATCGTATGAAGGAGTATTTTCCCAAGTATATTCCTTTGATTCTGGTCCTATACTACATGATGTTAACAGATGTTATATTTGGGAGGAAAACATGCTTTCAAGCCAAAAAAACTTGAAATGGTTGGCTTAAACAAAGTTAATCGGGTTTCTTTACTGCTGAACTTCACAGATGAAAATCTGTATGTGACTCTTCAAAACTGAGATACGTTTTTGTCAAATTTATTGGATCCCAAAAGTATTTTTTATGGTAATACCTATAATATAATGTGAACCAGCATTCTGTAGATGTGGTTAAGGCAGGCTTGGCCCAAATCCTAGTTTTACCACTTAAAAGCCATGTGACCTTACACAAATTACTTAACTTTTCTTTGTCTCCGGTACCCTCTAGTGTAAAATGAGGATAATAAAAATACCTACCCTCAAAGCATACTGATGTCTACAATTTGCTTTGAAATGCATTAAAAAAATAAGATGGATTAATGGATGAATATAGGTATGGATAGATATGTGATAAGCAAATAGATAAAATGTTTATTACAGAATCTAGATAGTGAGTGTAAGAGTGTTCAACATGTCATTCTTCCAAATTCTCCGTATATTTGAAAATGTCCATAATAAAATGGCATAAAATAAAATAATACCATAGGGTTGTGATGAGGATTCAGTGAGTTAAATTCATACAGAGCTTGCTATATGCCATAGCATTATTGTAAGCGTTTGTAAGTAAACAATGCTCTGGGCCTACAACTTCAAGAAAATCAGACCCAACTAGGAACTTCTAGAATTAAAAGTTTCAGGGGGATAAGTGGTTTCATTTCAGTGTCCTTCCAAAGTTTAACCAAATGCATAATTAAAATTTTTTAAATTGTGGTCAAAACCACATAACATAAAATTTCCCACCTTAGCCATTTTTTTTCTTTTAAAGATTTTATTCATTTATTTGACAGAGAGATAGCGAGAGAGGGAACACAAGCAGGGGGAGCGGGAGAGGGAGAAGCAGCCTTCCCGCTGAGTAGAGAGCCTGATGTGGGGCTCAATCCCAGGACCCCAGGACCATGACCCAAGCCGAAGGCAGATGCCTAACAACTGAGACACCCCCCTGCCCCCCGCCAAGCCATGTTTAAGTGTATAATATAGTGGTGCTAATTAGATGTACTATGTTTACAACAGATCTCTGGAACTTTTTACATTTTGCAAACACACTCTATACCCATTGAACTTAATCTACTAACAATTTAATGTAACTGTTGAGATGGTTGGATTTGGGTCAACCATTTTATTTTATTATTTGTTTCCAACTTGTTTTTTTCTCTTTTCTTTTTTAAAGTTGTATTTATTTAATTAATCTCTACACCCAATGAGGGACTTGAACACATGACCCTAAGATTGAGTCACATGCTCTTCCAACCAAGCCAGCCAGGTGCCCCTCGTCTTTTCTATTGTTTGTTCTCACGTTTCTACTTTCCTGACTTAAAACAACAACCAAAGATAGCATTTAAATGCTTTTTAGAATTTCATTTCAATTTTCACATTGGCATTTTAGCTCTATTTCTTTGCATTATTAGCATAGTTGTTGCCCTAAGGATTACAGTATACATCTTTAATTACTCACAGTCCTCTTATAATTAATACTGTACCATTTCCCTAAAAATATAGAAACTTTGCAATCATTCTTCATGGAATATAGATACATATTAAATGGAGTTAATATCTTCTGTATATGCTATATATGCACAACTTATATGATTTATAAAGAAAATAAGAGGAAAGACAGAGGCTTTCCCTTTTCTGTAGATATTTATCATTTTTGATGATCTTTTTTTTTATCTTTTCCAAAGATCCACAATTTCATCAGGTATAAGTTTTCCTCAGCCTTGAAGAACTTCCTTTGACATTTCTTGTAGTGCATTCTCTTGAGTTTTGTTTTATATGAACAAGACTTTGCCTTCATTTAAATTTTTCCATTGAGGTATATTTCATAAGACTCACCCCTTTAAAGGGTACACGCCCGTGGCTTTTAGTCTACTCACGGTTGTGTCACTGCCACCACTAATTCTGGAATCCTCTTCATTTCTGAAGGATATTTTCCTTTGATAAAGAATACTGGGAGGACAGGCTTTTTTCTTTTCTTCCGGCACTTTAAATATGTTCTTCCACTCTCTTTTGGCTTCCGTGGTTTCCGAGGTGAAGTCAGTTACATTAAATGGATCATTGCTCCTCTATTAGAAATGTTATCATTTTTCTCTTATTGTTTTCAACATTTGCTCTTTATCTTTGGCTTTCCAAAGTTTTGCCATGATGTGTCTTGATGTGGACTTCTTTGGGTTCAATCAGCCTGGTATATATTCACTGAGTATCTTGAATCTGTGGGTTTCTGTTTTTCATCAAATTTGGGGAATTTCTGCTTTAACGTTTCAAAAAATTTTTTCTATCCCATTCTCTCTGTCCTCTGAGATTCCATTTCTGTGCATGTTGGATTGTTTAATTCAACCTAAAAGGTCTCTGAGACTGTTCATTTTTTGCTCCAATATGTTTTCTCTCTGTTCTTCAAATTAATTTCTATCACTCTATCTTCAAGTTCGTGTACTTTTCCTTCTGCACCTCTATTCAACTGTTAAATCCATCTACTGAATTTTTATGTCAAATATTGTATCTTTTAATTCTAGAACTTCCCTTTGGTTCTTTCCCATTGTTTCTATTTATCTGATAGGATTTCTTGTTTTGTTATTCACTGAGAGCATGACATTTTATTTCACTGAGGATATTATAACAGCTGCTTTAAAAATCTTGTCTGCTACTGCCAATATCTCATTCATCTCAGGGTAGGACTCAGCTGATTTTCTTCCTCTTCAGATATGTTCCATTTTCTCGATTCTCCATATATGGGGAAATTATGGCTTGTAGAAATGTTAATTTGTGAAGACTATGAAATTGTTATTTTTTTCTCCAGTGAGAGTTCTTTGTTTTGCTTAGCTGGCAAATATCTTGGGTTGGCCTAAACTGTAAACTCTTTTTCTTTGGAAGCAGCTCCAGTCCGGTTCAGATTTTTTGTCTCCAGCTGAGCTGTTCCGAGTCCATTGTACTCATGCATGGCTCAGAGGCAAGAGATGTGTGCTCACAAAGGACTCCCCCTCCTCTGGCTCTTCTTCTGGGATTTCTCTACTATCTTCAGTGATCAGGGCTCTCTGGTTTCAGTTTTCTAGTCCCCCTGGCCAGAGAGACTATTGTTTTTCCACCAGAGTCTCCAGAGTACAGACTGTACTTAGCCTGAAGCTATAATCAGCGAAAAGGCAAATTTACTTCTTATAGCTTCCTTCCTTCTCTCCTCCAACTATGTACACCCGAGTAGAGCCTATCTGCTTCTGTTCACTTGCTTTTTATATTAAATCCAGGTTTTACAGTTGTTTTCTGCTAAGGAATTCTCCAGGAGGGGGTCTTTTCTGAAATTACAAGAAACAAAAGTCTTCCTTCATACAGTCAACAGGATGAAGGGAAGCAGAATACGCCACCCCCAAATATGCTTTGGCATGTTGATTCTTTTGAATTAAGTTACTTAAGAAACAGCCTGAGAAATGAGGACACTGACCTCCTCTGCCCCCCCTCCCCCAAAAGCAAGGAAATAAGTCTCTCATTTGAAAGGTACCCTCCCTGTACCAGGAGGGTAGAAGGCATCCTTATTACCAGAAATAGGGGATTTGGGGCCCAGAGAGCTATATAAACAAACTCTGTTACTTCCTCATTAATTTACTATCTCAAACCCAAACGCTTCAGTCTTACCAATTTTTCACAAAGCCACCTGCTTTGGTGACTTCTTTGAGCCTCGTATCTGTATAGGCTCCTGTACATACAAAATTAAGTGTTTTTTCTCTGTTAATTTGTGTTATGTCAATTTAATTATTAGGCCAGCCAAAGAACCTAGAAGAAAAGAAGGGAAAGGTTCTCTTCCCCTGCAATTATAAAGTTTCTACTTTACTGCCCTAGCAAGTTAACTTCAAAGAGTAAAATAAAATTAAAAAGGTGATTTGATATAAGACATCTCAGGGGTCTTGAACTTAATATCCATATAACTCTTTTACATTACATCTGTTAGGCAAAGTAAGTAATCAGACATATGGAAGCAGATCAATAGGAAGCTCTATCAATACTTAGGCATGGGGAGAATTTATTAGTTATAAAGATCTTTTTCATTGTGTTAACAACAAAACACATACAAACAAATGGTAAATAGGATACTATATAGAATCCTAAGCACTGACAAGCACATAGTCGAGCATGTGAGTCTAGGTATTTAAATGGTTCTCATTTCTATGCTATTACTTGTTATAATTATAAGTAGAAGCCTTTGAACATGAAAGTCTAAAAATAAACTACATTTCTCTTAATTAAATTGTTAACCTCAGATGAAGAGCTCAAACTTCCCAGCAACACCACCAACATTTACTAGAACAAGATTTAAAATATTTACATATTGTATTTCACACTGGAGGTGAAGTAAACATCAGCCAATTACAGAAATCTGCATTTCTGAGTCATTACATGCCTTAGTGAAGTCCAAAATGTACGCTGATCAGATGGTGAGAAAGGTACTCCACGCCTGGGGCCAGACTGTACCAGAAATAAGCCTTTACAACTGACAGACAGGACTGTCCCTTGTTTTCCTTCATATGTAAAAATAAATGGCACTTTATTGTGGTTGCAGGAGCTCCTTTTCCTGTGTCAGGTGAGCCTCTGCCCACCCCCTGTCTAGTTCTCCCTGTAGGTAAGAGAAGTTACTAACCTAATTATTCAAGAGCCCAAAATCCTGACTGGGCACAGTTAGCTGTAGGTGGGGTCCCTGTGTTAAAGTAAGTCTTCGCCCAGGGTCTGTGTGACTGCCTCAAACTCCTGGCCTGGCCTGAGCCATGGGGGCCCAGTGGCCGTTCTCTTGCACTTTCCTTTTACAATACAGCAGTCCCTCCACAGGTTCACCTCCTACAGGTCCAGTTACCCACGGCTTCAGTTACCTGCAGATCACCACTGGCCAGGGGGGCAGAGGGTCCTCCTTGTGATGCATCCTCAGAAGGTCAGACCATGTTACAGTGCCTGCATCATTCACCTGACCTCAGCTCATCACGAAAGCATTTTATTATCTCACACATCATCACAAGAAGGGTAAGTTCAGTACCCTAAGATAGTCTGAGAGAGAGACAATATTCACACAACTTTTAATCCAGTATATTGTTTAACTGTCCTGATTAGTGTTGTTGATCTCTTACTGTGCTTAATTTATAAATTAAATTTTATTATAGGTGTGTATGTATGTATGTATGTATAGGAAAATGCATAGTATATAGGAGGTTTGGTACTATGTGCGGTTTCAGGCATCTGCTGAGGGTCTTGGAACGTTTCTCCCGTGGATAAGGCGGGGGGACAATTGTATTCAGCAGTCAACAAAGCAGATTCAGAGGTTCACTTACTAGCTTGTTCTCCCCTCCAACCTTTTAACTCACACACCTCAATATGCTGGTCCCAAAATGGTGATTAGATGAGGCTGGGAGGGAAGTAGGAGTCCTGACTTAGGCCTTAAGCCTGAACTACTTGCACCAAGGCACTTTTAAGGAGAGTTCTACACTAATGTGCTAGAAGTTTGCACAGCCTTTATTAATGTGGCACTCTGAGGCCCACGGGCTACTGCTTCTTGCAGACAGTCCCCTCAGGACTCCAGGGGGAAGAGTATATTGGCTGGGCAGAGTTTGGGCATTTCTGAATTTCTGGCTATAATGACTTGGCACCAAAACCTTACCCTCAGCTCCTAATTTCCAACTAAAAGGATTAACTCCTTCCCACAGAAAGAATGCCTTATGAAAACGCTTCACAAATATATAAAATACCAAAGAATATCAACAAACTTACGACTAGAGCTATTTAGTTGGTACATAATAGTACTGCCATGCCAGTTGTTGATATCTGGCAACTCTTGTGATGCCTACACCTCTTGAGTTGTTAAATAGTAAGCCTGGATTAAAACGAAGAGAGTATTTCTAAACTTTTCAAGGTCTACGTTAGGCCTATCTCTACAATTAATCAGCTTAGACAGTCTCCTCTCATCAAAAGCATTTGTAGTTTTTTACATTAATGCATTGCTCAGTTTATTCATTTAGAAAAGATAGTTGTGAACAGTTGTAATGCTTTCATAAAGCAGTTGTCACCAATT
The DNA here is from genome assembly GCF_003265705.2 of Callorhinus ursinus. Lineage (NCBI taxonomy): Eukaryota > Metazoa > Chordata > Mammalia > Carnivora > Otariidae > Callorhinus > Callorhinus ursinus. The sequence continues at coordinate 60,804,788 of NW_027397070.1, forward strand.
TTTTTCTTTTTAATATATTAGAAACTACCCCATTGAAAATCCTTTACTTCTTCATTGGTGTTATTATCCTATAATGCATTCTTCCTGGTTAGGAAATCACTTTTAAAGCTGAATTTCACAAATTCTTTTACAAGAAGTCAATGGATCTTTTAAAAATGTTTGCCAAAACTCAAATGAATTTCAATGTTTAACAGATTCTCTTTAGAAAAGTCTGAATTATTAATAGCTCTTAAAGGAAAAATCTTGTCTTACACAATGAATATAAAGTACTTGGTTTTTTTACACAACTGGATTCATTTGGCTCCTCAAATAATAATATGGTTATGTGCTATGTAGAAAAATATGGCCGATATAATTTTTTAAATAAGAAATTTAGAAAAATCAGGTTACTGTCTTTTCTCCCAAATTTAAATAGTTTTGTTGCTTGTTCTACTGTTATTATAAAATAATTCTGGTTTGTGGCTTAAAAAAAATAGACAATATAAACAGGCTTAAAGTAGACCTTGAAAATCTCCCGTATCCCCACCAAAGATTACTATTATTATTTCCTTGGCATATTCTTTCAGGATTTGAGCCATAAACCTATGAATGATACCCGGCTTCTTAACCCAACTTTCCAGGCAATTCTACTATCAAATATAATTTGTAATGCATATTATCTATGACCATTTCTTTTAAGTTGATATGTGTAAGTCAGAACTTCCCAATTTTATGGAGGAAAACAATCAGGAAAAACACATTTTTCATGCTGTTGCCATAGTTTCTGCTAAGCTGCACAAATGTAATTGCTCAGAGCATGTGCCAAAATCATTTGATTAGATCCAATAATTCACTTGTATTAAAGCTAAGAAAAGGATTAATTTAAAGCACTTTTACAATTAAAGTAGAATAAAGAAGAGGAATAATGCATCTGAAGCCATTTCAAGTAAGTTGTTAGCATATGAGGGAGGTACTCATATGCCAGATTTTATTCAACGGATTAATCATTTATTAAACTTGCAACAAGCTACAAGAAATGTAATTTATTAGAAAGGATTATGGAGTCTATGGGCAATAAGGGGAATATCATTATCACGTGAAACTACTTAAAAATGCTCATTGAGAATACAAGTTCTCATTTACTCATTTTACAAATACTCACTGGGTACCTAGGGACACCTGAGCCAGCTGTCAGGTCTTAAAGGATTTGAAAATGTGAGAAAAGCTAGGGCCTTCTGGGCTGGAAGAGTATCTGGAGCAAAAGCATAAGTTGGAAGGGCGCCTGGGTGGCTCAGTCGGTTAAATGTTTCAGCTCGGGTCATGATCTCAGGGTCCTGGGATCGAGCCCCGCATCGGGCTCCCTGCTCAGCGGGAAGCCCGCGTCTCCGTCTCCCACTCCCCCTGCCTGTGTTCCTGCTCTCGCTCTCGCTCTCTCTGTCAAGTAAATAAAATCTTAAAAAAAAAAAAAGAAAGCATAAGTTAGAATAAGTACTTTCCTAGTACAGAATAAGAGGATGGTCCTAATTAGCTATGATGGGCTTATGTGGGGAAAAACAGTAAAAGTACTACATCAAACAGGGACACAAAACTAGCTGATTCAAAACCTAGAATGCCAGACTAATTAGTCTGAGTTGACTCAATAAGCAGCAATGGCTCTTGACAAGATGAAAGTAAGGTTTTAGAAAACTACTTTGGCAATAGCATGCCATGTGGACAGCAGCAAAGAAAGACTAAAGCTAAAATCGGGAGAGGTTATTGCGATCAGCTAGATGTGTGCTAACAAGAATCTGGTCTGAGCAGAAACTAGAATAAAGAGAGAATGAGCCTAAGAATCACTGCAATATCCAGTTCAAAAAACACTTGCTGAATACCTAACCTGGGTGCTGAGACCACAAAAGCAAACAGGACAGGGTCCCCACCTTCAAAGATAAATAAATTGAACTGTGTTTCTTCCCCCCCCCCATTGGCCCCATATCTAAAGTATAAGAAATGAGGTCCCTTGGGTGGCTCAGTCAGCGTCCAGTTCTTGATTTCAGCTCGGCTCGTGATCTCAGGGTCCTGGGATAAGCCACCCGCGGGGCACGGAGTCTACTTCTCACCCTCTCCCTCTCCTCCCGCTTGCGTGTGCGTGCTCTCTCGCTCAAAGAAATAAGTCTTTTTTAAAAAGTACAAGAAATGAAAGTCTAGTAAATGGTAGTGTTACTGATGAATTCTGTTGAAAGGGGAAGTTGAAAGGGAAGGTCGAAAGGGGAAGTTTTGGGGGTTACAACACTGATTTTGGAGTGATGGCAGGGCATCCCAAAAAGGCTGCCGTGTGGACAGTTCTAGACAAGGAACTGAAGTTTGGCAGAGACAGCATGCTGATGGGGTTTTAGAACACGCTACCTGCCAAACACAGCACCTTGGCATACTGAATATTTTAAAGTGAAGGAATCTGAAAATCAACAGCAGGTTCAGGGAAGGAGTTTCTGACCAGCCCCTGAAGCAAGTCGTAAAACTTCCCCGCGAGAGGCACCCTCGCTAGGCCCAGACAAAGGAGCATCCCTATTTCTGGAGACAGGGGACACAGGCAGGAATCCGAACAAACAGGCCTTGCTAAGTTTCTCCCAGCTTACTACACTTACCTCATACATTTGCCCTCTCATACCCCTGTTCTATGACCTTCCATGCCATCAAACCTAACATGAAAATGCTAAGTTTATGTCTCCTGGGTCTTCATTTCCTTAGGAAGGTTCCCACGTCACATAAAACCTGTTACATAAATGTGTATACTTTTCTCTTGTTAATCTGTCTTTTGTTACAGGGGTCCCAGGGAACTTAGAAGGGTAGAGAAAAGAAGTTATTGGGAGAAGAGCAAATGCGTTAAGAAGAAAGCCTTCGGGAGACCACAGAGAAAGAAGGGCAAGTCTTAATGAAGACCAGGAGTGAGGATGCAGGAAGAAAAGAGCCAGAGAAAAGGCGAAAAAATGAACAGTGTATAGAATCCAAAGAAAGAATGCCCCCCCAAAACCCGGATTACCAATGAAGTCAAACATGGTACAATGGGAAATATGTATCTGGTCTTTGTCCAGGTTCCCAGCACACAACTCCTTGAAGCTTAGGACACTCCAGAATGGTAAGAGTGTCTTTTGTATGCTGAGATGCCTGGGGGGGTAAGGGGGCCCAGATAGCTTTAGGATGGGGGCTGGCTGCTAGAAAGACCTACGACTTTCAGCCCTCCCCTCCCCTCTGCCTCCTCCCGGGGAAGGGGGAGGGGCTAGGGAGTAAGTTAATCACCAATGGCCAATGATTTAACCAGTCATGGCTAGATCAAGAAATCTCCAGAAAAACCCCTGAACAATGGTTCTAAGAGGCTCAGGCTGGTGCACACACACAGGGGCTGGGACGGTGGCTGAGAGGCTCAGGCTGGTGCACACACACAGGGGCTGGGATGGTGGCTGAGAGGCTCAGGCTGGTGCACACACACAGGGGCTGGGATGGTGGCTGAGAGGCTCAGGCTGGTGCACACACACAGGGGCTGGGACGGTGGCTGAGAGGCTCAGGCTGGTGCAAACACAGAGGGGCTGGGATGGTGGCTGAGAGGCTCAGGCTGGTGCACACACACAGGGGCTGGGACGGTGGCTGAGAGGCTCAGGCTGGTGCACACACACAGGGGCTGGGATGGCAGCGCTCCCTGAGAGGGCATGGAAGTTCCACATTCCCCTCCCGCACCCCTACTACCAATACCTTGCTCTAAGAATCTCTTCCATTTGGCTGTTCCCGAGTCAGGTTTTATCCTCAAGTCTAGGCTGGAAGGTCAGAGTTATGGATGGAGACAGATAAACAAAACATCCTTAAAAACAATGGGTACAGATAATGCTATTTAAGGCTATGAAAGGAAGGAATAGAGTGAAAATGGGGGAAAAAAATCACAGGAAATATTTTTCTAACTTAACAGTCAGATGAGAGAGAAGGGCAGAAGTGAAGTAATGGGGTCCAGGACAGAAAGGGTTAGAGAGAAGGATTAAAAGACAGAGTGAAGAATAAGGATATGTAGAGGATGGAAAAAAAGATTATATATAGCCTTTCAACTGGACACAAATGGTCTCCAAAGGGAAGCAGTGCATAGAAGTAAGAGTAAAATGCCTCAGAAACCCGCTTGGCTAAAATGTACAGGGGGATGAAATGAGATCTACAAAAAGTCACCGCAGGAGATAAAAAGCAGTGTAAGCAGCATATAACTTGAACTATGCTAATCAAAAGAACTAAAATATTTAAAGAATGGATAACAAAAGATAGACTGGAAAAAATGAAAACTAAAAAACAGAATGCCAAGTTGGGTAATGTGTTTCTAGCACTTTCCGAGGGACAATCTGATTACCAGCTTCAAACATCAGGCCCCCTAGGAAGCAACACCCCTATCCTGGAGATGGCCTTCCTGTGCTCCTAAGCCTTTCACTCATAGAGCACATGGCCAACTCCCTTTTTTCTAAGTCCATACTCACCAGCAACCCAATTTTAATTCAAGACCCTCACCCCAAAAGAAAAAATGCACTAGTCAAGCAAATGCAAGTGTTTCGTGTAGTTGCTGATATGTCCCACTCTGAAGTGGTAAGATGTCATTTGGGTTGATATATCAGTCTTTTGAGATTGTAATCATAACTATATGCATGAAATCAGAGCACGAAGAGGAAACGCAATTAACAGAATGATCCAGCATTGAACCCTGTTTGTCACTACCAAGGAATACCTCATTAAGAGCAGTATCTACAAGATTCTGCAGCAGTGTACTGTGACCTTGTCAATGGTTTTGTGACTGTTTTCATCTCGGAAGAAAAGGAGAACAATTACAGAAAGCAGCATTGTGAGATTCAGCTGTGAGTGCAGTAGGAAGTAGGGAAAGAGCTTGCTGCAGCTGAAACCGATGAAATAATTAAATCACAATTTATTATAAATCTGTGATCTACAGAACATCAGCTTAGAAAGCTTAAACACCACACTTGTCTACAAAAACACTTGGTGTCCAACTTTCAGGCACTTTCCAGGTCTGTCTTCCTCTCTGAGACATTATCTCATCAATTAAAAAATAAAAGGGGCGGGGAACAAAGCCTAACAAGTTAATAAAAAAGTTCCCGTTTTTGGTAAAGAAAGGAGTTTCACTCCTGGCTCAAATTCCCTATTCTTCAGTGATTAGTTTCACCTTCAATATTAAAGAAATGAACAGGAACCTCTAATCTCCAAGTACTGGTGTGAATGAGACCACAGCACAATACTGTAGCCTTTTTCCTCTTTTTAAAACTTTTCTTCTATCATGACCTATATCAGAGAAAGTCTCAGAGGCAGGGGCGATTATAACCCCACCATTATAATACGAGCTACTCTCCTTTTGTACATTCATCTCCAGTCTTTTCTCGTGTATGTATCCTAGTTACTAACTGGGGCTTGCCAGCTATAGACGAAAGAGACTCAAATTGGCAGAGCCATGGCCTGTGCCAGTCCAGAGCCTCGCCCTGCCCCCAGGCTTCTAACAATTCCCAGGAGAGCTGATGTCCTCAGCTCCCTCTGAGCTCCTCAGGCACCACCTCTGTTTCGCACCACACCAATCCAGACACAACAGTGGGTCCTTCTCTGAGTTCTAGAAAAGACAGTAATAAAACCCGAACACGGGCAGAACACATTCTTGAATAGAAGAGACTTCAGTGAAGATTTCCGGAGAAAGGCAGAGGGCTGGCACACATGGCAACGAAAAGGGGAACTGGAAGGAGGAACGGTCAAATTTCTCACCATCTTCCAGCCTTGGGGGGGGGGGTCTTTATCTCACCAATTCCTCACTTTCCTCCTTTTCTCTCTCCCTCCTTCCCTCTTAGGAGCAAAACCAACAAATCGGTTCCCTCGTGTCCTGTCAAGCGGCTTCCTCCACTCCTGACCTCTCAGCCCTCGCCAACATCCATACTCACATCCCTAAGTGGGCTTGATATCAAGGCAATGCCCCCAGCGCGGCTCCCTCTATACAAAGAATTCTGGGGCCCACTGCTGGGATAAGATATTTTTCTTCTCCCTACCTCTGTCGTAGGTTTTATGCAGCCATCATACTCTACATGTAACTACACAGTCTACTAACTGAACAAATATGCTACATGCTTACTTGAATCCAACTTTGTGCCAATCAGTGGTGACACTGGAGCAGACATACCCCCTGATGCCAAGCCGCGCGGGGTCCGGAGGAGGCACGCAGGCGAGTGAAGAAACCCATGGTACAAGAACTACCGGAGAGCTATGAGGCAGACAGTACCAGGAGGGCATCTCACCACATCTGAAGGTTTGGGGAAGTCAGGCACGGATGGGAAAAAAAAAAAAAAAAAAAGCCTGCTTGTCAGAAGAAAACACACAAAAGCACCAAGATGACCGAGAACATGGCATATCTGGGAATGTGCAATTAGCACACAGGCAAATGCAAGAGAAGGAAAGGGCCAGAAGACACGGCAAGACTCCCAATTCACAAAGACTCTGGCTGGAAAAGGTATGCCTTTTATTCTAAAGGCAAGAGGAGCCAAGGGAAGATTTTACCCAGAGGATTAAGATAACCATTTCTGTACCTGAGAGAAACCAGCAGCAGGACAGAAAATGAGTTAGAAAGGAATTCACACGAAGACAGCAAAGCCAACGCACAGGTTGGTAACAATGGTTGAGGCCAGAAACGATAAAGGCTACACTAAGGCACTGAAATCAGGGAAAGAAAAGAAAAACTGAATTCCTTAATATTTATTAATACTACTAGGCACAGGGTGAAAATACTGGAAATCACTAAAATCATGAAATTCTGAATAGCTGTAGTACAATCTCTTCAGTTCAAAATGATAATCCTTGGGGCGCCTGGGTGGCTCAGTCGGTTAAGCGGCTGCCTTCGGCTCAGGTCATGATCCCGGGGTCCTGGGATCGAGCCCCGCATCGGGCCTCTGCTTCTCCTTCTCCCTCTGTCCCTGCTCGTGTTCTCTCTCTCGCTCACTCTCTCAAATAAATAAAATCTTTTAAAAAATGATAATCCTGGGTGGCTCAGTTGGCTAAGCGACTGCCTTCGGCTCAGGTCATGATCCTGGAATCCTGGGATCGAGTCCCGCATTGGAGCCCGCTTCTCCCTCTGACCCTCTTCCCTCTCGTGCTCCCTATCTCTCATTCTCTCTCTCTCAAATAAATAAATAAAATCTTTAAAAAAATGATAATCCTTAAATGACCATGAAATCATAAAGTACTTGCAGCAAAAGAAAAGATCAATTTTCAAAACGTTGTACATGAACTGTATCCATTTGTTAAAACTCAGAACTGTATGCAAAGAACAGTGAATGCTACTGTACGTAAATTATACTTCGATACAAAAATATGAGAGCTATAAAGAACCATGAAAGTATTTTTTTGTTTTTTGGGTTTTTTCCCATGACAGTATTTTTTAAACATGAATGTTATAAAGAAGAGATTTTCAGATTCAACAAGAATTTTCTTGATGTTTACTTGGTTATTGTTTTGCACCCATATCTGTCTCAAAGATAATGCTTGCTTTTTAGAAAAGCCACATATTTTCTAACAGCAATACAAAGCTTCTAAGACTTATTTTTCAAAATGCACACATTTTTGGTACATCTTACACTACATTATCCAAGCAGCTTGTTCTTCAATTTTATAAAAAGATTACTTATTAATGCATTATTCCTAAATGTTACAAGCTTTTCTGTCCTTGCTATAATTGCATGTGATTCAATAACATATTATTTAATATGCAGATGTGTGTGGGGGTGTATACAGACTTGGTGAACATAAACTTTGTGAACTAAATGTATGTGAAATGTCTGTGGGATTTCCAAAAGAAGATGACCAGTGGACAGTAAAGAATTTTATGATAGTAGATTATTTGAAAACTCACAATTATTATAAAACATACAGCTTTACAAGAACCATCAACTTGAATACTTCATTTCCTGGCCAGGTCCTACGACTGAGATTAATACACACAAAAATGTGAAGAAAAAGACAATTTAGGGAACAATATGGCACATCAAAAGGATTGCATCAAAGTTTTTAGGAGATTTATTTTCAGAGGCAAGCTTCCTCAGTATTAGTTTATCACTTAGTGTTAATTTATCCATCACTAGCTGACAGTTTAAAGACAACCACACCTTGAACCTGAATCTGGATAAACAAAGAACAGAGCCACACTACTGACATTCTGCACGGCTTGCCTTATTCTGAAGGTCTACCTTCATTTGCAGTGGGAGTCATGCTGCAGTATTTTGGCAAGCAAAACATTAGACAACTTACACATGATAAAAACTGAAACCATTACAGCAAAGTAAACACTCCAGATTCCCAAGTGCCACAGAAATTATTTTGGTATTTGTTGACATATTTTAAATTGTACCTTCCATGCAAGATGTAAAGTAGTTTTCAAACAGTCCAAAGTAATATTCCCAAGAGTCAGATTTCAATTTGATGTAAGAAAATACAGCAGCACTTTGTCCCTCCAAAGCCATAACCTCATTTTTCCACTGCAATTCTATTGTCGCCTCTAAGCCCGATTCTACTGTGAGAAAGAACTTTATCAACACCCTTTCCTTTTTCTAGTTTCCAGACTACCATCCTCTGACCCCCAAGTTCGCAATTCAGAAGGAAAGGTCAAGGAGTGCTCTGGAAGGACTTTGGGGCACTAGAGCTCTACAGGACCATGCCCCCCTGTTGTCCCCTCCTTTTCTTATTTCAGACAGGGAGTGTGTAAACCATTTCCCTGAAACCATGTCAAGCAATAAACACCTCCGATTTTATCATAAGGGTATGAGCACAATGGTGTTGCCATGTAACAAGTCACAGAACTTTTGTGCCTCTTAAACACTATGATAGGGCTCCCTGGTCACTTAAATTTTTTTTCTTATTTTAAAATGATTTCAAAATCTAAAGTTGCTAATGGACAACTCTCATATTCAGAATTACCAATCTTTAACATTCTGCCACACTTCTCTTATTTGTACGCTCACGCATAACCACACACTCTCACAACATGACTTATTTTTTCTGATCTACTCAGAGTAGTTTGCACATACCATGCATCTTTGTCCCTTAATATTTCGGTATTTCTAAAAATGCTTTTAAGTAACCTCAGTTTGGTTAGCAAATTCAAAGATTTAATATTGATAAAATACTTTAATCTATGCTCCCTACCCTGATTTGTCAACTGTCTGATCTTCTTTGTGATTGTTAATTTTACGTGTCAGCTTGGCTGGACTATATGGTGCCCAGATATGTGGTCAAACATTATTCTGGGTGTTTCTATGAGGGTGTTTCTTTGTATAAGACTAGTATTTCATTAGTAGACTTTGAGTAAAGCCGACTGTCTTCCATAAAGTCAGGTGTGTACACAAGCCTCCATCATCAAATGGAAGTGGTACACATGAGATTGGGGCTGAGTAGGCCCCGAAAGCAAACAATCTGAGCAAGTGGCCCCAAATGCCTGTGGTCTTCACTCCTGCCACTCTACCTCTGCTCTCCCAGCCTGCACCTATGGCCTCATGAGGAGGTCCCTAAGATCAGGAGACAGAAAAGACAAGACCCAGGCCTGGGTACAGATGGTTCTACACAACATGCAGCCAACACCTGGAAGTGGATGGTTACAACACCACAGCTCCTTTCTGGGATATTCCTCAAGGACTGTGAAGGCACAGAAATGAAGACTGCATGAAGAAGTGTTTCTTCCGTATTTTGTTATTAGTGTATGCGTGCATGCATGCACTTGTATAAAACAAGTATCTTTGTTCTCTCCCCTCTCTTATTCCCTTATCATGTAACATATGATGTATTGACTTTACATCATAGTATTTAATTTACAGGATGGATATCAAGGAGAAAAGTAAACATCACTCAAGAACTGTGAATCCTCTTCTGCAAAATGGTTAATGTGTTTTCTGTTGTACACAGGATAGCTGTATCATGTTAGCTGCAAGTTTCACCTTGTTATTCTCCTTACTTGGAGGTTAAGTATGATTTAAGGAGATGGCATATGGATATTTGGTCAAATAGTCAAGCGCTATTCTGGGTGTTTCTGTGATGGTGTTTTTGAATAACAATTAAATCTAGGAACTTTAAGTAAAGCAGATAGTCTTCCGCAACGTGGGTGGGCCTCGTATGATCAGTTGAAAGGCTAAATAGAACAAAGAGACCAGTCTGTCCTGAGGAAGAGAATTCTCCAGCACACTGCCTTCAGAACAGTATTGGATCATCACCTCTCCTGTCTCCAGCCTGCTGGCCCACCCTTGCAGATTTTGGATTTGCTAGCCTCCAGAATCACATGAGCCCATTCTTTATAATAAATCTCTTTATACACACTCTCTCTCTTTCTCGGTTCTGTTTTTCTGGAGAACCTCAACTAACACATCCTTTAATAGCACTTTCTCCTTGAGTATAAAATCCAGTATGCAATCACATATTGCACTTACTTTGTCATGTCCCTTTAATCTTATTTAATCTGGAAGACTTCCTCAAGCTTGGTCTTTTACAACTGATGTTTTTGAAACACAGAGATCATTATTGTTGTTTATTTAAGCAGAATTCTGTTTGACCGAAGTCTGCTCATGACTCAGGTTGTGCATACCAGCTCGAGTACTACTTAAATGATGTGTACTTCTCAGGGTATCACAACCAGAAGCATACAATGTTTGTCTGTCCCATATTGGTGACATTAGTTTTACTGATTTATTTTTTATTTACTTATTTTATTTCTTATTTTAAATAGGCTACACACCCAACATGGGGCTCAAGATCAAGAGTCACATGCTCTTACCGGCTAAGCCAGCCAGGCACCCTGGTGATGTTAGTTTTGATCATCCAGTCAAGGTGGTCCAGTTTCTCGATTACATAGGTACTGATTTTCCCCCTGCAATAAGCAATCTGTGGAGAGACACTACAGGGCCACTAAGATATCCTGTTCCTCATCAAACTCCCACACCTAGACTTAGCATCCATTAAAGATTCTTGCCTAAACCAATCTTTACTATATGATTATGAAATAATAAAATCTTTAACAAATAATAATAACCATAATAATTTTAATAATAATTTTTGTAATTATAATTTTCCACCTCTTCCACCCCTTCTGTGTTTATCAGTTAGCACTGTACTTTAAGAAGAGTCCTCCCTTCTTCCTATCTATCATCAGAATATTCATGGATGACCATTTTTTCAGTGGCTTAAAATTCATTCCAGTCCTTAATATTTTCCTGCAGAAATTGACCCAGATTTGGTCTGTGGAAGCATCTTCAAGCTGGCTTCTGTGTCCTGACATGATCCCTTCATTTATTTTCTTCCTTCCTTCCTTTTTAGCATTTCTTTGCTTCCTCTTACAAGTAGCCTTGATTCCTTTTTTTTTTTTTTAAGATTTTATTTATTTATTCATGACAGACAGAGAGAGAGAGAGAGGCAGAGGGAGAAGCAGGCTCCCAAGGAGCAGGGAGCCCGATGTGGGACTCGATCCCAGGACCCTGGGATCATGACCTGAGCTGAAGGCAGACGCTTAACCATCTGAGCCACCCAGGCGCCCGCCTTGATTCCTTTTAAGGGTAAATGGTATTTAGGAGCCAAGATCTGGGTGCCAGATGTGCTCACTGATACTGGGGATCTTGCCTTCTAGGCCTTTTCATGAACAGAGCTAGGATATGTATATTTATGCCATTTTATATATATTTACATCTTCTGTACATAAATACTCATGCTGTGTATGGACTTATGTTGTACACGGACTTATACTGTATACACATGTAGTATGTGTGTTTCAAAATACTGTAAGAGATGCCTCACTGAGTTGGTGTAAACTATTTGCCTATAATTTTCTAGTGTAGAAAATCAGCTGTATATGAAATCATTTGACCTTAAACTTATTTACCGGTTTAAGTCGTATGAAATGAACCAAAAAGCATATGGCCAACTCACCCAGAAAAATAAGATCATGATGAGTACAAGAGTAATGATCTAACTCTGAATGATGAAACCCAAATATTATAACGTCGAACCAATGGAATGTGAAGTACACCAATAATGTCCATGTTTCTAAGATCGTCTGCCAGGCCATCGCTAAGCCACTTCCCATCAAATAACCGGTGCTCACCTCCCTGTATACTTCCAAGAAATATCCGAATGTCAGCAACTAGAGGATACATGGTGGGGAAGCTGAAGCAGAAAAAGAGGCTGAGCAATCTGAAGAGTCAGGTCCTAACACCCCTTTCCAACCATCTTCTTAGCTTGGAAATAAATGCATAAATTTGAGAATGTTTACATGATTTGCATGGTTTCTTAGTTCTGCTTCTGGATGTTTCATTGTGAAAAACTAGATTTTTGCTGTGACCTCAAGTAAAACTGAAATCAAATCTAAAATTGGGAACAAACATGTACACATACTTATGTTCTAAGTGTTCTTATGCAATACAAATTACAAATAGTTATATACACAATGTAATTTAAGGTTTACATGCTGTTCTTTTATGTACGGCCCCATCTTGTTTTAGTCCCAGCTCTAGAAATAAATATTACCGGCTCATCAACAGTCCTTTTCCCCAGTCTGTTTGGATAGAACTCACTGTCTGGCAGACTCCTCAGGAAGACCACTTGTGTAGGATATTCTTTGAGTTCTTGCATACTCAAAACTTTTTCTATAGCCTCAATCCTGAAGGCAACTGTCTGAGTATAATCCTTGGTTTGCATTTCCTTTCCTTAAGTTGTTTTTTGTTTTTTTTTTAAGTCACTCCAGGGTTGCCCTGCTGTGTACGTTGCTTTTGAGAAGTCTGGTGTCAGCTAATTATTCTACCATTGTGTAATTTATTTGATCTTTTGGCCCGAAGCTCTGAGAATTTGTTTAATCTTTAAAGTCTAATAGTATTACTAGGATATGTCTCACAGCTTTTCTCCAATGCCCCTTATTCATTTTCATTGGAATCTATTCTTCCTTTGGGTCTTTGTTATTTAGTCTTCATTCCGATATGATTGTTTTTTCTTTTTCTTTTTTTTTTCCCCCTCATCTGATCAACTCTCATTGCTGAATTTTTGGAGAGTTTTGTTTTGTCCATTTCTTGTTTAGTTTTTGAATATCTGATTTAAGGTGTTCTTCAACATCACCTAGTGCTTTTCTAAGGATATTTATTCGGTTGGGAGTATTGTATTCCTATGTTTGTTTTGCATAACAGCTGGATTTAGGGGAGACTGCATCAGCTGGAATGTTCGATTTGCATTTTCTATTTTCTTTTTATAATAGCTTTGTATTTTCTTTTTTCTTCTATTTTTAGGTCTTTGGTCTACAGGGTTCCTAGTGGTATAAAAGGAGCCTATCAGTTTAGTGGGGTTCACTTTGTTTAATGGGTGACAGGAAAGCATTAGTAGGTAAGTTATCTTGTTTCTGCAAGGTCTGTAATTTTCTCCTTTTCTCTCTTTCCCTTCACTGGCCACATCCCCCAGATGCTCACACCTTCCTCAGTTATTCTCCAGAAGCAGTTCTTCTTTCACATTGCCACTTCTGCTCCTCCTCCTTTTTGACCATTCCTTGCTCAAAGCTGTGAGCTACCAAGTCCCAGGGCTGGAATCAGTATTTTCCAACATACTGTTGACATTCTCTTTCTGAGGGTGATCTTTGCCTGTGTTTTGCCTCAGTTTTCTGTGCTTCTCTCTTCTTTTTCGAAGACTCTGTTAAGACTTCCCTCTCCCACTCTATGCCCCACAGGACTTCTGTAGCAAGAGCTCTGCCAGAATTTGGTATGGTTTTTCTTTCCCTACTTAGATGTAATCTGAAGAGTATGGTATTCCCTGTCTTCCAGCAAAGCCGATGATATGGGTCAGAAGTAGTTTTATCTTCTATTTAATATCATGAGTTTTTTTGGGGGGGGCGATGTATATGGAGATTTGGAATCAGGCAACTGTCATTATCCTCCAAATCTAAAAGATCTATCCTTGCTCATGGTTAAAGTGTCATTTCTGAAGTCCTCTCTTCTCCTACCCCCCAAAAATCTTCAAGGCAACTAGGAAGTTTCCAGCTTGGTCTGGGAGTCTCTTAGAAGTGTTCCAAAAGTTAAAAACCCTCCAACCCATCCCCACCTGACCCTCAATTGAAAGCTAAATGTCAGTATCCTTTTTCTGTTAAAAAAAAAAAAAAAGGTGGATCCTTTGCAGCATTATAGTCTTAAAAAATTCCAAATGCCTTCATATGAGATTTTCCCTACAGGAGGTTTTATCACTGAGAATCATCTAAATTATATTACAGTAACATATTACCCCAAAATTTCAATGGCTCAAAACAAGTTTACTTCTCATTCATTCTTCATGTGCACTGTGGTTTACCTAGGGGTTCTGTTCCGTGTCTTCTTTACTCCAGTACCCAGGATCACAGAGAAGCCACCATCTAGAGTACTGTCAGTTGCTAAAGCAGTGGGAATAAAAAGCTTTGGAGGGTGTCATACTGGCAAATTTTTTTCAAATTTTTATTTAAATTCTAGTTAACATATAGTGTAATATTGGTTTCAGGAGGAGAATTTAGTGATTTATCACTTACATACAATACCCAGCACCCACCCCAACAAGAGCCCTCCTTAATCCCCATCACCCATTTAACCCATCCTCTACCCACCTCCCCTCCAGCAACCCTGTGTGTTCTCTATAGTTAGAGTCTCTTATGGTTTGTTTCCCTCTCTCTCTTTTGTTTTGTCCCCTTTCCTTATGTTCATCTGTTTTGTTTCTTAAATTCCACATATGAGTGAAATCATATGGTATTTGTCTTTCTCTGAATGACTTATTTCACTTAGCATAATACCCTCTAGCTCCATCCACATTGTTGTAAATGGCAAGATTTCATTCTTTTTGATGGCTGAGTAGTATTCCATTGTGTGTGTGTGCGTGCGTGTGTGTGTGTGTGTACATCTTCTTTATCCATTCATCAGTCAATGGACACCTGGGCTCTCTCCCTACACTGGCTATTGTTAATAATGCTGCTATATAAACACTGGGGTGCATATACCCCTTTGAATCTGTATTTTTGTATCCTTTGGGTAAATATCTCATAGTGCAATTGCTGGCTCCTAGGGTGGTTCTATTTTTTTATTTAAATTCAATAGCCAACATATAGTATGTCATTAATTTAAGATGTAGAGTTCTGTTATTCATCAGCTGCATATAACACCCAGTGCTCATCACATCACACGCATTCAAATTGGCAAAGAAGAAGTCAAACTCGCACTCCTTGCAGGTGACATGACACTTTATGTGGAAAACCCAAAAGACTCCACTCCAAAATTGCTAGAACTCATACAGGAATTCAGCAACATGGCAGGCTATAAAATCAATGCACAGAATTCAGTTCCATTTCTATACACTAACAATGAGACAGGAGAAAGAGAAATTAAGGAATCAATCCTATTTACAATTGCACCAAAAACCGTAAGATACCAAGGAATAAACGTAATAACCAAAGAGGTAAAGGACCTATCCTCTAAAAAAACTACAGAACACTTACAAAAGAAATTGAGGAAGACACAAAGAAGTGGAAAAATATTCCATGCTCATTGATTGATTGGAAGAACAAATATTGTTAAAATGTCTGCACTACCCAGAGCAATCTACACATTCAATGCAATCCCTATTAAAATACCATCAATATTTTCCACAGAACTGGAACAAATAATCCTAAAATTTGTATGGAACCAGAAAAGACCCCAAATAGCCAAAGAAAGGTTGAAAAAGGAAACCAAAGCTGGTGGCATCACAATTCTGGATTTCAAGCTCTATTACAAAGCTGTAATCATCAAGACAGTATGGTACTGACATAAAAACAAACACACAGATCAATGGAATAGAACAGAGAACCCAGAAATGGACCCTCAACTCTGGCCAACTAATCACTGACAAAGCAGGAAAGAATATCCAATGGAAAAAAGACAGTCTCTTCAACAAATGGTGTTGGGAAAACTGGACAACCACATGTAGAAGAATGGAACTGGAGCATTTTCTTACACCAAACACAACGATAAGCTCAAAATGGATGAAAGACCTAAATGTGAGACAGGAATCCATCAAAATCCTAGAGCAGAATACAGGCAGCAACCTCTTTGACCTTGGCCGCAGCAACTTCTTGCTAGACACGTCTCCAAAGGCAAGAGAAGCAAGGGCAAAAATGAACTACTGGGACTTGATCAAGATAAAAAGCTTTAGCACAGCAAAGGAAACAGTCAACAAAACTAAAAGGCAACCTACAGAATGGGAGAAGATATTTGCAAAAGACATATCAGACAAAGGGCTAGTATCCAAGATCTATAAAGAACTTATCAAACTCAACACCCAAGAAACAAATACCCCACTCAATAAATGGACAGAAGACATGAACAGACATTTCTCCAAAGACATACAAAAGGCTAATAGACACATGAAAAAATGCTCCACATCACTTGGCATCAGGGAAATACAAATCAAAACCACAATGAGATACCACCTCACACCAGTCAGAATGGCTAAAATTAACAAGTCAGGAAATAACAAATGTTGGCAAGGATGTAGAGAAAGGGGAACCCTCTTATATTGTTAGTGAGAATGTAAGCTGGTGCAGCCACTCTGGAAAACAGTATGAAGCTTCCTCAAGAAGTTAAAAATAGAGCCTCCCTACGACCCAGCAATTGCACTACCATGTATTTACCCCAAAGATACAAACATAGTGATCCAAAGGGGCACCTGCACCCCAATGTTTATAGCAGAAATGTCCACAATAGCTAAACTGTGGGAAGAGCCCAGATGTCCATAGACAGACGAATGGATAAAGAAGATGTGGTGTGTACATACACACACACACACACACACAGGAATATTACTAAACCATCAAAAAGGATGAAATTTTACTATTTACATCGACATGGATGGAAATGGAGGGTATTATGCTGAGCAAAGTAAGTCAGAGAAAGACAATTATCATATGGTTTCACTCATATGAGGAATGTAAGAAACAGCACAGAGGATCACAGGGGAATGGAGGGAAAACTGAAAGGGCATGTGATGTGATGGGTAGTTCTATTTTTAACTTTTTGAGGAACCTCCATCCTGTTTTCCAGAGTGGCTGCACCAGTTTGCATTCCCACCAACAGTATAAGAGAGTTCCCCTTTCTCCACATCCTTGCCAACATCTGTTGTTTCATGTGTTGTTAAATTTTAGCCATTCTGACAGGTGTCATAGTGGCAATTAAAGGCACAAGGCCTGAAGTCTTAGGTGTGACCTCTGATCAATTTCATTCTTCTGAACTAGTCACATGACTCCATTCAGCTACAAATAGACCTGTCTTGTGCCAGTAGGAGAACCAGAAATCCCTACAATAGAAATGCATCTTAAACCTAAAAGATGCCTAAATAATTCTGTTAACAGCAATAAGAAAATGTACTTCTTAGCATGTGAAAACTAGACTGACTCTTAATACTAAAACCAAAGAAATCATGATCTAATGAAATTCAAATGACATGCAGTAAATCCAAATAAGCCTGTCAAATACATGTAATGTTTTAGTTGGCCAAATGATGGCAACTAAAATGCTTTGATCAGAATTTCCATTAAACAAATTTAGCTATTACCAAAGTTAAAGCCTATTGCCAACATTAAATTATGGAAGATAACTGAACCATAAGACCCTTCTGGAGAGAATTACATAATTTTTAATAAAGGGAACCACTAATATATGCACACATAGGCTTACATTTATATGCCCAGAGATGTTTACCTACATACAGATTTAGATGTTATTAATTACCTGTTTAACTTAAATATATCAGCATAGCTGAAAGGGCAGTAAACATAGAGGAAAGTATTTAATGTTGGATTTATAGTAGTTCTTAATTTGGGCTATATATCAGGAAGATAAACAGGCAAGTTCTAAAGTATCTATAATATCTCGACAATAGTAAGTTGATAAGCATAAACGTTTTTTATAAGTCAAGGACATCCATGGTAAAGGAAGATTAACCACAGAAAAAGATTTTTTCTTTCTTTGCTATGTACCTGCAAAAGGGAACTTTAAAGGACTATTACAATAATTAAAAATTGAATACCCACAGACTCCTTGTGGGAAGTAACATAAAAAATTCAATTTTGCTTTCCTATTATTTGCTTTATTATTGCCTTCTATTTCAATAGCTACTAAAATGAAGATGAAAACCATACTGGCTTTTAAAAATTAGGGCTTTCCACAGGCACCTGGATGGGCTCAGTCAGTTAAGCACCCAACTCTTGATTTTGGCTCAGATCATGATCTCACGGTCATGGAATTGGGCTTCGTGTGGGGCTCCATACTCAGTGGGGAGTCTGCTTGGAATCTCTCTCTCCCTCTCCCTCTCCTGCACCCCCCTCCCCACACTCTCTCTCTCTAAAATAAATAAATCTTTTAAAAAAATTAAAATATAAAATAAAAAGGGCTTTCCACTTTGCTCAGCTGCCCTTATTTATGATATTGAAATTGTCTGCCAAAAAAACAGAGAAAAGATATTAAGATTTCATATTAACAAAAACGGTAGTAACTGGGCAACAGTTAAGCAAAAGCATACCTATAAAAATTTCATCCTAATTAAAAAATTAAAACCCCGGGTACACTTTGAAACATTTGTTCTACAAATATTTAACCACTCCTAATTACACATAGCATTCTAAAACAGTAGGGGCTTAGAGCCTCACTGTGTAGATTAGAATCCACACTCCATTTACTGGCGATGCATTCTCAGACAAGTTGCTTAACCTCTATCTGTATCTCTGTATCCTCCATTGTAAAATGAGAATACTAATAGTACCAGCCTTGTAAAAATTTGCTGTGGGATGGAAAGAGCTAAAATATTCAAAATTCTTAGTAAACTCAGCGCCTGGCCAGAGCAGATACGGTACAGATTAAATAAGCTAACGCATGCACACACTGGCGCCACATATATATAGTAAGTGCACGACACAGGTTAACTGTGGCTATAAGTCACTGAAATAAAATCATTTACTGACTTCTAATTTCAAGACGGGAAAGACCTTTCGATATCCTAGTCTTTCCAAAAAATTGCTCCCAAACAAGGTAAACAAGAAACAGAAACACACTCCACAATTAATAATACCCAAAGAATTCTACAATCCTGAGCTACAAGGCATTGAGGATAGAAAACACTTGAAAGAACCGTGGGGCTCCTGGGTGGCTCAGTCAGTTAAGTGTCTGACTTCGGCTTAGGTCCTGATTTCAGGGTCCTGGGATCAAGCCCCGCATCCAGCTCCCTGCTCAGCAGGGAGTTGGCTTCTCTCCCTCTGCCATTCTCCCTGCTCATGCTCTCTTTCTCTCTCTCAAATAAATAAATAAAATCTTAAAAAAAAAAAAAAGAACGGTAAATGATTCAGGAGAGGGGAAAAAGGTCAAGTGAAAATGCCTGAGCAAGCTAAATTACCTCTAGGGGACCCCAACAAAGCTTGGGATATGGAGGCAGAGGTAACCATTGACTGACTGGGAGGAGGGAAATGAAACATGAAAACAGGGAAAATGGCTGAAAGCCTTTCAAGGAGTTTTACTCCACAGGTCCCCACACTCACATGACACAGGATTAATAATCTGGAGATGGAAAGAACCAGATTTGTGGTTATCAGATATAGCAAGGGACAAGGATGAGGCAGGAGACCAAAAACAAAAAATTAAATAGAAGCCCACATATCCCCTGCTCACTCCGAAAGCAGAGGACCAGGCTAGTGCTCCCCAAATAATAGTCTGAAGGATCCTTCTTGGGAGAAATGGACAATCTTGAGTAAAAGCCATATTGATACTGACATGTGGCATTCCCAATACAAAAGCTCTACTGTATAAGCCTCCAACTAGCAATGGAAGTATCCCTCACACAAAGTTTCTAACCAGTGTTTTAGTGTCTCACTCAGGTTACCAGTCAAGGATCACAAAGTAATTGAGGAAAATACCTAACATACAAGACATCAAAATAAACAAGAAAAAAGGGAAACAGAAGAAAGAGTGGTAACGCAAGGTACAAGAAAAATAAAGCTTTACAGAAAGTATAATTCATATCCTTAAAGAAATATATTTTAACCATAAAACACAAATGGGGTACAATTTAAAAGGAATAAACCGATGGGGCGCCTGGCTGGCTCAGTCTGTTGAGCATGCAACTCTTGATCATAGGGTTTTAAGTTCGAGCCCCACACTGGGTGTAGAGATTACTTAAAAATAAAAAGTCTTAAAAAAAAAAAAAAAGGAGGGGCCCTTGGGTGGCTCAGTCAGTTAGGCAGCCGACTCTTGATCTCAGCTCAAGTCTTGATCTTGGGAATTGTGAGTTCAAGCCCCACACTGGTCTCCATGCTAGGCATGGAGCCTGCTTAAAAAAAAAAAAAAAAAGAATAAAGTAAAAAGTAAGTGTTTAGAAATTTTTAATATCTGAAAAAAAATGTCTTGAAGATCTGGATGAAAAAGTGAAAGAAAGAGGCCAAAACTAAAGTAAAAAATGGAAGGAGATGAACAACAGGGGAGAAAAATAAGAATGTTACAAAATAATCTAACAGAATTCTAGAAAGCGTGAATAAAAGAACCAAGAGGAAGAAATTATCAAATCTATAATTAAAAAAACACTCTGAGAACTACAAGAGTTTCATGGGGTACACTCAGTGCTTAACATAATGAATAAAAAAATATAGTATCCAAACGTAAATGTGAAATTTATATTTCTGTGTATATGTGAAATTCCAAAATTCCAAACCAAGGATGTAGAGAAGATCCTAAAACCCTCCTGAGATTAAAAAAAAAAAAAAAAATCATATACAAAGCACTGGATATCAGAATGCATCAAACTTCTCATCAGCATCCTTAGAAACTAGAAGATAATGAGACATGCCTCAAAATCCTGAGTGACAATTCAATCTAGAATTCTGTACCAAGCCAACCTATCACACATATGAGAACATCATAAAGACATTTTCAGATTTGAGAAATATTTAAGGGAAAAAAGCCACAGGATCCAGAAAACAGGAATAAGTGCATCATTCCCAAGATGATAATGAAGTAAAGTCCCATGATGACAATTATGAAGTTGTAGAGAGGGCAACAAATCCTGATGAAAAAAAGACAGAAGGTTCCAGAAGGAATGTCATCAAGAAAAAAGTAGAGCTCACGGATTATCACATCTACAGAAAATCATATTGAAAAGTATTTTACAGAGCTGTTAAAAACATGTGGTAACACTCAGAGTCTCGGAGAAAATTAAATAAATGAAAAGACTGGGGTAATTTAACTCTAGGAAAAAAATGTTTATGTAATGAAGGAAACAAAAACATGAAACACTTAGCTCAGCAATGAATATTTATTTAGCTATCTACTAAGGGTTGAATATGGATTCAACCAAAATTGTAATGTAATTCCATTATTGTAGATGGGCAAAGAAATAAAGGTCTATGTTTGAGGACTCAAGAGCTTTTAAATGTCACTTATAATTGGTAGGCAATATTAGAAGAGACTACAAACTGAGAATGGAAGGTCAGGAGGGTCAGGGACTGATTTTGCTTTGGTGTAAGCCTTGTAGTGCTATCTAAGTATCGACATGGATTATTTTGTTGCGTACTCCTTATGGCAGACACTACAGGTTGGTCCACCTAAAAACACTGGTCTCCACCACCTCCTTCCTTGTCTAGAGAGGTCAGGAAGCTAAATACTCAATTTCACAGCCTCCCTTGCAGAAGGATGGCCATATGACACCATGTGGCCCAAAACAAAACATACAGAAAAGTCTGTTGAACGTAAAAATTCAACAAGCATTGTTAAGCAGAGTTGGAGGGTCCCAGCCAAACACATAAAATCAGAAAGATTTCTTTACTGATCCAGCTACACTGGGAAACCCAAAAGAAGAAAAGTGACTTTGGGAAGTTGTAACTTAGAATTTTAAAGATAACTTTTACGTTGGTTTACAACAATACATGCCAGTCTCAAAAGCTCATCATCACTACTGATAAGGTAGCAATGTTCACACTAATTTGGAGGTTCAGCAAATTCAACACCCAGAGTTCAAATACAAGCCCCCAACTGAGAAAGACAGGCCTCCAAGATTTGCGGAAAGCACATTCACTTCACAAAAGACAACATTAATCCTTAGAGCTTCCCCCAGATAATTTTATCTAAAATCAGACAGCAGAGAAGCAGCAATGAAATGCAGGGCAAGCAAGAGAATGGAAACAAGAAACAAAGGAAGAAAAAAGGAAATACTATAAAAAGTAAACAAAATACTTCTAAAACACACAGCAGTCTAGGACCACCTGAATATGGGAACACCAACAGTCTCACACATCTTCAGCACTGCTATCAAAACACAGCATATTAAATGTTTTTCACAGTCATTTAAAAAAAAGAAAAGGTTAAATTATATCCAGAAAACTCTGTTAAGAAAGGGATATCAGTTTCATTTGTAGGATTTAGTGATTCATCACTTACATATAATACCCAGTACTCATCAGAACTAATACTACACTGTATGTTAACTAACTGGAATTTAGGGGACCCTGGGTGGCTCAGTCAGTTAAGCATCTGCCTTTGGCTCTGGTCATGATCCCAGGACTCTGGGACAGAGCCCCACGTTGGGCTCCTTGCTCAGCGGGGAGCCTGCTTCTCCCTCTGTCTGCTGCTCCTCCTGCTTGTGCTCTCTCCCTCTCTCTCTCTCTGACAAATAAATAAATAAAATCTTAAAAACAAAAAAAACCTAACTGGAATTTAAATAAAAACTTGGAAGAAATAAAAAAGAAAGGGATACAAGGCATGTAACCACAAGGCATGCAGCATAAAGAACCACTTTTACACAATGACAAACAATCCAACAGAAAACCCAGTTTTTAAGGGGGCAAGTAACAAGAACCAACAATTTCACAAAAGAGGAAAACCAAGCGGTCAATAAACCTATTAAGCCTATCAATTTCAGGGAATTGCTAATTCAAAAAGAGAGATTACCTTACTTCCATTAAATCGATAAAAATTAAAAACCTGACAATATCAAGAGTTGGCAAATAAAGTAAAATTAATTCCTGTCATACTGGTAGAGATATGAACTGATCGCATCAATTTCGAAGGCAATTTAGCAATACTGAATAAAGTTGAAGGTGTGCATACCTACCTACAACTCAGTGATCCCATTCAAAGGTATATACCATAGATGGACTCTTGCACATATGTATGTGAAGACATATACAACAGTCAATATTACTTCATGACAGCAAAAAATTAAAAACCTAAATGTCCATCAACAGGACAAAAGATAAAGAAATTATTATATAATCATACAGGTGAATACCATACAGCAGTGAAAATAAATTTTAAAAAGTTATAAAATGTCCATACAAACAACTCTCACTTACAATGTTAGCAAGGAAGGATGTGGATAATACAGGTAATAAGGACACACCTATGGGTAATAAAGATGCGTATATAACATAATGTCATTTATGTAAAGAGAAAGACATGTAAAACCTCATTATGTACTGTAATTTATGGACATATACCTACACTATAGAAGTATAAAAGCAGTTCTGGGATGACAAAAACTAAATTCAGGACAGCGGTTACTTCTGAAAAAGAAGACAAAGAGAAGAATGGGATCAAGGAGGGGTTCAGAGGCTTCAACTGAATTAGCAATGCTTTGTTTCCTGAAAAACAGGTATTAGCTCAACATCACAAAATATTAAGATTAGATAATGCTAGTTGGTAGGTTTATGGGTGTTCATTCGTTACAGCTATCAGAAAAGATCCATGCTTTTAAAAGTGACCTCTTAAACAAAACAAAACAAAAAACTAAAGTAATGAGAATTGACAAATTTCTAAAGATACAAAAACAGCTTTTCTTCCTTGGCTTGCCACCCTCACTCCTCACCACCACAGACCTTGCACACCTCCAACTTGAAAATAAATAAATGAATATATCAAGGTATGTGCGTCTGAGGCAGGGTGAAAAATCAGTCATGGAAAAAAAAATGCTAGGTAGAGCTGTTTCTGGAGTCCAAAATTATCTGTATTCACACCCAGTTTTGCCACTTGCAACCTGTGTAAACTTAAGCAGAGAAAGCCCTTAACCTTAGTCTCATCTTCTGTACCACAAGGACAGTAACAGCACTTACCGCACAGGGCACTTGAGGAATTAATGAGAATGCATAGGTAGAGCACCTGCCTGAATTATACTACTAAAAACGCAATCACAACTGATTATGGTACAGTGAATCTCACGCACTGCCTCAAAAAAGTGGTTTGTTCCAATCTTCTGAATGGCTCACCAGTGACAATGATAAAAATAGTAGGGTCAAATGTCTTCTTGTCATGTCCACCTAAAATTAAAGTGTTTCCAAAGAAATTGCTCCATAATTCTAGCTTCATGTGGCTTACTTAGTATTTCTTTTGAGTAGAGCAAAAATAGTCAAAACACAGAATGGTAGAGTTCTAAATTTTTCCTACAAATAGTAAAACTAAGAAAATGATCTTTCAATAAAAAAAAAATATTGAAAAGAATGCCTATTACTTACGGCACACAAATATCAGGCAACTGTCCCTTCTGTTCCCTTTTCTCTTTTTCCTTATTAATTTCAGAATATGGAAAACTAACATATCTATTTTCTGAACAAATTCATTTACAGAGACAAATTTCCCTTCTGATCTGTACATTAGTAAATCAATGCAGTACAATGTTGACTAATGCCTGCTATTTATAACAATATCCTTCTGCAGGGAATTCTGGATGAAGTCAGTCTTTTTCATCCCATGAACTACAATAAAGTTTTATATATCTTACTTATCTTCCAAAATTTTGTCTAATTTTTGTGTCTAATAATCATGGCCTACAATACCAAATGGAATATTGTAAGTAACACATGGAGTACATGGGTCCCCTTAGTCTGAGAAGAAATTGTTCTCTTTTAAAAAAAAATGTTTATAAAAAGTTGGGTAGAAAATTCTATCAACAGAATATTTAATAATTATTATGTAAAGGGCCTGAATTTTCACATATCCAGTTTCTTTAAATTCTTTATTGTGAAATTCTTCATTTTAAAACCAGTTACAGAAAAAGCACAGGCTAGAGATTGGCAAGATGCTAAAAAGTAGCAGTAACTGACCACAGGATGGGATTCTGGCATATCTACACCCAAAGTCAATCAGACAAATTGAGCGTTGGGTATTTAAGAACCCAAGTTTGTCTTTTTTGTAAGTATGGAATTTTAGCCATGTAGCACATAAAATATGTCTTACATAGAAAGTGGCAGAAAGACACTTATACATTAAAACAATCCATTAAAAACATTAATTTTGCAGAACCTTTTCACAAATAATGTTTAAAAAAAAAAAAGAACAAACCATGAATCATTTTAGATTCTAGAGTTTTAACTAGTCAACAATCTTAGAGGTAAGAAAAGATATATATGAAAGTCATTGCAATTTTTTTGAATTCATCAATTAATATTAGAAACTCTATGGGAGAAAGTGGTACATTTGTTATCTTAAACTTTACTGGTATTATAATACAAAGTTGATCACTATTCAGATTTTCTACTTAAAATGGTACAATTCAAAAATTTTAAATGGTACATTCAAATTTTAAAACTGAAGATCAATATGATTTTTAAATATTCACATTATTCACAGCTGATAGAGGTGGCACTCATCAACTGATTGCTTCTCTTCTGCTTTAAGTAAATTTATCTATTTAGTGGGTAAGTACTATGGTAACACAACAAAGAAATGTGGTTTGCTGGTTTAGAGACATTCACAATTTGATGGGGGGAGGGGAAACATATAATTACAATGCAATATAAAAAATGTAATTATTAGAAGTAAAAGTAGTTAGGAACACAAAGAAGTAGCAAATATCTGAGCATGGAAACTGGAAAACTATAGGGAAGACTTCAAAAGAAGAGAAGAATGTAAAGTCTGTGCTCAGGGTTTCAAAGTACAGAGAAACTTTGGGTAAGGGAAATGATAAAGGCTGCCTGATTTCAAATCTTCCTGTTCACCCTCCAAAAAAAAAAACACCTACCATAAAACCAACAAAGAGAGGAAATAAAACCACATTATGAACCATGCCTTCAGCAAGATTAAGGAATACCACAACCTGGGGTGCCTGGGTGGCTCAGTCAGTTAAGCATCTGCCTTCAGCTCAGGTCCTGATGGGTCCTGGAACCGAGCCCCATTGGCTCCCTGAGCAGCGGGGAGCCTGCTTCTCCCTCTCCCTCTGCCACCCCCCCCACCCGCTCCTGTGCTCACATGCACTCTCTCTCTCTCTCTCCCTCTATCTCAAATAAATAAATAAAATCTTTAAAAAAAGGGGGGGGAATACAACAACCTTCAAATGACCTGTAATAGAAAAACAGACCAAATTCCAACCGAGCTCCTACCACCCCCACAGCCAAGTCTGGAGGTTTGGAGACAGGGAGGGACACCTAAGAGACACTGAAAAGAACAAAGAAGCACCAAGGACTTAGACAAAGCAAGAAAAAAATCATGTTCCCAAAGCATCCAAAATAAAAGCCAAAAGACTATACACGTACGCCAGGACTTTAAAGCACTAGCTAGGAAAGAAGGGCTCGGACAGAAATGGCAGAAGAGACTTGGAGAAGCACAGCTTTGGAGGGCAAACCAGGTAGAAGGAGATGTACCCTTGGGAATATAGAAGTGAAGAGAAAGAAGAGAAAAGGAAAAGAATTAAGGATGCCACAGAAATGAAAGAGAAACAAGACATGCCCCCACCCCCCCAACACCATCCATAAAAGAAAGTGCACAGAGAAGGGTGTTACAGAACTCTTCAAGTAGGGAATGAACAGACAGATACACAAAAAAAGCAGGTCACAGACAGAGAAAAACCACTATGACAATCAGAAAATGCTAATAAAAACATTTCAGCTGATAAATCCCTCCCCCTCCTTTTCAAAAGCCACAAAGCTGAAGAAAATGGTAGCACAACATTCCAAACTCAATTTAAAATCTTCAAACAAGCATTTGTGATATGAAAAAAAATCCTGAAACAGAAATACAAAAACTAAGAACAGAAATGAGCAAACAAACAACAACCGAAAAAAGAAATGCAACAAGAGTTAAACTTAGAAAAGAAACAGAAAAAGTACACTTCTTCCAAATAGACTGTGAGGGGTGCATCTCCCCACAATAAAACATAGGGAAAGGAAAGAAATGTACTGGCAAAGGAATGAGCATGTTTACATTACAACTTGCAGATTGGTGAACTATGAACAACCCCTATGGACAGGCAGGTAGGGCCAGATCACAAAGGACTTCGAAGGACAAGCTAAGGTCTATTGATTTCATCTTCAAAGGTGGGGAGGCAGTATAATCAAGGAAGAAGAGCATGTGTTTTTGGCTTCAGATGAACTCAATCTCTACCAGTTACTAAGGCTGTGCCGAGCAATTATTCCTACCACTCTAAGCCTCTTATTTTTAATTTGTGATTGGTTGGATGGATGGATGGATGGATGGATGATGGATGGATGATGGATGGATAGGTAAGCAGACAGACACACACGCGTGCACGCGCGCACACACACACATACACACACAAATAGCAATTGTACTTGTCTGAACCTGGGTTTCTCCCAAAAGCAGAGCATCACAAAAGGACTTGTAGAGAGACAATTTAATTGGCAGGAGAGGTAAAGGACCACAGAGGGTGAAGCCAGAAAGGAGCATGAGCCAATATGAGGACACCCTATTGAGATGCCCATTGCTGTGGGCAACTGGAACTCAATCTTGCCAGACTCTCAGAAAATGTTTAGAAAGCTGTTAGAATTGTCCGTGCAAAGACAAGGAGAGCATTTCTCCATTGGCGTCTGCTCCCTCTAGTTAAGGGCTGCCCTAGGAGGAGCATTCACTTGCAGGCACTTCCAGGCTGAACAAGCCTCTGAGCCCTTCTACCTCTTATCTCCTGCTAGGTGGCTCTGGAGAAGCCCTGGAGCAGAAAGGAAAAGATGGGCAGTAAGCATACTTGAGATAAGCCACAGTCAGGGCACAGTGAGTCAAAGCCTGCATGAAAGAGTTGGAAGATGATGTGAGGTGGTGCTTCAGACCCAACGGATAAAGTATAGCTCAAATTCCCTTCCATCTGGGTCACTGAACACATGTGTATCAAATCATCCCATTGTACACCTTAAACTTATACAACGTTATATGTCAATTAAATCTCAAATAAAGCTGGAAAAAAATTAATTGGTCCCAGAGTCTTTCAAGGAGGAGCCAGCATTGCTCCTACGTAATGGTGACAGGGAGGAGCTTATCTTGAACTCAAGGAATTCATGAGGGTGTTTGTTGTTGCTCTGTGCCTGATAAATAACGCTGAAGATGCCTTTGGAGCAACCACAGTCCAAGGGCAAGGCAAATGAAGTCTCAGATCCCTCAGAGATGAAGGTCTTAATCAAGTTAACATCCTGGTTTGTTGTCCATCTTTTGTGGTCCCATGATGTATTAGCCACTGCCACAGATATCTGTGGGTCAGAGCACCCTGAATGCCACTCCGGCCCATTATGATAATTACATCCACCTTGCTCCTGATAAGTGCCGCCATCCAGCCTCTGTTATTCCAGAATCCTATCATGTCTATGGACACTAGGGAACCTAGTCCCATGGAAGCATCTCCTATCAAGCCCAGCCTATTTCCCCTCACCAGCGCATTCCGTATTACCTTGTTGAGTTAAGTGTTTTCTTTGGACCTGCCTAAGGAACATGATCAGATAGCACGTTCTCTAGTCTCATAAAATAAATCCTTTCTAATATTCCTTCTTCTCGAAGACTTCTGACCTTGATACTCTGCCAAAGCCATTCTTGCATATTTATCTCATTTACTGTAGGTCATATTCATGCCCAAGATTCAAGAAAATATCCCGGCAGTATATTAGGACCAGGTTACTAGGATATTAAATCCTGAGTTATGAACAGTGCTCCCATGTTAATAAAATCTCCCCCATCCAGCCTCATTATTCTACCACTACCACCTGGCCCCATACCTTCAAGATCCAGTCCCCAACATACTCCTCTGTTCCTATTGGTACATATTAGCTAGGTCCTGGGATTATTTGTCTGAGTATTTCCTCCCAGAACAAGGATATCCCTGATTATATTATGCTAGGATTGCATCTAGTTGTCCTAGAGGCAGGAGGTGTAGAGGGCAGAGCAGATTCCAAAGAGGATAAGCATCATTTGGGGAGGCATGAACCTCAGCCAGATCTTTGCATGGTCTCCAAACAAGGGAAGGCTGTTCTGTTCTAACAAGGAATGAGTTCTGCCTGTCCGGAGGATCAGGGAAATTCAGGGGTCCAAAACTGTCAGGCTCATCCACCCAGATGTTCCCATCACATATCTCAGGGTCCTATTCTTCCCATATGAGGGTGCTGACTTTGGCCCTAAACACTTGTCGAGGGGACAAAGAAGAAGACCTACCATGAACAATATAGAATAAGGGACTTATATAAGGGTTTGACCTCACACAGGTATGGAAGTTAAACTGTCTCTGCATCTGGGGCTGAGTCTGAAGAGAGCAGGGCGGGCAAGTGGAAAGGAAAGGTGGACATGATGTGGGAAGGAGCCAGGATAAACCACAATCTCAAAGACAAGCTGGAACCCACGAAGACAAAGAAGAACCTGTCTGTCTCTCACTACCTTCATGCCTCCATCTGCGATGAGACAGGTAACCTGGGGGAAAGCCGCACACCCAGACCAAGGATTCTAAGAAGTTGGTGCAGGTGATCCCAAAGGAGCTAAAAGAACTGCAGGCCTGGTGAAACCTGCACGCCAACAATATGACACAGCAGATCGGCAAGGATGTGGGGCAGATGCAACAGTGCCTCGCACCAGCCTTCCCATGTAAAAGAAATACGGCTACTGCCTTACTTCTGCCTTCAAATCTTGTGCAAAATAGCTCTTGCGGCCAGTGTTAACCCAGAACCCGGAGGGGAGTTCTGGGAAACGTCATTCTCAGTTCAGCTCAGCTGACACAGTACAAACCCACCAAAGAAGATATACGGCTCTACCACCCTTAAGATCAAATCCCAGGCCTGCTTCTTTAGCGTCATCGGTCCGAGTGTTGCAGGCAGTCTCTTTTCAAATGCTGCCACAGAGGATCTTTTCACAGCGTACCCTGCACTGACTGATAGTCGGCAGGCCTACGTCTGTCATTCTCTTGTTTTCAAAGTTTCCAAAGGTAAAAGAGGTCGGTCAACTTCAGAGTCCTTTCATAATCACCACTGTCCCCATACCCCATCAGCCAACACTTCACCTTCCATTCAATGCCAGCCAGTTCCAATGCCTTGCAGGTAAGAGTCTCGGTAACTGTTCTGTCACACATGCCGGGAGTTACCACCAATGACATATGTCCCTGCTGCAATCTCACCCGTGAGTGACCCACCCCAATCCCCCATATCTGAGGTATGCTTCCTAGAGCCACTTTAGGTACTGTCTTCGCTGGGGCTCATGTGCACGTGTGATTGATCTGGAAGGTAATCCCAGTGAGTAGTGAGGAAGAAAGAACTCAGGAGAGTGAAAGAGGGAAGATGGAAAAGCCCATACAAGGATGCATTATCAACTCAATCTAATCTGGACCTTTGGAGGAATGTATGGAATGCCCCTCAGAATTTTCCACCCTCAGGTCGCTAGAGAGAAGCGTTTAGTATCAGCTTCCATCCCCCAATGCTGAAGGTTGCCCCAGTGCGACGTTCACTCTGTACATCTCTGGGATATGCACTTCTGCTTGCTGAGCCAGCTCCCCCTAGGATCCTAAACCTTAGAACAGGAGTCCAAGTCCTGGGTGAGAAAGTGAAAAATGTGCAGCATGTGTACCTGAAATCAGACACCGTCAAACTGAAGTGAGTTAGTGAGCTGAAGCCCACACAGAATCGTTGGCGCCAGCAGGACTCCAGAGCGAGGCAGACAGGATAGGAGCTTGTGCACTAACAGCTGTCAGAGACAACGCTAACCACACAGGTGTGTTGTGAGAAGTCAGTGAGATGGGCAAAATGCTTGGCAGATCTCCTGACACATAAAGCTCAAAAAATGATAGCTATTACCATTAGGTTAGACACTGATATAAGACTGTGACAGTGGCAATGATAGCTATTACCATTAGGTTAGACACTGATTATTAGACTGTGATAGTGGCAATGGGCGAGCAAGAAACAGATAAAGGACGTATTTCAGAGTTAAAAAACGGACAGAATGCGGAGAGCAAATGGGTAGGCAGGGAAAATGTGAGGTAGAGGAGGAAGTCCAGGATGTTTCTAGCTAGGGTCCTGGCAGGATGGAGAATGAGAGCGCCACTAAATATAATACGAAAAGCTGGAGGAAGAAGCATTACTCAACTTGACAGTGTAAGGGACCTGTGGGCTACCCACATGTTTTATGCTCAGCAGGCAGTCGGAAGTAACTGATCAGAAACTCAATGAAGAAAGCTAAGCTGAAAACAGACTTGGATAGTAGTTCAAGCCATGATCATGTTGGAGGTCCCGGGAAGAGCATGTACATTTACAAGAGGGCTGACAGTGGATTATGAACATTTACGAGACACGCAGAGAGATGGAGGCCAGGGAGATGGGGAACGGAGATGGGGCAGCTAGCGAAAGAGAAGAACCAGGAGGAAGGGCACGGGGTCCCTGGGTAAAGGGAAGACAGTACCAACACTTGAGTACCAACTGCTCTGAAAGAGGTTACGTCAACCAGAGACGTTTCCACTGGATCAGGAAAACAGGAAGACCTCAGGGACTTTAGAGGGAACCGTGATGCCAGGCAGACTGAGATGGAAGCCTGATGTTAACAGCACATCAAAGACTGAATGGGAGATAAAGAAGTAGAAACAGCTGTATGAACTGCTCTCTCAAAAACGGGTGGAAAAGAGAATGACAGCAAAAACTAGAGGGCCACCAAAGATTTTTTTTTTTAACAAGACGATTCAAATGTGTTCGTGGGAAGGAGAGTTTGAGGATGAGGGGAAGGGGGGGAATGGAGTAAGCTCTCTGAGGAAGTGGAAGATTGCAAGAAGAGGTGTGAGAGCACAATCTGACTCAATCCTCTTTATTTAATATGCTTGGATTTATTTTTAATACACTAACTAGGAAATATGTATTTAGCATCTAATTTGCTGAGACCAACCTAATAAAGCTATAAAATAACTTTTCTTACGAAATCTTGTCTTTTCTTACTCAACATTACAAAAACATAAGCTTCTTGGATTAATTTTAGTTTCAGTCAAAAGGTGACAATTGTATGCAGTGAGAAACAAATCTTCCTCTGCTATTTTAGTTCTTTTTTCTTTTTCTCAGGGGGAAATAAATGATTTCTAAAACCATTTATCAGATAAGCTCTAACCTAAGGGGGTGTCCAGCACCATACTGACAGCATACACATAGCTGCGAATTCTCGAATCTTTAACCCCTGTCTGCAGGGTCCAATTAGCCCAACTGCAGGGAATGTATTTGGGCTGGAAAATACGCTAAATAGCTAGCACATCAGGTTCCTTTTAACTGCCAGGTGGTAAGCTATTCTGAAGCTGTTTAGATTTGTGGTTGGGCCTCAAACCATGTCTCTGGACAGCATTCTGCTGGAGGCAGAACAAAGTTATATTTAATATCTGTGTACTTTAAAACAATGCTGCCCACTTTTCTCTTATTGCTGGGGTCACTTACCTTGAAGACTCACTGTACTTTTGGGGTATAAAACAGCAGTGTTTACTTATCCAACTGATTTTGGAATGACATGATTGGGCCAATGTGAAAACTGAGTCAATAGGAAAACAAATGCTTGTAAAGCAGTAACAAACAGCCTTTTTTTCCAATACGTGTACCAAATAAATTTAACTTAGAAGAACTGAACTAAATATAAAACACTTCAAAAAGAAGAAAAAGAACATTATGCTTACTAAGAATTTTGGCATGATCCAGAGAACATGTTCAGAGAACTGACCTCTGTGAAAGCACAGAAGCATTTCAATGGCTCTGCCTGAAAACTCCTTTCTGTAAGCTGTTCTACAACATTCCGTAAACTCTCATCTTATAGCGTGTACGTTGTGTTAACTTTTTGCGTGTTTTTCTTTATCTAAGAATTTTTAAAAGACCAGAATAACAATTTTTTAAAACAATGAAGTGATTTTTCTCTTCTTGAATGAAGAATTGCCCTTGCTTCACAATTCACAGAGGAGAAAAATACACAGGCTCAAAACTCCCGTATCTCCCTGCCACCAATCCACAAATGCACCTGTATCCTCTCCCTCTTCCCTTTTATTATACTAGAAATAATGGTCTTCTCTTATCAGAGGCCAATCTCTGCCCTCACTTCATGTCCCCCTTCCTCTCAGGGACCTTGCTGCCGTCACCTATCCACCCTCGCTGGGGTAGTTTCAATCTCTCTCTGTGGTGGATTCAGACTAGTGGTATCTAGAATGTTCTAGCACCACTCATCTTAAAACAACAAAAAATACCCTCCTCGAACCCCCCCCCCCCCACTTCTCTCTGGCGAAGTCTCTCTCTTTAATCTCCTCCAGGACCAAGTCTCTCAAAGTTGTTTTCACTTGCACCCATTCCTCATCCTGTTCCATTCCTGGTCTACCCCACCAACTCACCACCACAGCTGCTCCAGGTAAGGTGGGAAGCTGACCAGTCGGATCTGACACATGCCCGGAAGCACCATGTCTCCTGGGCTTCCACAAGCCACAGCACTCCTAGTTTCTCTCCTGGCTTTCCTTCTCGGTGTTCCCCCTCAGTGCCCCTTCGCGGCAACTCCTTTTCTACCCATCCTCTAAATGTTAGAGTTTCTCAGGGCTCAGTTCTGAGTCTTCTTCCTCTCTGCATTCTACAATCTCTCCTAAGATGAATCTCACTTCCACCTGGGCTTTCCATGTCAGCTAAATGCCAGTGAGGCTAGGATCATCCCCTGCAGCACAGACATCTTTTCCAAGCTTCAGACCCACACCCCACTAATGAAGTAACACACGGTGGTTTAGATGGGCCTTGGGCCAGATTGCCTGTATTTCAAAACTAGTTCTTGTACTTACTTCCTGGGTAACCCTGAACAAGTCATTGAACCTCTTGGAAGACTCGGTTTCCCCATCTGTAAAACTGGAATAATAATAATACTCACTTCATAAGGTTGTTGTTGGATTCAGTGAGTTGGTGATAGCACCTACTAGGTGGCACACGGCAAGCTTCCATTATCCCTGATTACTATCGCCATATATGTTCATCAGAATATAGCAAAGGCATCTCAAACTTGCTTTGATCCACATAAAACTGGGTCCTATCTTTTCTGCCCACCCCATACACATCATCCCTGGTTCACCATCTGTGAGTTCTAAGGCAGAATTCTAAGATGAGCCCCTCATGACCCTTTTCATATCTCCTCCCCTTGAGTGAATGAATATGATATCACTCTTGTAATCAAGGCATTGTTATAGATATAACTAAGGTCCCAAATCATTGACCTAATGCTAAGAAGATTATGTAGGTAGGCCTGACCTAATGACACAGCCTAGAGAAGAGGATCTAGAAGTCAGAGTCCAAGCATGGAAGCACTTGAATTTCCACTTTCTAAAGGTGGAAGGGCCAAAGGAGAAAGAATGCAGATGGCTTCTACAAGCTGACAGAGGCCCCCGGCTGCCAGCCAGCAAGGAAACCGGGACCTCAGGCCAACAACTACAGGAACTAAAATCTGCCAACTACAAGAATGAGCTTGGAAGTGGATTTTTACCCAGAGCCTCCAGATAAGAAGAGTGTGGCTACCACCTTGATTTCAGCCATGCTGGGAGGACTTTTAACCCACCAAACTGTGAGCTAATAAATGGGTGCTATTACAACCCCTAAATTTGTGGTAATTTGTTATGCAGCAATAGAAAATTAATGTACCAGTTGAACAAAAAGCACCTTCAAACATATATTTGTTTCAGCCAGAAAACCCCCATCAATACCACACCAAGTTCTGCTGATTCTATCTCCTAAATACGTCTCAAACATATTCACAATTCTTAATCTGTTCCCTACCCCAAATTGTATGTCCCATCTGAACTTCTGCAACAGCTCTTAACTGGTTTCCCTTCTCACAATTCTCCTGCCCATTCCCCTCACAGCAGTGGGAGCCATTTCTTAGAGTGCAAAACTCGTCTTGGAAAAATCCTTCATGACCTCACACTGCACTCGGGATAATACCTTAACACCTTATCATAACCTTCAAATACCTCACAAAGTGGCCCTGGCTACCTTTTCAGCCTCATTTCCTGTGACTCACCTGCTTGGATATGATGCACGAGCCACAGAGGCCTGTCTTCCACTAACCCCGGTGTGCCAAGCCATTTCCCATACTAGGACCATCTGTGTCACTTCCCCCACTCAGCACCCAGTGATTGCCAGGGCCTCAGCTTGAATGCTACTATTTCACAGAAGCCTTTCCTCACCCCTAACATGATGCCAGGCCACCCAATTAGACTGTCTCACAGAGCCCTGTATCTCTTCACAGAGTTTTTCACAATTGCAAACACATAGTTGGTTGTATGATTATGTATTTAAGGTCTTTCTCTTAGATATAGCTCAGTGAGGGTGGGAGCCATACCTAATTTGTTCCTTGAAAACCCAGCATCTGGTACGGTGCCAGACACACAGCAGGAATTCAACAATCTTTAATGGATGAATAAAACTGTGCCTATTTTGCCCAACTTATACATGGCAAAATTAGGTCAAGATTATGAGGTTATTTGTGTGTGGACCATTAGATTTACCTTAATCTAGCCATAATTATGATGCTTCCTTACAAAACAAATGATGTAAATATAAAGGAGAAACGGGGCAAGTTCATGGGAAAGTCTCAGGGCAAATCTGCTAGGATTCAGCGTTCACGCCCTCTTAAGGAAACAACATATTTAGATATGAGGTGCAACATTACCCTTACTGCATATTTTAAATAGTTTTTCCTTTAGGAAAAACATAATTTCACTCCAGCATTGATGTGGTTAGAGGACAGAGTGCTTCAGTTGACTGAATTTTCTAGCGAACGAAGGGATATTCCACCAATGTAAATAACCACCTGGTACAAAGACAGCCCTGTGTATGCTCTCCACCCTCTGCCAATAGAATTCGTTTTTAAAAGGACGCCTCTATCTTACTGATTTCTCATTACTTCTCTCACTTTATCATTTTTTTAAAAAATCAAAAGTGCTATTAGTTAATCAAAGACCTCACTTATTTTCTTTTAGGAGAAATAAAAAAATAGCAAGAACACCATATGACAAAGATTTTATTTAAGAAGCAAAACACTGAATAGAAAGTCAAATATCTTCCCATATTGTCCATATTATTTATACTTTGTGTATATAATGCATTTAATTCCTCCCATGGTCCAGAAAAGGTTCAAGACAAATTATTTGGATTTAACGAAGAAAGGAAAAGAAGAAAGATTAGAGACATAAAATGATATTAGAAAGAGACTCAAGATGCATGCCAGACCACAATTTTATGTGATTCAGGCTTGAGCTGTGAGGCTTTCTAGCCCCAATTTGATAAAAGAGGGACCCACTTCACAGCATTCCTATGGAAAACAGAACAGCTGGTCAAAAGCAGCTCAGCTATGGTTGGTACTAAGATCAGAAAGGAATGTCTTCTTGGAGATTCCTTAGAGAGGACACCATTCTACTTCTACTAAGAACACTTGTTACCAGTTTCTACTAAAATAGTTGCTTAAATAACTGACTGCTCCACATTGTTATCATACCCAGTTACCCAGGCCTGGGGCAAAATGATCTCTTGCCTCATCCAATCTTAAGCACAATTTATTAGTTTCCTATTATTGCTGTAAAAAAAAAAAATCAACATAAACTTCATGGTTTATTAACAACACACACTTGTCTTCTTGCAGGTCTGGCGATCAGAATTCTAAAACTGGATCTTATAGAGCTAAAATCAAGGTGATACTGAGCCGCACTCTTTGGGGACACTAGAGAAATATCTAATTGGCAGCTTCCAGAGGCTGCCCGCACTCCTGGGCTCATGGCCCCCTTCCAGCAATGGCATCAATCCAGGCTCTGTTTCCACTGCCACATCCCCTTCTCTCCCTCTGCTGTCATCTCACATCCCCCTCTCTTGAGTCTGACCCTCCTGTCTCCCTCTTATAAGGACCCTGTGATTACACGGGGCCCACTTGGATCATCTAGGATAATCTCATCTCAAGAGACTTAACTCAATCACATCTGCAAGGTCTCTTTGCCAGGCGAGGAAACATATTCACAGGTTTCAGGTTAGGACACAGACATCTTGAGGGGTGTGGGTATCTTTATTCAGCCTACCACATAAGACTCCATCATTTATCCATTTGCAGCTACCTAAATTGTAAGGATGGTGTCAGAAAACAGCAATGCAAGGCCAAACCTATATGGTAACAGTAAAGCAACCAATAGGGAACTTAATAAAAAAAGTTGTAATTCAAGAGTTAATCACAGAATCCTTTTAAGTAGCAAGTTCACCTTCTGTATTCCAAATAATATGATACAACAAAAATGTTATTTACACAATTTTTTTGTCAGGAACACAATGGTTATAAAAAGAAGCACACCTACACAAAAACTTGAGTGTGAAGTAAAGTAACTGCAATACCAAGTACTGTACTAAAAATTGGGAACTTTACCTCCCTTCTCTCTCTGCGGTCACAGGGGAGAATGCCTACTGAATATTAAAAAAAAAAAAAAAAAAAAGGTGAGACAGCCAGCTCACTCAGTACTTTAGGAAGGTATAAAGTCCAGGCAGCTTACTTGATTTTTGGAGGAACAGCTATAACTGAGCCCAAAGGGACACTGCTAGGGACAAACATAATGAGGGAAAGATTCTATTTTAGACCCTATTCATCTTCCCTGACAAACCAGAGGAATGTAGGAGTGCTCACACCTTTGAGGTGCATAAAGAGATCTGTAAATCATTATGGGAGCTCAAAGGAAATAACTGTGACAACCCCTCCCTCTCACTGCATTCTGGGACTGACATCTCTCAACAGTGTATTTAATTGCGAAGTTTCAGTCAACACATGATGTTATTATGTTAGATTTTTCCCTAGAGGAGTTTTCACCAAGCATCAGCTTCTTTTTCACAGGAAGAATTCAATCCTGCCCACCAAACCACTTGTGTCTCCAGGAAGCTGAGGTTTCAAGGTTCTTTCTTGCCATGGAGTAGAGATTAATGTTGGGTCCGAGAGGACAGGAGACTTGCCACCTGAGAAGGTTTTCTCCCCAGTAGACTACAAATACAAAATACACTTGAATCCCTCTTGACTTAAGGACTGAGGACTGAGATTTATCCCAGGGATGCAAGACTGGCTTAACATCTCCAAATTAATTAATGTAATACACCACAACAATAAAACAAAAAACAACCACCACATGATCATCTAAAACTGGATCTTATAGAGCTAAAATCAAGGTGATACTGAGCTGCACTCTTTGGGGACACTAGAGAAATATCTAATATCTAAACATGATCATCTGCATCGATGCAAAATAAGCATTTGACAAAACCCAATGCCTTTTCATGATAAAAACACCCAAACAGACTAGGAAAAGAAGAGAAATTCCTCAACTTGATACAGGGCATCTATGAAAAACCCACAGCTAACTTCATATTTAATGGTAAAAGACTAAATCCTCCCCCCTAAGATCAGGAACAAGGCAAGGATGAGTGATCTCACCAGTTCTACTGAACATTGTACTAAAGGTTCCAGCCAGGGCAATCAAGCAAAAAACTTAAATAGAAGACATGCACATTGAAAAGGAAGAAAATCTTATTCTATCTGCAGATCTTATAAGTAGAAAACTTACAAGTTTCTTATAAGTAGAAAACCCTAAGACATCCACTAAAAACTACTGGAACTAATAAGCTAATTCGGTAAGGTTGCAGGATACAAGATAACAAACAGAAATAAATTATATCTCTATATATTTACAATGAACAATCCAGAAATTAAAGTAAAAAAAAATCCTTTTATAGCAAAATATTTAGGAATAAAGTTGACAAAAGAAATACAAACTTATACTTTGAACACTATAAAATGTTGGGTGCCTGAGTGGCTCAGTCTCTTAAGCATCTGCCTTTGGCTCAGGTCATGATCCCAGGTCCTGGATAGTCTGCTTCTCCCTCTGTGCCTCCCCCTGCTTATATACATTCTCTCTCTCAAATAAATAAATAAAATCTTTAAAAAAAGAAAAGAAAACTACAAAATGTTGTTAAAAGAAATGATCTAAATAAATGAAAAAACATTTCATGTTCCTGGATCAGAAGACTTAATATGCTAAAATGGCAATACTCCCAAAACTGACCTACAGGTTCAATGTGATCCCTACCAGAATGCCAGTTGGCCTCTTTGCAGAAACTGACAAGCTAATCCTAAAATTCCTATGGTAATTCAAGAGACCCAGAATAGCCAAAACCATTTGGAAAAAAGAAAAATAAGATTGGAGGACTCATGCTTCCAAACTTCAAAACTTACTAAAAGGTTGCAGGGGTCAACACAGTGTGGTGCTGGCATAAGGATGGACAGTCTAGAAATAAATCCATATATCTACGGTCATTTGATTTTTGACAAGGGTGCCAAGACAATAAAATGGGGAAAGAATAGTCTTTCAACAAATGGATCAAATGGATCAAAAACCTAAATGTAACAGCTCAGACCATAAAACTCTTGGAAGAAAACAGGCATAAGCCTTCTTAAGGTTGGGTTAGTCAATGATTTCTTAGATACAACACCAAAAGCACAAGAAACAAAAGAAAAGAGATAAATTGGACTTCATCAAAACTAGAGACTTTTGTGCCTATAAGGCACAAAAGCAAAAAAACTCACTTTACGGGAGAAAATATTTGCAAGTCACATATCTGGTAAGAGACTTATATGTAGAATACATAAAGATTCACATTTCAATAATAAAAAGACAAATTAACCAATTAAAAATGGGCAAAGGATCTGAACAGACATTTCTCCAAACATACACAAATGGCTAATAAGCACACAAAAAAACACTTAACGTCATTAGTCATTAGGGGAACACAAATCAAAACCACAGTGAGATACCATCTCATACTCACTAGCATGGCTACAAGCAAAAAGATAACAACGAATGTTAACAAGGATGTAGAGAAACTGGAGCTCTTGTACACTGGGACTGGGACCATAAAGGTACAGCCACTTTGGAAAAGTTACAAAGTTAAACACAGACTTAAGGTGTGATGCAGTAATTTTACTCTTGGAATGTACTCAAGAGAAACAAAAACACAGATCCACACAAGAAACTTATACATTAATGTACAAAGCAGCATTATTCACAACAGCCAAAAGGTGAAAATAACCCAAATGTCAGTCAACTAATGAAGAGATAAACAAAATATGGCATATCCATACAATGGAATAGTACCTGTCAATTTAAAAAAAATGAAGTGAAGATACATGCTGTAACATGGATGAATCTTGAAAACACTATGTTCAGGCTACATATTGTAAAATTCTATTATATGAAATGTCCCTAGGCAAATGCACAGAGAGACAGAAAGTAGAACTAGCAGTTGCCTAGTGCTGGGGATGGGTGGTGAAAATGTGGAGTGGCTGATATAAATGGGCAAGACGTTTCTTTTTAGGGTGATGGAAACATTCTAAAATTAGATTGTGGTGATGGTTGTATAACTCTATAAATACACTAAAAATTCACTAAATTGTACAATTAAAACAAGTGGATTTTATGTAAATTATATCTCAAAAATTCTGCTTAATAAACATTGCTGCACTGCGCCTGGGTGGCTCGGTTAAGTGACTGCCTTCAGCTCAGGTCATGATCCTGGAGAAGCAGGGAGTCTGCTTCTCCCTCTGACCCTCTCCCCTCTCATGCTCTCTCCCAAATAAACAAACAAAATCTTCTTTAAAAATTAAAATAAAAAAGCAAACATTGCTGCATCCACCTTTCTCTTTCTCTCCAATCACTTGTTCTGGGGGAGGCCGCTGTCATGTCATGAGGACATTCAAGCAGCTGTATAGAGAGGTCCCCATGGAAGGAAATGAAGCATCCTGCCAACAACACGAGAGTGAGCTGTCCTAGAAGGGGAATCTCCAGCCCCAGACAAGTAAATCTTCAGGCGACTGCAGTTCTGGCCAACGTATTGACTACAATCTCCTGAGAGATCCTGAGTCAGAACCATCAAGCTAAGCATCTCCTGAATTCCTGACCCACAGAAATCATGTTGCTTTAAGCCACTAAGTTTTGGGGTAATTTGTTACACAGCAGTATATAATTAATACCCCTTCCTTGACCCTCTCTTCAGTGTTAGGCTCTCTCTCCTGATGAAGGATGTCTAAGGAAATGTCTTCCCAGCAGCCCTTCCTCTCCTAAGTTTGGGTTCACCTCCATCAGCATGTTCACTGTAGTAGCTGTCATGTTAGTAAATCATGATCCCATTCCCTGGCCTTAACTGATGATCTGAAAGTAGGCATCTGACCAAAGCCAGGTCAGTAAGGTCCTGCCCTGAAATTTCTATACCTGAAGCTGTGGAAAAGGCAGTGTCTCTGCCTAAAGCTTGTATGATGTAAAACCTGGGGTCTGCCAGCAGCCATGTTCTTTCCCATGTGGGAAAAGGTAGATGGCAGTGGAGAGGGATGAAGCCCATCATGTGGAAATAAGAAAAGATTCAAGATGGAGGGAGTACAGAACATATGTCTCTGGTTCCAAGGATTCCTGATACAACCCTGCCCTTACTATGGAAGAATGTATCTGTCTTGTGACCCCACCATCTACAACAGCACTCAGTACTTAAGAGGTAATGAAATATTTATGAAATAAATGAATGGGTAAGATAATCCAATATCCTTCCTATAATACCCCCCTCTTTCTCTTTCTCTTTGCTGTTGTTCAATAGAGAGATTTGAGTATTTCAAAACTAAAAGTCCTAACCTCTTTTTTGCTACCTTTATACTCTGTATCTCTCTATTATTATACTTATGGCAATATATCCTAATTACTGGCTCACATGGCCTCCTGCCCTACTATCAGAGGGCAAGATATTTGCTTAGTCATTTTTGGTATCATCAGCACCATTTAGTCTAGAAAACAGAAAGTGTCAAGAAATATATGTTTAACTGATGTAATCAATCCTTTACTCTTCATTCTTCAGTTTTTATAATTACTGTCCCCAATTTATCAACCTCCTAACATTTACAAGATACTGGGAGACAGGATAAACCACTGCTTGTGGCTTGGTCGTGCATTTTCATCAATTCAATGAATTCATTCAACAAATATCTGAGTACCTACCATACGCCAGGGCCTGAAAATGGAAAAAGGACATGGTGTCTGCCCTCAAGAACCCTACAGTCTAGCACAGACAAGTACACTGACTATTACAGTGTGTTAGATGTTACTGAAGATATACACACAGGCTGCTAAGCAGTAGCAGGGATCATGGGGAGTTCTACTTCAGAAGGCAAGACAGACACAGAAAAAGATGACAGCCAGCAATGTGACATGGGCTAAGCACCAAATGAGTGATTTGTTTTCTAAGTTACATGGGGTTAGTCTGCACACTTTAAGAAAAGGTACCACCATGGAGTGATTTTCAGACTTTGCATGCAACCAACATCTCCTGAGTGCCTTACATGTGCCGAGCAAACTGCTTTGCACTCTTTGAGCAGGCTCGCATTCAACTCTCACATTTTGTAGTCGAGAGATATGAGTCTGAAAGAGTGAAGTGACTTGCCCAAGTCTACACAGCAAGTAAGTGGCAGAGCTAGGATTTAGAATTAAGTCTTCCAATTCCATGTCCGAGTATACCATGCTATGCAATCTACACAACTGGAACACTTTCCATGTGGCTTTCATTGGCTTTTCAATCATCCTAGAGCATACAATACAGTGTTGGGCACATATGGGCAATCACCAACTGCTGACTTGATATGGCTATAATGTTTGTCCACATTTTGAGAAGCAAAGAACTGTATCAGATCAAATTACTTTGGTGCCTATTATAACATCATGTGCTGACAAGAGTGCAGTTGGCTGAAGATGAGCAAATCTTTCAAGCTATATTTTAACAGTACTTTTGACCACTATATCCGGTCAGTTGTTCCAATGTTCAGTAATAAATCAAAATGACTGTTCATTTCCTTTGACAGTTAACAGTACTAATGAATTCAGTATAATCTCACCATCTATCAGAAAAATTTCTAAAACGCAAACTTGAAGGTGATGATTCACATGGTTAGCCGGGAAGGAGAAGTAAAGCAGTACTCATTGCTTTCTACAAAACTAGCATTGTTTGCAAAACCCAGAAACTGAGCAATTGGTTGACTACTAATAACAAGTAGGCTGCTCTCTGGTCATTTAGCAAAAAGCTCCTTGTTGCACCATGGCCAGGGGCTGAGGAGCATATGACTTCAAGTAGCTTTTGTGTGATACAGCATAATTCTACCTATATAAATCAGTGAAGTGTTACATAAGATTTTTAAAAAAGAAATTCAGTATCTCCACAGCAGAGAGCACCTGACACTGAGCCTGGCACAAATCAGATATTAATACTGAATAAGTGTTTACTGAAAAAAAAAATGACTTAATGGCCTTCTGAAAACGTAAGTTGTCTACTAAATGAAAAGAGAAAAAAACCAACCAAACCCACACAGATTATGTTAGGAACTCAAAAGATTATGGGGTAACTAGTTCAAGATACGTAAGAAATTCACAACGACCAAAAAAAAAAAAAAACGTTGAAATGAGTAAACACGCATTTGACAACCCTCTTAAATTAACTCACCACACAGGCACTCGGTGGAATGCTAACCAGCCATCTCATTAGAAATAAAAACGAAAAGAACAGGTGACAGATCTAACTTTACAATCTGTTCAAAACGGTAACAAGGTGTACTTGGCATACACCTGAAATCTGCTGCATAAGCTCTGTTTCTACATAATAAAAGAGTATCTCTATATGCCAAACAAGCTGAATCATAAACCTTAATAAATGCTCACACGAACACTGAATAGTAATAATGAACTCTTTAAATGTATTAAAATGTATTGTCCAGAAATGAAAAAATATCTCTAATACCAGACTGGGCTCCACAAATCTAAACCCAAACTGTACTGATTAGTCCAAATAAACATTTTCCAAAATGAACAACTCGGACCCACACAACGAATAAAGTAATCTAACAAGTATAAAGCTTGGAGCAACTCTAGTGATCTCAAACGTTAGAACATTAGAACGTGAGCGCTTAAGCGGACTGGTTTAGCCGCTTTTACTTAGAGCTTTACATTTACAGAGCCTTCTCAAAAGACCTCTGAAAGAATTCAAGGCCAAGTATAGTATTTCATGATAATTGCAAATAAAAGCGCTCAGACCCTG
Source organism: Callorhinus ursinus (assembly GCF_003265705.2). NCBI lineage: Eukaryota > Metazoa > Chordata > Mammalia > Carnivora > Otariidae > Callorhinus > Callorhinus ursinus. The sequence goes on from NW_027397070.1 coordinate 60,849,144, forward strand.
AGCCCGCGATCCCTCTCTGCCTCACTACAGACCCGACTCATGAAAAGCCTTGGGGACAGCCACCCCTTGAGCTCGTACAGGACCCTGGCACCTCAGGGGATGGTTCCACAAACCCCCACCGGGACCACCTCTAGGGAAGCAGAGGAGTGGAGGAGAAGCGAGTCAGGCTCCAAAACAAAGCGTCGTTCACCCCACACAGAGGCAGGCGCACCTTTCGCCCCGGACAGGATGCAGTGACCGATCAGTCACCTGTGCGGGAAGGGGGCGCGAAGACATCCTCAGAGACTAGTGCCAACAGGCAGCTGTCCGCCGCTTCGCGGGCCCCAACGCCCTGCACCCGCAGCGCCTTCCCGGGCTCGGGAAAACTTTCGGCCCGCGCCCCCCGGGTGCGCCCCCACCGCCAGGTACCCCCGGGCTTCAGCCCCGCCCGCGAGGCCCCGCCCCGGGCCCGCCCCCCGCGCCCACTTCCCGGCCCCGCGCCCCCAGCCCGCGCAGGCACCCGCGTGCCCTCGGGGCGCGCCCCCGCGCCGGGCCCGGCCGCCAGAGGGCGAGGTCGCTCACCCGTCCGCAGCTCGTGCTTGACAGTGAGGAGCTGCTCTCCCCCGGTGCCGCCGTCCCCGCTGGTCCCCGCGGCGCCGCCGCCGCTGCCGCCCTCCTCCATCTTCTCCCTTTTCCGATCCCGCGGGGTCCTACGCGGGGATCCAGGAGACAGCGGACGCCCGGCCCCTCAGAGGTCCCGCTGCAGACCCAGGAGCCGGGGTGCGGCAGCTCCAGAACTCGGACGCAGCGACGAGTCTCTTTCCCGCTCTGGCCGCACCGCTCGCTCCTCCGCCTCCTCCCCCTTCGGCGGGCACCGCTAGTACCGCGCAACCAAACCGCCCCCTGTTCCGCCGCCTCCTCCTTCGGGCCGCTCCGCCCACAGTCAGCAAGGTAGAGGAGCCATTCTAGCCGCTATCGCTTATTGGGCACAGGGCGCGCGCATCTGTCAACGCCGGCTCTCATTGGGCAGTCCTCTCTGACGCTTCAGGGGCCGCCCCGCCCCGCTCCTCGAATTGTTGTTGCTTGGCGGGGAGGCAGGAGAGGGAGAAACGCTACCGCTCCGATTGGTGAGAACTGAGATTCTGCCCCGCCCATTCCCGCTGGTGCGCACGCGCATTCAGGACCTTCCCTTCCCTGACCTACCCAGAACGGTCACACCCCTTATTCCCCAGCTTCGATCTGTTAGTAAACAGTGTCTAGTAGTCAGGAGGACTTGGAGTCTGTGATTGGCTATTGCTGAAAGAGGCGGGGATGGCTGATTGGAATGTTTGGTCCGCCAATCACCGTGGACAGAGGAGGGGCCTGAAGGGAAGCGCTTCTCACACACGTGTTTGCGGACGTCTGAGGGTCCCAGCCGGCGAACCACAGGGGTGTGCCCAGCTGGAAGACGGCGTGTCTTAGGAAGGTGTTACTTGAGCTAGCGTGCTCTATACCAGTTAAGTGGAATTTGTGCGTAAGTGCAGGGGGTTCTTAGACATTGCAAAAATTCGCAATCCCAGCTCGCCATGAGGACGTTTGCAAAGGATAGGTATTTCCATTTTGTACAAGATACATACAAGGCACCAAATGGATACAGAGAGTAATAAAATACAATACAATCCCTGCCCCTAAACAGCTTTCAATACAAACGTGAGAAACAATTTGTATACACACAGGAAATATAAAGCAGAATTTGGGGGAAAAAACACAAACAGAATGACACAGATGACAATAATTATTCTCGGTAGGGGACCTGGGAAAGGCTTCTAGGGCAAGGAGGAATTTGAGATAACCAACTTAAAGGATGGGTAAGATAGAAATATCAGCAGCAGATCTTTCATGCAGAAATGGTAACTGTGAGCATAGCCTAGAGGTAGAGAAGGCAAGGGTGGGTTAAATGATTAATAAGACTGGATGGAAGCATGACCTAAGAGAGAGAGAGCTAAAAAGGTAAGGTGCTGTCAGACAATGGAGAACACTGACTACCATACTAAACAGTGCAGGTTTTAGTTAGTACAGGTTGGGGAGTCCCAAAGAGTAGTTACAATATCAAAGCTGTTCTTTTGGAAGTTAGCTTCAGTTACAGTGAGAAGGATGGACTTAGGAGAGGAGAAAGCTAACAGGGCGAGAATACCGTTGGAAAGATAGAACTGTTAACCTGAGAACTATCGGGAACTACGCGGTAAACTTTTACAAGCAAAAGGAGTTTATTCAGGAATAGCAAAGAATTACAACTTCGGATGCACAAGCTGTGGTAAAACTATAGGCAACTCCAATAAACAAAGGAGAGGAATGTTTTTTAATAGAGAAGGAGGAAGTTGGCCGGGGTTGTTTTGAAGGAAAGTTCATTGGAGAAAAGCAAGAGTTCAGGGGGATGATGGTTTCTCATTGGCTGAGTTGCATGGGTAGTCAATTTCATGTAGGAGAGGCAATGTACATCTTTCCCTGTTGGAGCCTGTAACTGAGGGTTCTTTCCTCTTGTCTATTCACCTATTGGAGTCGGTAATTGCCAATTTTCCCCCCTAATTGCTGTGGAATAGTAGGCTCCCCCTTCTCACCTCCTGACTCCACTTTGGTGAGGTTTCCTTTTTTTGATTTTCACAGAATTTACGGGGGCCTAATTTCTGGCAGTGGACCTGAGAATGGGAAAGGGGGAAGATTAAAGATGGGCATTTGGATGTATTTCACATAGAAGTGACCTTTTAAACTAAGCATGGATTAGGTCAAAGATCAAACACTCTCTGTAGAGGATCAAGCAATAAATATTTTAGGCCTTGCAGGCCAAGTGGTCTCTTTCACAGCTACTCAACTCTGCTATTGTAGTGTGAAAGCAGCCATAGACAATAAGTAAACTAATGGGTATGGCTGTGTTCCAATAAATTTTTATTTATGGACATTGCAGTTAAATTTCACATAATTTTCATATAATAAAGTATGTTCTTCTCCTTGTAATTCCTTTCAACCATTTAAAAATATAAAAGCCATTCTTAGTTCTTGGGCTATAAAAAGCAGGCAGTAACCAGATTTGGCCTGCAGGCCATAGTTTGCAGACTCCTAGATTAGACTGCTGTGGAAGAGAAAGCAGAGAAGGCTTGACAGCCCCTCCAGGTTGCCTGAGCAACCTAGGCTTACCTGTCTGGAACATTTATCCCACTAAACCATGACTGTCGACTCACTTGCTTTTCTCCTGCATAAGTAGTGTGCTATTTGGAACCAGGGAATGACTGTATACAATTGTTCATTTGTTCACTCAACAACTTTTGCACCAGCTATATACCAAGTATTGTGAAAGACACTAGAAACACAGTGGAAGCAAAACAGATGTAATCCTTGCTCTCATAGAGCCTACAGTCTAGAAATGGAAATAAATATTAAGTAATCACATAAAGAAATGTAAATTTTCCATAGTGATCATGCTGTAAAGGAAAACAAAAGGCTGCTACAATAAAATATAATGGTGGGGGGGGCTGATTTAGGTTGGAGGAACCTGAAGGCCTTAATAAGGAAGTATTATTTAAGCTGATTCTTTAAAGATGAGTAGGTTTTAACCAGGATGTGGCAGGAACTGGTCTGCTGCTCACCAATCTCATTTCCTCTTCCTGGACACACAGGAAAACTACTTTTTTTTCCCCTTTGCAGTTAGGTGAGGGTCATGTGCCTGTGATCTGGCCAACGGGGTGCGGGCAGACATGATGTGAGCCATTTCCAGGCCTGGCCAGAGAACCCCCTGCATAGTCACTTACGTTTTCTTCTCTTCCCACAGCAACTACAAAGGCCATGTTTTGAATATGGGGGTGCCACCAGAAGAAGAGCCCCCTGACCTACATCAGACTGTGATGTGAACAATAAATAAACCTCAGATATAAACTACCAAGATGTTGGGGTTGTTTGCTACCAAAGAAAAATCTAGCCTATCCTGACTATTTCACAAGGGAACTGTTGGAGGAGGAAGGGTGGGGGAGAAAATTTTAGGAAGATGCAGATGCCAAGTCCCAAGGCAGGCAAAGCGTCTATGTATGTTAGGGGTTGAGAGAAAGCCCGTGGGGCCATAACACAGTGAGCGAGAGATGAGGTTAGGGAGGGAGGCAGAGACACAACCATGAAGTGTATGGAAGGCCTTATTAATATTTTTGGAGTTTTTCCTGTGTGAAGTCTGAAGCAATGGAAGGAATGTAAACAGGAGAATGATATAATGGAATATGATTTTCAAAAGGCCACTGCAGTTAGTGTTTGGAGCCTAGGCTGGAGGAAGCAAGAAAGGATACAGGGAGATCAGTTGGGAGGTTATCACTGTAGTATGGGCAAAGGATGGCAATGGGTGCAGTAGATGTGGCAAGGAATGGAATGTTTCTGGATATGTATTTTGGTCATCATAAAGGATTGGATTTGCTGGGTGAGGAAAAGGGGGCCCCTGAAATGACACTGAAGTTTTTTAGCATGAGCAACTAGGTGGATGTAAGAGGATGGTGGTATCATTTAATGAGAGGGGTGAGTCAAAGGGAAGAGCATATTATCAGAGTGAAGATTTTGAGACATCCAAGCCAATATTAAGTAGCTATGTGGATATATGAGTCTGGAGCTCTGCAGAGAGGTCTAGCATAGAGATAGATATAAATTTAGGAATCACTGGCAGATAGATGGTATTTGAGGCCAGAGATATGAATAAGATTGCCTGGGGCAAAAATGTACAGAAGGAAGAAAAGAAGACCCAAGGACTGAAGCTAAGGAATTTCAACATTTAGATGTTGGAATGAGAAGGTAGAGCTGCAGGTATTCAAAGAAAACCCACAGAGTTTTGTGTTTTGGAAGCTGAAGTGTTTCAAGAAGGAGGTAGTGGTTGGCTGAGTCACATGCCCTGAAAGGTCACATAAGATGAGGTCTGGAAAGATCCCATGAATTTGCCAACTTGGGTGCCATTGGTGACAATGTCCAGAGTGGTTTTGGTAGAGCAAATGGGAGGTGAAGGGGTAGAAATAGTGTGTGTGGACATATTTTTCAAGGAATTTTCCCCTGGAGGAAAACAGAGAAGGAAGGCCTTAGCTGGAGGGACCCAGAGAGGTTTTTTGTTGTGTTTTTTTTTTTTCTTTTTATTTTCAAAAAAATTTTAAATTTCAGAAAAGTTGCAAAAACAATACAGTTTCCACATACCCTTCACTTAGCTTCCTCTAATGTTATTGTCACACACCATGGTTCAACCAATAATGCTGAGAAATTAATATTGGTACATCACTAAATTATAGATTCTACCAATTTCACAACTTTTTCCATAAAAAAATGATCTAATATTTTTAATGGTTGGGAAAGAATTAAGAGAAGAATATTCCATGGCACATGAAAATTATGTGAAATTTAAATTTCAATGTCAATAAATAAAGTTTTATTGGAACACAACCGTGTCCTTTCTCTGTGCCCGTATCCAATTCAGGATCCTCCATTACATGTAGTTGTCATGGCTCCTTAGTTTACTCCAGTCCTTGGCAAGTTCCTTTCCTTGTCTTTCATGACCTTAACTCTTTTGAAAAGCACTGGTCAAGTATTTTGAAGAATACCCTTTGATTTGAGTTTGTCTGATATTTTGTTATGATTAAATTTGAAGTAATGCATTTTTGGCAAGAGTAACAGAGGTGATATGCTCGTTGTCAATTCACCATATCGGGGTACAAGAAGTTTATATTCTTAATACTTGTGTTGTTATCCTTGAACATTTGGTTAAGGTGGCATTTGCCAGATTATTCTAAAGGTGTTATTTTTCCCATTGTAATTAATAAGTATTGGGAAAGTGCGTGAGAGGGAGGAGGGGCTGGAAGTGGGCAGGGATTACCTTGTAGACTTGGGGATAACTTGGTCATCTCATCTCAGTATCCAAGCTTCTAGAATAGGCATAAACTTTGGGATGTTTTTTAAAGTTCCCCAAGTGATTGTTAGGTAGAACCAATTTTGTAATGTACAACTCTAATGCACAACCATTAGAGTAGAGGAAGGTAAATAAGAGCACGCTGGAGTCTTGAAACAATAACAACTGTTCATAGGTAGTGATAGTGCTAGATAGTGGAGGAAGAAAAATGACAAATCAGTGGTTGAACACACCAAATGAAATGGGTGGGAAGAGCTTAGCTGACAGTGACAGAGAGGATGGCTTGAAATCCAAGGAGGAAAAGTTGTTGAAGGCACATGAGATGGTTAATGAAGGTCTGGATGTAGTTGCTGGAATTAAGGAAAACATCACTGTTCCCTCTAACCCTGAGAGATGGACAAGTAGTAGGGACAGACCTGTTTGTGAAGAGGCTGGGAAAGGGAAGGTGTCCAGGAGAACATCCGTTTCTGCTAAGGCCCAGAAGAGTAATAGAGAAAAAGCTTGAAAATATGTTTGTTCCCCCTTAGAAACTGCCTTTCCGCCAGGCTTGCTGGTTCCTGGTGCCAGAATGGGGCCCCTGCTCACCCCTTTATCTTGTGGGCCTGTGTCTGTGGCACCATGCTCTGGCCTCCCTTTTCCTTAGCATGGGGGGAAGGGTCAAAGCAAAGTCAGGAAGAACCTTACTTGGTGTTAGCCATTAGGGCTTAATGACCTCATTATTCATGCATTGTGAGCAAGAAGCTCCTCACCTTTGGATTTATAAGATTTAGGGAACACCAGAGGCTTACTACGTCTTGCCCCCCCTCCCCAACTGACTCTATCAAAACATTCAGATATATACTCAGAGAAGAAAGAACTTCTTTCAAAAAAGTCAAAAGTGACATGATCAACATCTTGAGTCTGTTTTTGACCTGGTCAGAACCTTCTCTGTGCGCTAGAGATCCAGTAACTTGTAAGGGACTCGCTGCGTGATACAGAGACCGACAGTTAGTGGGTGTAAGGTTCATACTCTCGGGAGACACCCATCCACTGCTGAAGTTGACATATGGCCACTGTTGTCAGCAAGGATGTTGGGAAGGCACACACACCTGGAGTCCGCAAACGGGAAGAAAGTTCGGTGAGGGGGCAGCAGCATCAAGACAGTTTCGCACTCTACCTTCTGGCATCCCAGATAGGAGCTTAAGAAATCTTGGAATGTGGCAGACATGGAGTGCTGGGCTGAGCTGGAAGATCTGGTCTGAGCTCTGGTTTGTGGACCTGTGCCAACTGGTGCACAGCAGAAACAACTTCAGAGGAATGCACCTCAGAGACGTATCCAGTGATAGTCGAGATATTTTTACCCCCCACCTCCCCAGCACTCCCTCTACCCTCAAAACCTGCTGGAAGCCACAAAAAAACAAAACAAAGTGAAAACACAGAAAAAGCTCCGTTTTTTAATGAAACAAGGAAACTCTGAAAACCTCAAACCACAAGCCATGAAGTTTGCCTGCCAAATACTGTAAAATTGGGACTGAAATTGGTGAAATGCTGAAAGCCAACCTACACTGCCTCCAGCCTTGAGGAGGAAACACCTTTTCTTCGATGCTAGTGTCACAGTCCTAAGGGACTGAGTCACTGATCCTTGAATTAGAGTGGAGTTTCTCAAAGGCCAGGGGGCCTTGTATGACTGGGGGAACAGGAAACAAGTTTAGGTGGCACACAGACAGTCATTTAATTACATCAAATAACATAACGAAAAAGTGATTCATTTAGAAAAGAAAGTCTTGGTTTGGTGCCAATAGTCTTTAACTTATTTCTAGTTTGTAGTAATTTCTCTTTCTAACCAGGAATATGTGGCCCTCAGACTTGGCTTCCAGCAGACACCCATGCCTGGCTAAAACATACCAGCATTGTTTTGTTTTAGTTGCATTTCATAGTTACCTCCTATTTGTCACAAACAGTACTGGCTCGTCATTTCTCTCTTTTTTTTTTAAGATTTTATTTATTTATTTGAGAGAGAGAGAGAGAGAGCACGAGCAGGGGGAGGGGCAGAGGAAAAGGAAGAAGCAGACTCCCCACTGAGCAGGGAGCCCGATGTGGGACTTGATCCCAGGACCCTGGGATCATGACCTGAGCTGAAGGCAGACGCTTAACCGACTGAGCCACCCAGGTGCCCCTGGCTTTTCATTTCTGATAGTGATATGCCCCCTTTTTAAATAAGTAAAATTTAGGAATTGATTCGAAGAAGAACCTTGACTATAATAGAGGTGATATGCAGATGCAAAAATTGTGGAAACAGTACCCAAATAACTGAAATTTAGATCTGAGTAACAAGATCCAAGGACCTCACAGGAGAAACAGGTAGTGTTGTAGCAAAGAACTAGGATGATAGCAGGGAAGGTCAATGCCAAGGAGAAACCAGGCAGATGCTCATTTTTTTTTCCTATTGTCTGTGACCTGGCCTCTTCACCAAAGGAGTCTTCTGGAGGTGGTAGGGTAAGGGACAGAGGTAATTGCTAGATTATCACCCAGAGCGCTTTAGACGGAGAGGGCTGCCCTGGGGGCCTCAGTAACCTCTTCAAGGCCCAAACCTGAGAATCCAAGAGACCTTCTTTCATGGAGAAGAAATTAACAGATTTGGAAACACACCAAAGGAAGCTGCCAAGTACATCAACATTCTTCTTCCACCCCTTCCATGTAATTGTTTAACAGAGAATGCCCCGGGGCACCTGGGTGGCAGGCAGTTAAGCATTCGACTCTTGGTTTCAGCTCAGGTCATGATCTCAGGGTCATGAGATCCAGCCCTGCAGCGCGCTCCGCACTCAGCATAGAGTCTGCTTGAGATTCTCCCTCTCCCTCTGCCTCTCCCCGCTGCTAAAGTAAATTTAAAAATGTTAAAAAAAGAAGAAGAAAAATACCCCATCTCAGTGGGGAAATTACAAAATTACAGAAAAAAATCTCAAAGAGGAGGTTCAGGGGTACAAATAAAGAATTATATAGCAACAAAAGATGATGAAACTGAGTGGCAGAGCTCAAGAAAGTAAAGAGAGGAAAGCCACTTTGGAATCAACCAAATATGGGGGCTCCTGGGTGGTTCAGTTGGCTGAACCATCCATACTCTTGATTCTGGCTCAGGTCATGATCTCAGGGTCATGGAACCAAGCCCCATGTCAGGCTCTGCGCTCAGCTCAGAATCTGCTTGGGATTCTCTCTCTCCCTCTGCCTCTCCCCCGCTTGTGCACACTCTCTCTCTAAATAAATAAATAAATACATAAATAAAATCCTTAAAAAAAACAACCCAAAATAGAATGAATACAAGTAAAAAACATAATGGAACAATGTGGAAAATAATAAATATTAAAAATTATAAAAATGCAATAGTTATGGAAAATAAACAATGGAGACCTAGTACATGAGCAACTGGCATGCCTGAAGTAGCACCTGGAACACACGGAACAGAAGGAACTTAACTGAAATGAAGATTGAGTCAGCAGGTAGAAAGCACACACTGTGTCAAGGTAAAATTTGTTCAGACTGATCAATAATAAAATATACCAGATAAAAAAAATCAAAAGCCGCACCTGATATTAAATGACAATAAAGCAAGCTCTAAAAACGTTAGGAGCATGAAGATGTGATTCATGAATTTTACATACTGCCAAGTTGTCTATTAAGTATAAAGGCTATTGGCAGTCACTCTCGAACATGAAAGAACTCAGGGTTGCCACGTTCTTGAAAAACATCCTTTTTAGTGAAATCCAGTCAACCAAGGGATGAACCAAAAGAAATCAAGAGAATGAAGGATTTAAAAAAATTTTGAAAAATTTTGAATTGTTTAAATACGGAATTAAGACTAAACAGCTGTGGAATGTATGGTTAAAGAACAAAATGTAAATACTGCAAACGCTTACACTTTAAAAATAATTATATACCTAACAAAAATTGGGAAGTGAGGGAAAAGTTGCAGTGGGAGGACCTGGAAGGACGTACATTTACTCATCTTTAACAGCAGGGAAATAATCACTGCAGCTTTTCTAAGCAAGCATGATACCAACTTCTTGATGATTTTTTTTCTTTATTTATTTGAGAGAAAATGAGAGAGAGAGAGCACATGAGAGGGGGGAGGGTCAGAGGGAGAAGCAGACTCCCCGCCGAGCAGGGAGCCCAATGAGGGACTCGATCCCGGGACTCCAGGATCATGACCCGAGCCGAAGGCAGTCGCTTAACCAACTGAGCCACCCAGGCGCCCCTTGATGATTTTTTTTTTTTAAAGATTTTATTTATTTATTTATTTATTTATTTATTTATTTGAGACAGAGAATGAGAGATAGAGAGCACGAGAGGGAAGAGGGTCAGAGGGAGAAGCAGACTCCCCGCTGAGCAGGGAGCCCGATGTGGGACTCGATCCCGGGACTCCAGGATCATGACCTGAGCCGAAGGCAGTCGCTTAACCAACTGAGCCACCCAGGCGCCCTGCCCCTTGATGATTTTTATATTAGCTTTTCTTATCTTCAAAGGGGATCTTGTAAGATTTTTTGTGGTATAGAAACATCTAGCTCAAGTTCAGCAACTTCTGTTTTACTTCTGTTTCTTTTTCTGTAAGATTAATTTTGATCATTTTACTTAAAAGTAATTTGCAGGGGCACCTGGCTGACTCGGTAGAGCGTGTGACTCTTGATCTCAGGGCTGTGAGTTCGAGATTACACACGTTGGTTGTAGAGATTACTTGAAAATAAAACCTGTAAAAAAAAAAAAAAATAAGTCTGTGGTGCCTGGATGGCTCAGGCGTTAAGCATCTGCCTTCGACTCAGGTCATGATCCCAGGGTCCCGAGATCGAGTCCCACATCGGGCTCCCTGCTTGGCAGGAAGCCTGCTTCTCCCTCTCCCACTCCCCCTGCTTGTGTTCCCTCTCTTGCTGTGTCTCTCTGTGAAATAAATAAATAAAATCTTAAAAAAAATAAAATAAAATAAAAAATAAAAGTCATTTGCAAAGTAAAATCCCACTGTTGTATATTGATCTTTTTGTTGGGGTTGTATGCACAAGGACCTGTTGAGATGATACATTCCAAATGTTGATGGCTATTTCTGGTGAGATGCGGGGCATGTTTTTTTTTTTTTAAACTTCCTCTTTGTACTTTTCTATGTTATTTTTATCATAAAGTACATCATATATAAAAATAACAGTCATTTTCGGAGTAGTGTGGTAGAATGATAAAATGGCCCCCGTGACCTTTGTCCTCGGGTGTTGCTCCTGTAACTATGTCATGTTCTACAGCAAAAGGTTATTATAGATGTCAATGAAGTTACTAATTAGTTGACTTTAAGATTGGGATGATCTGGGTGGGCCCAACCTAATCATGTGAGCACTTGAAAAGCTGAGAGTTTTCTCTAGCTGGCAGCCGAAGTCACAGAGATTAGAAGTGTAAAAAGTCTCCCATTCAAGAGAGATATTCTGGTCCTGGCTTTAAAATGAAGGGGGCCCTATAGAAAGGATCTGAGAGCAGCCTCTAGGAGCTAAGGGCAACCCTTTGTCAAAAATCAACAAGAAGACAGGGCCCTCAGCCCTACCACAAGGACCTAAATTCAGCCCCCGCCCTGAATGAACTAGGAAGTAGATTCTTTGCCAGGGCCCCCAGACAGGAGCCCCACCTGGCCTACACCTCAGCTGCAACTTTGTGAAACCCTACCAGGGACCCCATTTGATCTGGCAAGTTCTGACCTACAGAACTGTGAAATACTAAATGGATGTTGTTTTAAGCTGCTTAAGGTCACGGTCATTTGTTACACAGCATAGAAAACTAAAAAAAGGTAGTAAACATTTTTTCTTCATGCCAGACACACAGAATCAGAATCATCATCATCATTACCTCATCTTGCCTGGGCCATCCTCACCCTGCTGCAAGTCCTTATTCCTCTGTCTGCAGAGCTCAGAACATCCCCAGATGTTCCTACATACTCCGTGAAAAAACGGACCATTTCGTGTTAACAGCTAGAAGACTCTAGTTTGGGATCAGATGTTCGTGGAGACTTGGAGTCAGGTTATGCCTTTTGTACTAGTTGACTTTTTTAAACCAACCAACCAACCAACCAAACAACCAATCAAACAAACAAAGGTTCTAAATGAACAAAGAGACAAGATAGGGCCGGAAAGCTCGAGATGAAGGAGACAGGGTGGGAATGGGTGAGTAGTGAATAGGACAGCAACATGGTGCAGGACTGAATACACAAGCATAGTGAACATATTTCTGCCCCACCTCCTCTTTCTCCCAGTCCTTGGAAACAATCATTTTTATCTCTTTTAGGTATTTCTTCTGGTGTCACCTCTATAGCTTAAGTAATTTGCTTTTATCGCTATTGCTTGATTTATTTTGTACCTTATCTTGTTTCCTCCTTACATGATAAATGAGGATTTAATGCATTTTCACCAACACCCTCTCTCCTCTTTATAAGGTTACGCGAAATTTTGTTTTTTATAGGTTTCCTTTGATTTCTTATTCTGTCAACTAAGGGCAATTATCTCTTGACTGCTCACAAAAAAGATGAAGGTAACACCACACTTATCGTTTGTGTCTACCTCTCAATCTCTGCCATATACAATTTTAAGGATAAAGAATATTTACATTATCTTCTTGATAGCTAACTCTCCCATAAACTGATCATAAATAATGAAAATCATTTATACAGCATTTACATTGTTGTGGCTTTTTAAATATTGTGTTCTGAAGAGGCAAAATGTTTATGAAGATTGTTCTTCTTTTCGTGGTACAACTTTCTGTTCCTTTGGATTTTCCATTTGTCTTTCTTTTATCTTGTGGCATTTTCCTTTATTATTGCTCTGTATTCCCCCAAGCTTCTTCATCCAATCAGATATTCTGTGGAGTTTTTAAATCCTCCCATCTGAGGCCCACCATCCTCCTGCTGTATAGCTGACATGATGGAATTTCTCTTGATGGTTTTCCTGGGTCAATTCCAGACTTTCCAAGATCCACATCTTCCTACTTCTTAGATTATGCCTTTGTTTTGCTGCAGCACATTTTCACATATCTTCCTAAGAAATGGTGTGCAAGAAGTCAATTTTCTGAGCCCTGTTTGTCCCAAAAGATCTTTATTCTACATTCATACTTGGATGATAGTTTGGCTGAGTATGACATTAGAGGTAAAATCATTTTCCTATAGAATACTGAAGGCATTACCCTTTGCCTTCTAGTATCCAGGGTTGCCCATGAGATATCTGTTTTACTTTCACTCCTTTGTAGATGAACTTTTTATTTTGGGGGGAGCTTCCATTGTTCTCTTTAACTTTGATGTTTTAAAATCAGATTATGGGGTGCCTGGGTGGCTCAGTTGGTTAAGCGACTGCCTTCGGCTCAGGTCATGATCCAGGAGTCCCGGGATCGAGTCCCGCATCGGGCTCCCTGCTCAGCAGGGAGTCTGCCTCTCCGTCTGACCTTCTTCCCTCTCATGCTCTCTCTCTACCATTCTCTCTCTCAATAAATAAATAAAAATCTTTATTAAAAAAATAAAATAAAATCAGATTATGTGACTAAGTAGATCTTTCTTTTCAAACTCTGTGTTTACCAATCAGTGGGCCTTTTCTGTCTAAAGATGTATAGGCTTCAGTGCTGAAAAATTAACTCTGTCGTGTTTCTTTGCTACTGTTCTCTTCCTTGGTTTTCTCTGCTCTCTCTTTCTGAGTCTACTATTAATTGGATATTGGACCTCCTGTATTTATTTTATATGTCTTCTTTCTTGCCTATTTATAATTCTTTAAAGACTTTATTTATTTATTTGAGAGAGGGAGAGAGAAAGCATGAGCAGGGAGGAGGGGCCAAGGGAGAGGGAGAAGAAGGTTCTCTACTGAGCAGGGAGCCAGACATGGGGCTTGAGCCCAGGACCCTGGGATGATGACCTGAGCTGAAGGCAGACGCTTACCCGACTGAGCCACCCAGGTGCCCCTCTTACTTTTTTAAAAAATCTCTGTCTTTTGGTTCTACTTTCAGAGAGAATACCATAATTTAATGTTCACACTTTCTACTGATTCTTTTATGACTTTAACAGGCATATTTTTAATTTATAGGAACTCATCTTGTTTGTTCTTTGCCACAGCATCCTGTTCTTTCATAGATGAAATAGCTTCATGAGTCTTTCTGAATATATTAATTGGAGCTTTTTAGTTCAGTTTGCTTTGATTTATGTTCTCGTCCTCCAATAATTGTTTCCTCCAAGGTTTTTGTGTTTTTCCTGTTTACTTTTACTTTTGTTCTGGTTTTATTGAGAAATAATCACTGTATAAGTTTAAGGCATACAGTGTGATGGTTTGATTTACATGTCCTGTGAAATGAGGACCACAGTAGTTTTGGCTAACACCCATTTTTTTTCTGATTACTTTAGTTTCCCTCTTTTATTATGGAGTCTTTTCCTGAAGTATCTGGAGATTCTTCATGGTCCATTCTTAATTAAGAGTGAAGCTCCAGGGCGCCTGGGTGGCTCAGTTGGTTGGGCGGCTGCCTTCGGCTCAGGTCATGATCCTGGAGTCCCCGGATCGAGTCCCACATCGGGCTCCCTGCTCAGCAGGGAGTCTGCTTCTCCCTCTGACCCTCCTCCCTCTCATGCTTTCTATCTCTCATTCTCTCTCTCTCTCAAAAAAAAATAAAAAAATTCTTAAAAAAAAAAAAAAAAAAAAGAGTGAAGCTCCAGGGCGTCTGGGTGGCATAGTCAGTTGAGTGTTAGACTCTTGGTTTCAGCTCAGGTCATGATGTCGGGGTCTTGAGATTGAGCCCCATGTTGGGCTCCGCACTCGGTGAGGAGTCTGCTTGAGATTCTCTCTCCCTCTGCCCCTCCCCCTGCTTGCATTCTCTTTCTAAATAAAATAAAATAAAATAAATAAAAAGAAACCCCAGGAGTGATTTAGTGCTTGAGTAGCTTCTCCGCTCAGTTTGCATACTCTGGTGACAAGGGGTGGTTTTTAGCCAGAGGCCTGCCTGGAAACTGGGAAATGGACCAGAAACATTTTATCATCATTGAGTCTGAGCTTCTGCCACTATTAAACTGAGATAATAAAAATAGCTGTTTGTACTTCAGAGTATTGTTCCGAGAATCAACTGAGATAATGGGCAAAGTGGCGGTATTGTGATTGCAAACACAGTCTCACCTCTGCTGGAGAAATTAAGCATGCATTTGGATTGTACCAGGTGGGGGCAGGAAACAAATCTCAGAAATATCCCAAGGTTACTCAGTGATGAAATTTCCAGTCATTTCAGGGTTGATGTCATCCCATCTGATGCAATGGGCTGCAGTTTATTTTATATAATTAAACTTCTTTAAATAACAAGGCACTTGAAATAACAAAATACTTTGGAAAAGAAAGTGAGCCTGTCATCGGAAGTCCTTGGAATATGCTGACTCTCCATATCCAAATGATGATGTGCAAAGACCATTTCTAGAACACATGGATTCTCCTTAAGTTTTCAAGAACTCTGTTTATGTGCTGGTCTCCTTCCTCCCGAAGAATCCCTTTTACAATTACAGTCTTTTGGGGAACTAACGGAGAATTGTGGTGCGGCCACACTGAGTTCTAAGTCAACCCAGCCATCAGGAGAGCAGGGACTTCTAAATTTCTTTTGGTTGGGAGATTATGACCAACACTCAAACAGTGTCTGCTCTGTCATTCAGTTTCATCTTTATTGTGTATATTTCATACTGAATGAAACAAAGATTCAGGCACGAATATGTTCACTGAAGCAATTTTTACAAGAGCAAACCATTTGAAAACAACATACTTGCCTAACAATAAGACAATGGTTAAATAAAACATATTTTTATGATGAAGGATTAGGCAGCTATTCAAAGTATATTTGCACAGTGGTTCCTATGGGGGAATGGTAGCAATACAGATGCAGTTCTGGGGACCGGTCCGAAGCAGGCTGGGAACATCCACTTCTATCCAGTACAAGCCAGCTGAGACCACACGGAATCGTGACTTTAAATAATGCAGCACAGCTGTGCAGTGCTGTTAAGTATCTGCAGCCTACAGACAGGTGAGGGCTGCACCTGTCAGAGGTGATGCTGTTCACCCCAGGCAGACACATCTGGAGACTTCGAGGTGAAATGGATGCTACAGACCCTGCATAACCTGTGCACACTTGCATCTGGGAACCGCCCCCCTGGAAGCCATTAGTAGACATTTGCTGAGAAGGCTGCATGTGGGGACACTGCGACCATCAGCTATGTCGTCTGGAGTGAGAGGAGCCAGGTCACCAGGACATGGAACGAAAGATCTAAGAGGAACTCAGCAGTGTGTATCAGCGGAAATGGAGCTCTGTATGCTTATTCTAAGCTGTTATTTAATGCAAAAGAAAGTTGCAATAAGTCATTGCTGTTATTCTTCACCCTGGGACATGTAATGTTTGGAGGGGAGGGGGTGTTACCTCAAGTCCAAGGGAATGGGTTGGATAAGCTCAACAGAAGACCCTTTTCAGAGGAGCTAGAAAGCCTTCAAAAGTGAACATCCCAGGAGAAAAAGTAACCCAACCAGGCACAGAGAGATTTCTCTGATAAGAATGTCAGGGTCATTGGAGAAATGGGGTGGTTCTGACGTTAGTCTCTGGACTGGGCCTTTGAGGCTTCTCCTGGCTCAGGCTCCAGGAGAGTTCTGTAGAGTGGAGGCTGACATGGAAGGATTATTTCACCAGAAACTCTTAAATATTGAGCCGTAAGTAGATTGCTCTGGCGCCCCTCTAACAGTGAACTACAGACAGGACGAGGCAACCTCCCTCCCAAGTCATCCCAGATGACCCACCATATCACTCTGGTATCATTGGTGGGGTCTGGACCCAGGGCACCAGAAGAGTCCATGGTGCCTTGGCTGGACAATGGTGGTGCCCAACAGGTATGGGCTTATAGGGGTGGGACCCCTAGAAGTCATGAGGGAAGCTTCAACAGGGACCGAGGACGCTAAATGAGAAGGTGGGGATGAATACCAGGAAAACTGGTGACTCCGTCTTTACCCACAATATGTTGAGGCTTTGAAACCAGGTTACATACAGAGGGGAAAACTGAGGCACTGAGAGCTTAGATCACCTGCTCAAAGGCGTAGAGCTGTAAAGTGACAGAGTCCAGACATGAACTCAGGTCTTCTTTACTTCTGAGTGTTCTGCTGGGCCACGAGGCCTTTCAGTAGAAACCAGAGAACATCCGAGGAACACCAGTAATCCAGTTGGATGGAAAAAAATCATCAGGGGAATAGCCATAGTCAAAGCTGGAAAGATCCTTGGGGCTGTATTGTGGAGGAGGTTGCACTAATTTGGGGCAACAGTGGCAGAGGGATGGGCCACATGTGGCCTGTAGGCAGAATCTGCTCACTGTTTTGGGGCCATGAGTTAAGAACGGTTTTTACAGGTGAACATTCACCATTGATCTGACGAACTTTGAACCCCACATACCCCATAGAAAATAATTCCACTCTTCTCATTGGTAGACCAATACAATAAAATATTCAATTACTATTATATTTTGACTTCAATAAAAATGTGTGAAAATTTGTTCTCTGATTCTCTATATAATGTTCTTGATTTTGCCTCTTGGCCTACAGCCTAAAATATTTACTATCTGGCCCTTTACAGAAAAATGGTGCCAAGCTCTGGCATAATCAGTGATTGAAAAAAGTCACCGAGTGGGGCGCCTGGGTGGCTCAGCTGTTAAGCGTCTGCCTTCAGCTCGGGTCGTGATCCTGGGGGCCTGGGATCGAGCCCCACATCGGGCTCCCTGCTCTGCGGGAAGCCTGCTTCTCCCTCTCCCACTCCCCCTGCTTGTGTTCCCTCTCTGACTTGTGTCGCTCTGTCAAATAAATAAATAAAATCTTAAAAAAGTCACGGAGTACAATTATTTTATTGCATACACTCTCACCAATAAAAAATTGGGGCATGCATGTCCTGTATGTACATATTATTTAATATTTATTATACACTATATTACTAATGTCTACAAACAGCATAGTCAGCACTACGAATATAGTTAGAGCTAGCAAGTCAAATTGCCTGAGTTCATATCCCAGACCTGCCCCTTACTGGCTTTATGACATTAGACAAATTTCCTAGCCCTTGTGCTTCAGTTTCCGCCTCTGAAAAATGGGGATAAAAATAGTGTCTATTTTATTGGGTAGTTGCAAGAATTAAATTAGTGAATAAATGTAAAGTGCTTAGAACAATCCCTGAAATGACAAGAGTTATTAATAATGGTACAAACATTGTATTATCATTTGTGCACAACAAAGAAGAATTTAAAACGAGGGGATGATAATCAAAGTCCTAAATTGTTCTCCGGGGCATGCTCACGTGATCTCTCTCATCACCCCTGGGGTGTGCACGGAACGGACCACGGGCGATTAGGGTGGCTTGTCAGGGCACAGAGGCAGGTGACAGGGGGACGAATTAGGAGGCAATTCATTGAGTCTCAGAGACAGGATGGCCTGACTTTGGAGCTGGCCAACGTGGGAACAGAGAAATGGAGTCAGGGCTGCCCCTTCCTCCTGACCAAATGCATCTTGTAATATCCCCTTTTAAGTCAGTTCTCAACACCACCAAAGAAGCAATTGGGTGGTTTTCTCATTCATTCAACAGTCCTTCCCGAGGCGAAGCTTTCTGTATGCCGAGGCCACTTACGGGGGTTATAAACCTGAATCCCAAGCAGGCCTCCACTCAGGAAGCTCACGGCAAGAGGAGACAGACACGGGAACGAGTGTGTGCAATAGTGTCTTGGGGGTTCTGCTAGGAACCTAGTGGAAGTGAAAAGGGGCGAGAAGCTCAAGCCCACTAGGAGAGGCGGGGAGGGGAAAACTCACAGGGATAGCCATGGTAGGGTTAAGTATTGAAAGATGTGTGGGTGCGGGCAAGGGATGGAGAAGGCATTCCAGGCGGACAGAGCAGTAAGAATAAAAACAAAAAGGTACAACACAGCCCAGGAAGTACCAGGGACTGCAAATGCCCAGAATCATGAGGCTACAGGCGGGGAGGGGGTCACATGCCGAGCCGTGCGGCCGTGGCAACCCCGCAGGAGCTGAGAAATCACTGATGGCCGAGTAACATAAATTTCTTTTTAATAACACCCTGACAAACAGACCCCGCTTACCGGGTCTTTCTGGTGCAATACACATTGGCAGGCTTTTTTTTTTTTTAAAAAAAAAGAAGAAGCTATTTTGTTTTAATTATTTTTAAAGGCAGGATCAACGTCAATAAATCTACTTTGGATGGTATGCTAGGGAGCAATTAAATTGCACTCACCTCAAAAACTGAACTTAATACCTTGACCTTACATTTACTTTCAAGGGACTTGGTCATCTGCTTTTATCCTGAAAACGGAAACCGGTGGTTTTAGAACCTAATTTTTCATGGTGAGGTTACAGTGGGGGAGAATGAAACACTCCTCCCCCCCCCCCCCCCCCCCCGCCCCCTCCTTAGAGTCTTTTCACTCATTCATTCACTGACTCGTTCATCTGCGTGCGTTTCTGTGGACAAGCCTGTGCCTCTTTGTGAAAATGCTAGATTGACCTCAACAACTAGGATTAAAGTAGCAGTTGTCAGAAAAGAAGATAGTCTTGTACCCGGGAGGATGTGGCAGCCTCAAATAAGCAACAAATATGCTGCACTGAAGATTTGGGGTTTGGGACATTTTTGGGTTTTGGCTTTTGGTCTTTAAAAGTAATACATGTTTGGGGCGCCTGGGTGGCTCAGTCGTTAAGCGTCTGCCTTCGGCTCAGGTCCCTGCTCAGCAGGAAGCCTGCTTTTCCCTCTCCCACTCCCCCTGCTTGTGTTCCCTCTCTCGCTTTGTCTCTGTCAAACAAATAAATAAAATCTTTAAAAAAAAATAAAAAATTAAAAAAAAAATAAATAAATAAAAGTAATACATGTTTTCTGAAGAAAACTGGAGAACACAGGGAAGTAATAAAGAAATGGGGGAAAGTAATCTTCTCCCCAAACAGGTAGGGGCAACCTCTGCTACTGTTTTGGGATACTTTCTCCTAATATTTTTATCCTAGGTTTTTAAATTTTTTTTAAATTTTTTTAAAGATTTTATTTTTTTTAAGTGATCTCTACACCCAACGTGGGGCTCAAACTCACAACCCTAAGATCAAGAGTCACACGCTCCGCCAACTGAGCGTGCCAGACGCCTCTAGGTTTTTTATTTTTAACATACCTGGAAATCATACAAAGCACAGCGGTATACCCTGCCTTTTTTTAAAATCATAACATATATTATAATATAATGTTCATAAAACTAACATTTAGTAAAATCTCTTTGCGAGCATGATTTCTAATGGCTGTCCGTAATGTGGATATATATTAGTAGCCTAACAAATCACCAGCTAATAGACTTTTAAGTTCTGTGGAATATTTTATAACTAGAAACAACATTGTGGTGAAGAGCCTTCTGCAAAAAAAAAAAAAAAAAAAAAAAAAGCCTGCATTTCATATTATTGCACTAGAATAGCTTCAGAGAAGAGGTTCAAATGTTTTTTACAACTTTTAAAAGTTGTGGTAAAATATATAAAACCTAATATGTATCATTGTAACCATTTGTAAGTGTGCTGTTCGATGGCTTAACCCCATTCACCATGTTGGAATAACATCACCACTATCTGTACCCAAAACATTTCATCATCCCCAATGTAAACTCCATACCCACTCTGCAATAACCCCACATGTCCTGTTCCCCCACCACTGGTAACCTCTACTTTCTATCTTTATGAATTTGTCTCTTCTGGGGACTTCATATAAGTGGAATCATATGATAATCTCCCTTCTGTTACTGGCTTATTTCACTTTTGCATGATGTTTTCAAGGGCCATCCAACAAATTTTCATTCTGTTTTTATCGCCAAGTGGTGTTCCATTGGGTGTATATACCACACATTTTGTTTATCCACTTATCTGTTGATAAACATTTAGGTTGTTTCCCCCCTTTTGACTATCGTGAACAATGCTGTTATGCACATAGGTGTACATGTGGCTTACTCTCTGCTTTCAATTCTTTGATACACTTGGAAATAGATGATTTTATGTTTAACTTTTTAAGGAACATCATACCATTTTACAGAGACCAAAACTGGAAATTACAGATGAGGTTTGCATGTTATTTAGATAAAAGTGACTAGAAGGAACTCCTATTAGCACATACTCCAAGTCCTTGGTCAATGCATCAAAATTTGGTGAATGTTTACACGTTTATATAAATTAAAAGAAATGTTTAAAGAAGGTGTTGCCATTTTTAATGGTTTCCCCCATTTTATCCAACCAGTCCCAAACTCATATAAAAAGCCTTCAACTATAAATGTGAAACCAGTACAAAAGCGGGGGGGTGTCCTGGTGAAAATGTAGGCATGCTTTAAATTTTCGGAAAAGGATCAACAGCTATATGAATACCTTTTTTGTGCTTCGTGCAGTGTTCATTCTTCTGAGAAATATAAAGAAGTCTAGGGAAGAGATCATTTGTTTTTCATTCTCTTATTCAAAAGCATCTACTTAGAAAACACCATGATGGGGGCACCTGGGTGGCTCAGTTGGTTAAGCGACTGCCCTCGGCTCAGGTCATGATCCTGGAGTCCCAGGATCGAGTCCCACATCGGGCTCCCTGCTCAGCGGGGAGTCTGCTTCTCCCTCTGACCCTCCCCCCTCTCATGTGCTCTCTCTCATTCTCTCTCTCAAATAAATAAATAAAATCTTAAAAAAAAAAAAAGAAAGAAAACACCATGACGGGTAAAGCCCTGCTCTCTGTTCTGCAAATGCCTTGTCAACTAAACCAAGGGAAATGTTCAAAAAGAAAACAGGAGGCATATCCGGTAGCTATATATAGTTTTAACTTTCAAATGACTAAATAGCAAGTAAGAGGCATTATAAACTAGAACAGTCCTCAGGTCTGGGCCTACATAACTTTTCCAAAGTTTGGAAGATTTTAGCTGGTGTGTTAGTTTCCTTTTGTTGTTGTAATACATTGCCACATATTTTGTGGCTTAAAACAACACACATTTATTATCTTACAGTTCCGGAAGTCACGAGTCTGAGATGGGGCTTACGGGTTCCAGTCAAGATGTTGGCAAAGCTCTGTTCCTTCTGGAGGCTCTAAGGGCGAATCTCTTCCTTGTCCTTTCCAGATGCTAAAGGCCATCTGCATTCCTTGGCCCATGGTCCCTTCCTCCAGTCTTCAAAGACTATCCGTCAAAGCGGTCACATCTCCCCTCTTCTCTCTGACCCTGATGCCTCCTTCTTATAAGGACCCTGTGATTACACTGGGCCCGCCCAGAAATTCGGGGATTATCTCCCCATCTCAAGATTCTTAACTTAATCTCGTCTTCGAAGTCCCCTTTAGGTGAGGGAATGACGTAGTCACAGGTTACAGCAATTAGATTGTGGACATCTTTGCGATTCATTATTCAGCGTACCACAGCTGGGTAGGATTTGGAGAAGCAGAGAAGAGGGAAACTGTGCTAGAAAGAGCGTGTAAAGGGTACTCGTCAGTTTGACTGCCAGCATGCAAACACCATTTCATATTTGAGAGGAATTCCAAGATGAAATGTGAGACAGGCAACCTCTTCCCATGAAAGAGGTACATGAGCCAGGTGTGGCCCATGCAATGTTCCCAGCCACCATTCTGACTAAACTGCTTTGCTTCTACCAGTTGCTCTTGGCCTTGTGCTTTAGGGACCTTCTAAGAAACGGCCACATAGAACTTGTTATTGTGGTCACTTGAGAACCAGGTGCACCTCATCACACCCTTTAGGAGGGGAAATGTTTCTTAGGTCTCAGTGTCGGGGAGACCAGCAATTCTTTTGAGCATATGGCCTACATTTGACCTGTTGAGGTTGTGATTCCTGTAATTCAATATTTCTCAGCCCTCAACATGGAACTCTGGTATTCTATAAGATTGAGGCCCGATCTTAGAGGTTTGATGGTGCCAGTTAATCACCCGTCTTCCCTTCAGTGTTGGAAACCAGTTTAAGGCAGACTTAAGGACTCCAGTGAAGATCATGCTTGATATAGACTCCATCATCCCCAACACAGGCTTTTGGTTAACTTTGTCGGAGATACGGGTATGCATACTTTGTTCAGAAAGATCGGCAGGCACTGTGTGCCCTGCCCCTATTTTCAACCCTAAATCTGTACGTTGGGAACAACATAGGGGAACCGCATTTGTGGGCCTGCTCTGAGCACATTTACACCTCTGCCACACTGGGGATTGTGGTCTGCCTCACTCATAGAACAAAGAGAGAAAGACCCAGCAAAGGGTGAGTCTCCAGGCATCCAGTCATGGGCAAGCAAGAAGAGAAGGTGAAGGGGATTATGTTCTGTGAAGTTCTTTCCCGGGGAGTGGGGCAAGTCTCCTTGCTTCTATGTTAACTTAAGAACAGGATACCAGCAATGTTCATTCTTTTAAAAAAAAAATTTTTTTTTTTTAATATGTAAGAAATATGTGTTCCTGCCCTGGAGCCCTCGATGCACTGCCTCCAGATCTTCCCACAGCTCTCTGCTAAAGCATTGCCTCACCCCCATCTCTTCACCCCACTGTATTGTCTTCCCAGCGTCGACTGCTAACCAGATGGCCTTGTTCATGTATTTATTTGCTTGTTTGCTGCCCATCTTCCCCCTTCTAGAATGCAAGTTCCGTGGAAATTGGAGGATTCCTTGTGCTGGTCTTTGCTGAATGCCCCGTGCTCAGCACCGTCTCTGGCACACAGTAGGACTCGTGGTGCATATTGTCAGATGAGTGAGTCGTACTCTCTGGATCGAGGCCCTGAGCTCCTGCTTGCCCCACGTCTACTCAATTCCACGTTGGAACGGTTCTCTCCTCCATCACCCATCTTGAGTTCCTCTCGTCCTCTCCGTCTTCCCTAACACCAGCACTAATGTTCAGCCCTTAAGACAATGGTAATGGTCCTAACTGCTCTCTCTGCCTCAGTCCCCATCCCACCATGCCACCAAGTGTTCCTTGTGCTTCCCCATTTGTAAGCCGCACCTTCACTGCCACTCCGTGCAAATCACTGTGCTGTCCAGTGGCAGAGAGAAGCATCCCCGGGTGACTACATTGGAATTGGAGGTGGGAGTAAGGATGGGGCTGTGCACACTGAAAGCAAAGCTGTGCTTTCTCGCCCTAACTTTGCTTTGTTCTATACTCACAATATTTACTTTTTTTTTTTTAATCAAATGTTATTAGAGGAGGGCCTGAGATTTTGTGTTTATCAAGGAGACTAGGGTGTGATTTTCCAAGTTACGGAAGCTGTCGATTGCTCTGCCTCCTAAAGACGTTGTGAAATCTCAGCCGTCTGCCCTGCCTTCACCCACACGGGTGCTCCCTCTGGATCTGTGCTTAGGAAACTCGTGCTTCTCTTGGTGGACCAGTTCAAAGGGCACTTCTGTGAGGCCTGCCCACATATTTTTCTTCTTCCTCAGCAGAACTAACTGCCCACTCCCTAAGCTCCAGAGCACTGTGTCCACAGCTCTGACGGGTAATTATTTTGTACTTGTTCAGTTTCCCCATCAGACTGGGTCGCCCTTGAAGGCGAGGCAGTCAGTCAGTATCTTACTTAGTCAGCTCAGGCCGCCATAACAAAATACCATGGACTGAGTGTCTTTAACAACAGAATTTTATGTTCTCATAGTTCTGGAGGCTAGAAGTCTGAGATCAGCATGCCAGCATGGTCAGGTTTGGGTAGGAACTCTCTTCCTGGCTGGTGGTGTCCACCTTCTTACTATGTCTTTACACGGTAGAGAAAGAGAGAGTGCAAGCTCTCTGGTGTCTCTCATAAGGACACTAATCCCATCAGACCAGGGTCCTACCCACATGAGCTCATCTAGACCTAATTCCTTCCCCAAAGCCCCATCTTCAGTGTATGGGGCGCAGGGAGGAAGACAGGAAAATTTGTGCAAACATTCGGTCCATAACACTCAGTAAACATTTTTAAATAAAGAACCTATGCTTCCTTAAATTCCCCCTGACTGAGGACGGGACTGATCCCAGGGTCCAAAGCAGGGGCAGTTCCCAGGACCCACCTTTGAAAGTCAGAGACACAGATGGAGTCTAGCAATTTGCCACAATGTTAATGTAAACTGATCTTGTCCCATAGTTTCCTCGTTACAGATTGAGAAAGTCAATCCCCGAAGAAGTTCAAGGGACTCCACCAATGTGTTATTCATCTGACCTGTGCCTAGCATCAAACATTGCTTACAAAATCATCTTTGTCCGTTCAAAAAGATGTATTGGTCCCCTACTGTGTGCCAGGAATTGTGTTGCACTCCAGAAGGCCCCTGTCTGGTGGGGGTGACAGACCCACAACCAGCCCCAATAGTGCAGTATGGTGACTGTGCCATGAGACAGCCCACGGGAGGAGCCACTCGCCCAGCCTGGGAATTGGAAGAGGTGTCTTACAGAGGGGACATCTGAATGGGGTCTCTAAGGACAAGGAGGGGTTAGGCAGGCAAAGGTCCAGAAGAAGATGTTCTAGGCAAGCCAGAAGCCAGGCAGAACAGGGCCCCATTGGGAACTGCAAGTAATTACTGAAATTACTGAGAATTCAGTGTATGTGCCAAGTAGTGCTGTTCCCAGCTCCGGGGTGAAAACGAAGTAGACAACAGAGACCCTGCCCTCAAGGAATTTACGGTAAAAGATACGTGAAGGGGTGCCTGGGTGGCTCAGTTGGTTAAGCATCTGCCTGCGGCTCGGGTCATGATCCCAGGGTTCTGGGATCGAGCTCTGCATCGGGCTCCCTGCTCAGGGGGGAGTCTGCTTCTCCCACTCCCTCGTCTGGTGCTTTCTCTCTCTCTCAAATAAATAAACCCTTTAAAAGAAAATCTTTAAAAAAGATACATGAAAAGTGAAATAAATAACAATTCAGAGCATTATGCTCAGCTTCACCTCTTCAGAAGGTACCTTTTTTTTTTTTAAGTAGGCCCCACACCCAACGTGGGGCTTGAACTCACAACTCCAAGATTAAGAGTCACATGCTCTACTGACTGAGCCAGCCGGATGCCCCTCCAGGGGGTGCTTAATAAAATGACAATTTATACTCTCTCTTTTTTTAAGTAAGCTCTATGCCCACGTGGGGCTTGAACTCACCACCCTGAGATCAAGAGTCACATGCTCTACCGACTGAGCCAGCCAAGTGCTACAAGAAAATGGCAGTTTGAATGTGCTTCTGAGCCCCCATGCCATTGTTTTGAGAATGCATTCCTCCCTTCTTGGGGGCGCCTCTATAAATCCCACAATCCCAGGGCCCTCTTCAGTCCATGAGGGCATCCTAGTGACTCTGGCTTTTGGAGAGAAAAATCAGAAAAGCTGAGGAGCCCCTGGGGTTGTGTTCTACACTGTTATTGCGGCTTCCAGCAGTGCTTCTGCTGACCCATGGGAGCCCGGGGCAGAACTCATCCAGGGCAGAAAATGCTTTGAGGATAGAGATGTGGTCAGTAGTCAGGGAGAGGTGAAGAGAAGAGGCCTTCTTTCCATAGGGTCACCCTCAGCGGGCGATGCTATGGGCCACAGTGGACCTCAACCCCCAGTGCCTCAGGTCCTGCGAAGACACACACACACACCCACACCCACACACCCACACCCCCCCTCGGGGGCAGGGAACTCCCAGCCTAAACCCACATGCATTCTGGGAACCAGCATCTATTTCTCGGGAATCCTGCCCTTGAGCAAGGAAGCCCCTCCCTCTCTTGCTCCAGGACTCTCTGTGGGGACTGAGAAGGAATAGGACTCCTCTCTGGTACGTCAGTAACAGCCAAGTAGTCAGATAAATGCCACAGGGGTCACCCAATAACCACGTGATGTTGACTGTGTTGGACGTGGAAGGGATTGTCCATTCTACACCCCTTTCCCTTCTAAAAACTGCCTCTTCCTTCCTTGCCTCTGCTCCCTGGAGAGCCATGACATTCTGCAGCCCCCTGGCCCTCCTGCCTACAATGCGGCCGCAAGCCCCTTCCTTGGGATAGTTGTGCACTTGCAGCGGACAAAGGCAATGTCTCTTAGATGACAGAAGCTGTCCAATGTACAACTCGGGGGCTGGGGCAGCTCTGTCACAAAGACAAGGACGGTGGTGCAGAGAGAAAAGGCACCAAAGCCACAGAGGGGAGAGAAGCAGAAAGGATGGACAGCGAGGGGTCATGTGGGGTGCAAGTCCCTGGGTCCCACTGTATCTGACTGTCCTGTGGATGTGACCACAGAACCTCCCTTTGCTTAAGCTGCTTCGTGTGCGTTATGTAAGTCTGTCCCTCCTAACTAGGATGACCAAGTAATGTGTTGTCCAAACCAGGACATTTTAAGAATGAAAGAGGTCACTAGTAATAATTACTCTGGGACAATAGACGTAACCTGGGACAGATCCTCCCTATAACCCACCAATATAGTTGATAAGGAAAATCTGTGTCGTAAGGTGGCCCACCGAGCCAGCGGGACCCAGTCCTTCCCCGGGGGCCTTTCCGGGTTCTTCGCCCTGCCCTGCTTCGCGCATGCGCCAAAAGGGCCCCCTATGCAGAAGTAGAAGTGATAAATCGCTCCCTTCGTTTGTACTGGGGGCTCAGACTTTTGGAGACCACTCTCCTCTGAGCCTGCCCGCTCCGTTAAATAAACCTCCTTATCCTCCAAGATCTCCGGTGCCGCTTGGTTCTTCCGTCAGGCGATCCAGTCCAGGTTCCATCACACAGTGATGCGGGAGATCAATCAGTCCGGCATCAGGGTGTAACGGGTGCGGCCATGAACATGGAGGGGATACCTGACAGGGTAGGTATGGAGCCGGCAGCTGCCCAGATGGGCTCAGCTAGCTTTTCCTCCCTCCCCTCTGCCTGGCCACACTGTCACTAGAACACACAGAGGAAAGCACCGTGTCCGAGCCTTGTTCCAAAACCGCATGGGGTTCTTGCGGGGAGAACTCCACAGATCAGGAACGGGACCAGTCCCCGTTCTAGCTGTGAATCTCGGTGAAGATCACACACTCTCCTCCGTGCATCCCGGGGAGGGGAAAGGAAACTGTTGAATGGCAGCAATGCTGTCCCCATGGGCTCTGCGCTCCTGTTGCAGACGTCACAGCCCTCTGAGCTACCACCTGCCTGGGACTTTTTTCAGACTTCCCCTCCCAGGTTACTTTGACCGTGAGCAGCCCTCCTCATCTGGGCTGAGGACGACAAGGAGTTCCTGAGGGTGGGGCAGTGTCTCCTTCCCAGGCTCTGGGGGAAGCCAGTCCTAGTGAGGAAACTAGGAGCCACCGGCAGGAGCTTGTTGGTGGTAAGAAAGAGTCCACTGATGGCCGTGGGGCGCATGACCCAGCCCCGCCCCTGATCTCCCAAACTCCTCTGATGCCATTTGAGGAATCACACAGGTCAGCTCTCAGGACAAGTAGGAAGAGGGAGATGCCCACAGCTTCCCGTGGAGCCAGGCTGTTTCCTCTATGCTGTTCTGGTCCGAATCCCAGGAAATGTGCACACTGAGGGTGGTGACAGCCGGTGCCCCAGGGTCACTTAGGATAAGCCATCAGGGACTATCAAGGGTTAGCCCCAGAGGCTGCCTCCCCGGGTGTAAATCCACCAGTACTCTCGCTTCTCATAACATCCCTCCCTCTTGGTCTTCCACCCTTTGCCCCTCAACAAGAAAGGTGTGGCCCACGTGGACTTTGCCACGTGAAGGGCTGTAGCTTCTAGGAGTGTCGAGACGGGGAAGATATCTATAAAACCAGCATGGCAAATTTCCAGTCCAATTGTCCATTCCCAGGGGGCATAGGCCTTTCCCTGAACCTTGAAATAATGCAAAAACTCTGGCAACTAGGCAAAAGTCCATAGCCTGTCTGGGCAATTCAAATTTGCACGTCAGAGCAGAAGAGGGTTTGTAGAAAGGGCGAACACACCCAGTTGCTGTCATAGGAGACCACTGTGAGTACAGACCCCTGTGTCGTCCCCGGTGGCATGTCTGTAATAATTGCAGCCTGGAATAAAGGTCCCTGACTCCCCAGAACCCATCCCTGGCTCCAGGCTCTCCGGCTCCAGCCAGGCTGAGTTGACTGGGACATACCTTTCGTTCAACCATCTACTGCACTACAACGTCAAGGCTTTTGGCTGCCCATCCAACACCTTTGCAACTCTGGGGCTCTGACCTCTGGCCTCCTCATCATAGGGACTGACCATGTCTCCCAAATCAGACCCTGGACTCCAGGCAAGCCAATACCTAGCCTCCTATACTCCTTACTCGTCCCTCTCTCTCCCTGGCATAAAGCTCCCTGCCCCTTTCAAACTTTTCCTGTTCTTTAAATCAGACTCTTCCTTAAAGCCTTTCCTGAGCATTTCAGCCCCCACTGATCTCGTTTATTATCCACGAGGCTAATTTAACAGTTGATTTTGATGGGGTTCAGGGCACGCTGCCCCAAGGTATGCCACTCTGGCATATTAATTATTTTGAATTAAAGTTACTTAGGAAACAGCCAGTGTAGAAAGGACCCTCTGACTTTCCTCTGTCCCCATGAAAGCAGAAAATAAATTCCCCAGGCAAAGTGTACTTTCTCTGCACCTGGAGGGTAGAAGGCATCCTTATCGCCAGAGAGAGGGAATTCAGGGCCGAGAAGGCTATACAAACAAGCCTGTTACTTCTTCGTTAACTTACTACACCAAACCCAAACTTGTTGTTCTTGTCAACTCTTCACAAAGTTATTGTTTGTCTAAAAGGTATAGAAGCTATCTGCTTTGGTCACTTTTTTGGGCCTCTTATCTTTGGGGCCCCAGTACATACAAATTAAATCAAATTTGTTTGTTTGTTTGTTTTCCTGTTAATCTCTCTCCCATTGCTGAGGGTGTCTCAGCCAAGAACCTGGAAGAGTGGCAGAAAATGCCTTTTTCCACCCCTGCAATCTGGTGCAGACACATTTTCTAGTGCACTGGCCGGTGGATCTGGTCTTCTCAGTTTCAGAGTGTGCAGGACAGAAACCACCCTCTGCTTACTTATTCATATTCCTACTCCCCCACCATGGTGCTCAGGAGAGTGCCAAACTCGTCATTGCTGTTTAATCAGCTCCTGTGAATGGTTTGAGATCCAGACTGAGCAGAAATACTTCAGATTCTTTCAGTGTCATTGTGTGCTTCTAACCTTTTCAGAGTTGAAGATCTCCACCTGAGACGAGTGGTAGTCTGAGTATTTGCTGGACTGAGGAAGCACATGATGATGAAGGCTTTGGAGGCCTTCGCTTTTATTCATCCCGACAACGACTACCCACACGTGAGAAAGAGTCATGCCTGTGTGACAGGACACTAAGAACAGCCACCGGGCACTGGAGAATGTTTGCTGCAGACTTGGTTCAGGAACTCCTTGCCGTAACTGTGTAGTAGAGACCCCCAAGGCTTCATGATCCCCAGACTGGGGACCATGGGGGGAATGCATTCAACACGATGCCTGGAGGTACTTAATCCAGGCATCTTCCCTCTCTGCTGTCAAAACCTGATGGCATTTAAGCTATTTTGTAAAACAAATGGATAGATACAACAGAAAAAGGGGTTAGGAGAAATTCATATACTCCTAATGATGTTATTATTGAGCACTGTTTGCCGAGTGCTTTGGGTCACTTTATTTGTTATGTATGATTTAACCCTCCCAGGATGCTATGAAGCATCATTATTCCCAGGAGGAAACGGTGAGTGGGGGGTCATTGTGGAAATGGAGGAAGGAGCCAAGCTTTGCATTTGGGTAGATAAGGTGCAGAACAGCAACAACAACAGATATGTAAAGTATGGTCTATCCATGTAATAGAATATTATTTAGCCACAAACAATGGAATGAAGGGCTAATTCATACTAGAACGTGGATAAACTCTGAAGTATTATGCTAAATGAAGGAAGCCAGACACAAAAGGCCACATATTGTATCACTCTCTTTATATGAAATGTCCAGAATAGGTAAATCCAAAGGGAGAGAAAGCAGATTAGCGGTTGCCAGAAGCTGTGAGGAGGCGGGGAAGTGGGAAGTAACTGCTCAATAGGTATGAGGCTTCCGTTTAGAGTGAGGGAACATTCTGGAAGTAGATAGAGCTAGTTAGTGGTTTCACAATACTGCGTACACTTAATGCCGCTGAAATGTACACTTTGAAAGTGGCAAGTTTTGGGCGCCTGGGTGGCTCAGTTGGTTAAGCGACTACCTTCAGCTCAGGTCATGATCCTGGAGTCCCAGGATCGAGTCCCACATCGGGCTCCCTGCTCAGCAGGGAGTCTGCTTCTCCCTCTGACCCACTTCCCTCTCGTGTTCTCTATCTCTCATCCTCTCTCTCTCAAATAAATAAATAAAATCTTAAAAAAATAAAAAAAGTGGCAAATTTTATGTTATGTGCATTTTACCACAATTTACAGCGATGACAACAAAACACACAAAAATAGCACAACAGCCCACGTGGAGACAGGATCCCAGAGACAGGGTGACCCTTCAGAAAGAGCACTTGGGGAGCCAGTAGACACCAGGTGGGAGCCCTTGGGATCACAAAAAGAGTCACTATTGCTAAGAAATTAACCCACCCCTGCCCAAAGAGCCTCCGAGAGCCCAGGAGGGAGCGGGGCTGTTCTCAGGATCCTCATAGGGTGCAGCTCTCCTTCCAGCCTGCTCTTGTTGATCTCACCTCCTGCCCCAGCAAGGCAAGTGGCCAGTAAGAGTGTGCTCCCTGCTACATCTTTGCACGGGAGGGAAAGTGAACATTTGATGCACTCCATGTTCTTTTCTTTTCCAAGGGAGTACAGCCTCTTAAAAAAAAAAAAATACACATAGTTCAATCAATTTCTTTTGTGCACTTCAAAAGAGATGCTTTATTCAGTTCAGATATGTGGCAACAGCTGGAGATCAGAGGCAAAGAACAAAGACTTGCAATTATTTGTTGTATGGGATGGGAGGAGAGGAAGAAGACGGTGCAAAGAGCAGAGAGAAGATGGTGGCTGAGGGAACCAGGTGGGATGGAGCAAACACCCCAGATTTTTCCTCAAGTGTTGGGACCCTCTCCTTTCTATATCTCTTCAGTGGTACTCTTCAGTGGCCTACCCTACCCTCCACAGTTTCTCATCTGGGTCTACCTTTTCCCCAAATACACCCTCTTATCTTTACAATCTAGAATGATCACTGCTGCTCACCACCTCAATCCAAACCTCACATCTCAATGTCCCACTGCACCCAGGATGCAGTCCCTGCTCCCCAAGATAACATCTTGCTGGCCTGGACCACCTGACCCAAGCCCACATCACAAGAATCTTACCTGTAGCCTCTGGGGATGATGGTGTAACTCAGAGGAATGTCAGGGACTTCAGGCACTATTGTTGGCTGGAGGTGGGCATTTATTTTGCGATAGGTGAGGTCTTCATCATGCCCTCAAGTTATACTGCCCAACTGGCCACTTGAACCACTGGAGCAATGCACTGTTGAAAACTGGGGAGTGAGACTCTCTTTCCGTTCCTCCTGGGGCCACCAAGTCAATGGTGGAGCAGTGTGCACCCTCCTGGGAACACCAAGTCAATGATGGAGCCCAAACGCTTTGGGCTTTCTCAGAAAGCAGTTCTTCAGAGAGGCTTGTCTGTCCTTGGAAGGCTCTGGGTCTACAGTCACATCGGGCCACTGCTGCGGTGCACAGCCCCCTGGCTTGCTTCTCTGAATTCCTCAGCTGTCACGATTGCGGCTCGCACCTTCAGCCTGGGGCCAGCTCGAATGGCAACTCAGCTCCCCTCTATCAGCTTTTCCTCCTTGCTTCTTCCTAGGGAATCTAGTTGGCCCACTGGGAGGGGGGTGGGTCAGCAACAGTCAGGAGGCCATTTTGTCAAGTTCGCACTGGGGAAACTGGGTAAATTACTGACTGGCACAGGGCATGCAACCCATGACATATTCTCCAAGATTAATTCATACAATTTCTGGTTTCTGTGTCAGCTTTAAAAAACAAAAACAAACAAACAAAAAAAACCACCTTAAATCTCTAAAGGCAGAAAGCAGATTAGTGGTTGCCTAAGACTGTGGGTGGGGAGGGGAGTTGGGGGCGAAATGAGGAGTGTCTCCTAGTAGGTACCAGGGTTTCTCTTCAGGGTGATGAAAATGTTCTAAAGTTAATTGTGGTGATGGTTGCACAACTATGAATATACTAAGAAGTCATTGCGTTGTGCACTTCGAATAGGCAACTTCCATAAGTATATGGATTACATCTCAATAAAACTATGGTTGAAACAAATAGCCTCATCTCTCCCTCCAAAGACAATTCAACATTGACAATCCCCTCAAGACAGGTATGTAGACAGATTTACCCACCATTGCCCTCACCCTATTTCTCTCTACTTAGCATTCAAGGACCAATTAGAGCCACCCCCTCCAAATGTTCCTAGTTATTCATTTGGTTCTTCTATGTCTGGGATGCAGCAGTGTGCTACTAACATGTCTAACAACCAGCTCTGTAGGGGGGACAATCCCTTGGCCAATGTCAAGCTACCTGCCTGACAGCTGAAGCAGAGTTGGGAAGTGCCTAGCAGGGCACCATTAGGTAACACTTCTACCATATAGATGTAAATAACCTCAGGATCACAGTAAGACATCGAAAAATGATTGGGAAGGGATGACTTTTGAGTGCGTATCCCCTTGGAGTGTGTTTCCATCACCTTTGGGATGAGTTTTGAGTGTGTACATTTATCTTCAGTTTACTTAGTTGTACGTTTATATAACTTAATTTTAAATAATGGCTGTGTTTAACCAGCGGCTCACGAAATCCCTGAAAATTTAACAATCGCCTCCTACAAGCTTATGTGAGCCAGCTCCAACATCCCACCTGTCTCATGCTGGCCATGCCTGCCCTTTTGCTGGAAAGACAGCATTTCCTAGAAGGCAGCCTGGACACTCTCAAGAGCAGGGACAGCGCCAATCTTGTTGATCATCGCATCATGTGTGGGGCTCGGTGGCCAGCAGGTGGGAGGCATGCTCAGCACATAATTGCTGACTGACAGCAAGGGGTTGTCTTTGAACCACCACAGCAGTTAAAGAGTGCTTGGCAAATAAGAGGCTTCTGAACAGTGGAAAATAATGGAATAAGAGAAAAATTAATGCAAATAGGTCTTTACCCTATTCATTTTTATAAGGTAAGTCAAAGTGAAAGATGCCTGGTCTTCACTGGGCACCAAGCAAGGTCTCTCTGCATTTGGGGGGTAATGTTAAAGGACGATGAGGGAAGATGAAGAAGAGTAGAAGTAATCTGTGTGCAGGAAATAGTTTTAAAAGAATTAAGGCAAAGAAACTGGCCTGCCTTCTGACCTACTAAAGAGAATGAAAAATTAAGCAGGGAGGTGACATGGCATAGGGTCAGTGTTTCCAAACTCTTTTTAACACATGCCCTTCACTGA
Source organism: Callorhinus ursinus (assembly GCF_003265705.2). Lineage (NCBI taxonomy): Eukaryota > Metazoa > Chordata > Mammalia > Carnivora > Otariidae > Callorhinus > Callorhinus ursinus. The sequence goes on from NW_027397070.1 coordinate 60,883,353, forward strand.
TAAGCATAAAAATGCCCCCCTTTTCCCCAAAGGTTGTGATCTGTCCCCCTAGGAAATATAACCGTTGCCTTTGGATGCCAACCTCTCACACTCAGAACTCCTGGGTCTCCCCACCAGCCCGGGGGATTTGCAACTGCATTTATGAAAGTGGGACATTTTTGGTCGGGTGAGCTGTTTTTTTCAATGACCCCTCCCCATGCTCACCCCCCAGGCCGAGAATCAGAATCAGGAGGTGACAGACAGCCCCGGGCGGGCAGGTGGCACACCTGGCTCCCGGGGATGCACCTGTTCCCTGACGCTGTGCCGCCTTCACAGGTCACCGCCCCGCCCCACCCCGTCCCGCCCGGCTCCAGGTCTCAGTTTCCTTGCCTCTAGTTCTCCCATCTTTAACAAGAAAATTAGTTGGTTCTAAAGTTTCTTCTCAGCTCTAACATTTTATGAGCCCAAGTTCAGTTTTCATCCTGACCTAGATTTTAAAGATAATATACTTAAAATATTACAAAATGTGAAAGTGATCAGTTATCTCCTCCGCTTGGCAGTGTCATCGCTGGAAGTGCAGTGGTGGGCGTGGGGGGGGCTATTTTGGTGCCTGGATGCTCAGAAGAGGAGGAAGAGAGGGTGGAGAGATTACCAATTCAGTAACCTCCTCACGACTTCTGAGGCCAAGTCGATGCTTGTCTTGAATGCCTAATCCAAAGAGCTAGGGGTTGTGCAGGTGTGTTAGAAGAGTGATTGAAAATAGTTGCCACTTTCCTTTACTGACTGCCTACTAAGGGCCGTGGACTTGCCTCGATTCTCTCTGATTTGCAAAACAAGCTCTCAAAGTGTGCAGTATGATCCCCATTTTATAAGTGAGCAGTGAAGTAACTTGCCCAGGCTTCCATAGCTCGATGGGACCAGGATTCAAACTCGAATCTGATGCCAACCAACACCTGTCTTCTTCCACCATGCCAGTGGCTATAAAGTATGGTCCCCAGAGCAGGAGAAGCAACATCTTCTGGGAGCTTAGGTATGCAAATTCCCTAGGTCTACTGAATCAAGAAGTCTGGGGGTGGGACCCAGAAAACCCTCCAGGGGATTCTGATGCTCATGGCATTTGAGAATTCCCGTATGGTGGTAGACTGCCCCTTGCCAGTAGCTTGGTCAGCAGTCACATCGTGGGGATCCTCAGAAAGCCAACATTTCTGATATCCTTACAATGATATGACCAGGACATTTGAAAACCATCCACTCCCTGGATAGGGGGTAACATCTTAACACTTTAGGGGTGTTCCAAATGCCACAGAAATCCTAAAGTTGGCTTATTGAAGCATGCTTGAGTCAAGTCAAAATAAGCTGCCAGAGATGGTTTTTCTAACTTGACTTCCTGGCTCCAAAAAAAGTGATCAGCACTCCAGAATTCTGGGTGCTCTCTGAGAGAAGATGGATGGATTCCAGAAGGAGGTGTTGGAGTGAATTGAAATTTCTATCATTTGAATTTCCTTTTGCCTCATGTCTAGGAGAGGACTTGCCTCATTTGAAGATGAGCAGGTCATAAGGCATAGAATTTTGCATGGTGATTTCTATATGGAATCATTGCTCAGACTTGCTGTCCCTCTCTCTGGGACTGGGAACAGTAGGCAAAAGGAAAGTGTCCATGGAGCGCCTGGGTGGCTCAGTCGGTTAAGCGTCTGCCTTCGGCTCAGGTCATGATCCCAGGGTCCTGGGATCGAGCCTCGTGTTGGGCTCCTTGCTCAGCGGGGAACCTCCTTCTCCCTCTGCCTCTGCTGCTCCCCCGGCTTGTGCTCTCTGTCAAATAAATAAAATCTTAAAAAAAGGAAGGCGTCCTTGGAGGTGGGAGGCAGGCATGACTTACAGAGGAGCAGGGGCATCATTGGCAGAACGTGGAGGGTCAGTGGACTTTGGTTACAGCTTGGTGGAGTAGAGTTGGGCTCACAGGTGCATGCACAGAGTGTGGACTTAGAGGATGAGGGATGGGCTGGGAGATTTGTGCATCTGCTCCTGGGGATGAGAGGGTGCTGTGGCCACTGGTTCTTGATCTTGAAGGTGCACGTTTCCCTCCTGCTAAAGGAAGAACCACCAAAAGTTGGGGCTTGGCTCCTGAAGGCTGCCTAGGGGGTGCCGCCACCAGTCACTAGAGGCTTCATCCACCTGCTCTGTGCTGACACCAGCACAGATGAAGCTCCTGGGGAAAATTCTCACACCACATTGGCTGGCTTCATGTCAAATTCCTGGTCTCAGACTGCAAATGGGCTATCAACACCACCTCTTCTCCTGTTGGCTTGCTTTGCTTTGCTCCAACACAAGTATTGTGCCTTTTCCTCCCTCCTCCCCCCTGCTCTCCATCCCAGCTTCTGCTGCTGACCGAGGCCTCGTGTTTGGTCGGGCAAATAGAAGCCAACATATGGAAACTCCCTCCTTGCCACCATCAAGCGTACACATCTTCCTACATCTACTTCGGCAACACCCTTCTCTTTCTTCTTACACTGGAGCAAGTGTTTCTACTCCTTCCAAAGGCAAATCCCTCAACCCGTGGTCTGGCTCCTACTTCTTTTTGCCTGTCCCAGAAAATCACATCCTCTCTCTCTCTCTCTCTCTCTCTCTCTCTCTCCTTCCTCAGAGGATTTGCACTCTCCCCCGGATCATTGCCATCAACCTATCGATCTTCTCTGCTCTGTCTCATACGTATATAGAGAGTTTTTAAACTTTAAAAAATAAGAATAATAATAAAATATACATGTGTAAAAATAAAACTCAGGTATACATGCATGTGTGTACGTGCGCATGTGCACATCTATGTACATACACAACTGCATACAACTCATAAGTATATATGAGTCTTAAAGACAACAACAGATATCCCCCTTGGCGCTGTGTCCCTCCTCATTCCTGGCTCTCCTCTTGTACCTCCCATTCTCTCCTCTCCTCCCTCCCATCTAGCTTCTGTTCCCACCACTCCACAGAGCGGTAGTTCTCAACCTGGCGCATTTTTGCCCCTCGGGAGACATTTGGCAAAGTCTGGAAACATTTCTGGTCACCACGACTTAGGGGAGGGGTCCACTGGCCCCTAGCAGGTGGAGTCCAGGGATGCTGCTTAACAATCTACAGAGCACAGGACAGCCCCCCACAGCAGAGAACTATTTGGCCATGAATGTCAATAGAGCAGCTGTTGAGACCCCTGCTTCCGAGACTGCTCTTGTCAAGGTTCCCAAGAGCTCCCATGACGCCAAGTCTGAGCAACTATTTTCCATGCTCAACATACCCAGCCCTTCTCTCTTGGATTCTGTGACACTTCTCCCTCTTGGTTTTCCACCTATGATTTGGGCCATCCCTTTGTACATTCCCCGTATACCTGACTCAGTCCTGGGCTTTCTTCTCATGTTTCTCTTTCCCCTCTCTTCCTAAGTGGCCCATCCAGTGGCTTCCTATCATTCGCACGCAGGCTCTGGAGCCAGCCTGTCCGGTTTGGATGCCAGCTCTCAGCTTCCCAGCTGTGTGACCATAGTAACAATGTTTTCTTGGGTACTGGGCAGCCTTAGTCTCTTCTTCAGTGAAATGGGGATAATAGCCCTTATTGCACCAAGTTGTAATCGCTGAATGAGGAAAACCAAGTAAAACTCAACAGAGTTTAGATGCACGCTAATTGTTATTATTGGTGTTTCTGACTCTATGACATGAAAATTGCATGTCTTTTTCCTTTTTACCAGAGAGCTCAAAAACAGATAGATGCTGAGGACTCACCAGATCAAATCAAGACAGGGGTCAATTTCAATCTAATTCCAAATAAAACAAAACAGAAACACAGCTTGAGCATGAGCTGTGTGCCAGGCACAGTCCTCAGGCTAGGAATTCCTGCCCCGGAGAGCTTACTTGCAGTGAGTACACAGGAAACACACACAGAAAAGTACAAGGAAGTGATAGCTAGCATAGGCTGGGCGCCCAATTACCGAAGACCATGATTTTCAAACAGAATTCCATGAAACTGATTCGTCAAAGATGCTTCAGGTAGGTCCTCAAACTTTTAAATTCCAATCTCTGTTTTTTTTTTTTATTGAGATATTACTGACACATAACATATTAGTTTTAGGTGTACAGCGTAATGATTCCATATTCAAATTCCTATTTTGAGATATACTTTAGACTATTTTTTAAATTTAGATGTTTTAGAGTTTTTATTTATCTATTTATTTTAAGTAGTCTCTACACTCAACGTGGGGCTTGAATTCATGACCCCGAGATCAAGAGTCACATGCTCCACCGACTGAGCCAGCCAAGGCATCCCTCATTCAAACTATTTTAAAGTTGTAATAAGAAGAACGCACTTATGACGGGTTGTGGGCTAAATTTCAAGATGGTAGAGAGCATTGAGTTTTGTTTCAGGGTGACAGATTTTCATGCAGACTGAAGAAGTACGTGTCTCCTTCCATCTCTTTCATAAAAGAAAATCTTCATTCATCTAGAGAAGAGTTGCAAGAGGAACTATTTTGTTTAACAGCTTTTTTGGAGTTATAGTTCTCATACCGTACAATTCACCCGTTTAAAGTTTGAGTTTTTTTTTTTTTAATAGTTATACTTTGCAAGTGCTTATCTTGGTGAATCAGATTCTCTTGAGATTGTACAAAGAAAATGCAATAGGGGCACCTGGGTGATGCAGTCAGTTAAGCATATGACTCTTGGTTTAGGCTCAGGTTGTGATTGCAGGGTCATGAGATGGAGCCCCACATTGGGCTCCACACTGAGCATGAAGTCTACTTGAGATTCTCTCTCCCTCTCCCTCTGCCTCTCCCACTTACGCTCTCTCTCTCTCTCTCTCTAAAATAAATAAATAAATCTTTTTTTTAAAAAAAAAAGAAATGCAGGGGCACCTGGGTGGCTCAGTCGTTAAGCGTCTGCCTTCGGCTCAGGTCATGACCCCAGGGTCCTGGGATCGAGCCCCGCATCAGGCTCCCTGCTCCGCGGGAGGCCTCCTTCTCCCTCTCCCACTCCCCCTGCTTGTGTCCCTCTCTCGCTACGTCTCTCTCTGTCAAATAAATAAATTTTAAAAATCTTTAAAAATAATGCAATAACACAAAAGTAAAATGAGGATGCTGTGGGCTGATGCCCACAAGTGTCCATAATATCAGTTTTCAAATTTTTATGTTCAAGTGAACCAAAATATTTCTTCTGCTGTCTTTCTAAGTAATTATATAAATTTGAATGTAGAATATTATTTCATACTAACTAAAAACCTTCATTTATCTGCTTTATATGTTGAGGTTGCACATAGGAGTTAGATTGAAGAGATTTAATTTGACAAATATTGATTGAGTATGTGCCACACACCGGGCCTCATTTCAGGCTCTGGGATTCAGCCATGAACAAACAGACATCAGGCCCTGCTCTCACAAAGCTTAGATTCCAGTGCAGTAACTGGAGAGAAATAAACAGGAGGATGCATCAGATGGTGAGAAGTGCTGGGAAAAACAAAAGCAGATGGCAAGGGGTCAGGAGCATGGGGAGGGAGAGGGTGGGTGGGAGACAGGGAACAGGCCAGTGAGGGGTCATACAAGTGCAGGAGCTGACCCTGTCTTTATATGAGATTTTGGTGTTTTGCTCATCATGGATTTTTTTGCATTAATTTTGATATTTTTTTTTAAATCAGTACTTTTGGTTACTGAGTTCTTTGGTGCCCTCTTAAATTTCACACCCTGGTTTCAGCCCCAGAATCTGGGTCTGTGTAAATGTGATCAGGGTCATGACAGGAGGGCCAAGAAGCCTGGCTAAGTCTTCAGACTTTACTCTGTGTCTTTGGAGAGGGCACTGGAGGGTCAAAAGCAAATAGACGATGTGACCAGAAATACCCCCTGGGGGCTATTGGTCTGCAAGCCGGCTGGACAAAGAGCAGAAATGCCCAGAGCGCCAGAACCAGTCGGGGAAACATAGTGTGAATTAGGAACAGTAGGCAGTGAAAAGGAAGCCTGGCGGCCCAATGCCCTTTGTGCGTTTTTGCCTGCCCCTAAACTACCCCCAGAAGTCAAGCAACTGAGCAGACACAATGAATGCCAGGCTCTTGCCTCTTTCTGTGTTTAATATGGTCGATTTGTGCAAAACAGGAAGTTCTGCTGTGACAATGGCATTGTTTGTGGCTGAGAAACGTACTTTCGAGAACTCTAAAAACCATCGGTCCCTTGCGCTGTAGGTCAGCCGTGCTTACGGAACCTCCTGTCGGGTGGGCCCCTTTCCAACAGGGGCCACGATTTCCCCCTTCTCTGCCAGGAATCAACTCAAGAGCTGCTCTGTTCCTAAGACGGGGGACGGGGCTGCTTAAGCCTTTCAGGAACTCCCAGCCGCGTGGGGCCCTGGCACGGCAAAGGAGAGGGGCTGGCTCTGGGCCAGCCGGGCCCTGTGAAGGCAGGGAGATTTACAGGGAGGTCACAGGAAACCCTCCCTGCCTCAGGCTTTGGTCCTACATACACCATTCAATCCGAGGCTGCGGAAACTCAGAGGTAAGGTAATTCTTGGAAACAGAGGCAGACAGGAATGTGCCGTGGGCCCCAAGCTGGAGTCGGGACGCCAGTCCCTTCAGCAGGAACTTCTAGTCCCTATTCAGTGGAATTGGAATTCCTGGCTCCGATTAACCCTGGTGGACTGCCTGGGACTTCTCTGGTCATTGTCTAAAATGACTTTTTTTTACTAGGCCACGATGACGTTCTTTTGCAGAGTAGTCTTTTGGAATCAGGGTCCAGTTGGAAACCTGACTCTGCGGCTTCCTAGCTGTGTAACCTTGTGCAGGTTGTTTGACCTCTCTGAGCCTCAGTTCCTTCATGGAGTTTACAGGACAAAACCCAGCAATAGTCAAATCCCTGTTCTGCCACGTGATGTCCAGAGGACAGTGGGCCAGACACTTAGCCCTTTGGAACTTCGGTGTTCTCATCGTTGATAGGGGCATAACTATAGTGCCCACTCCAGAGCATCGTTGTCGGGATCAAAAGAGACAAACCCCTACATAAGATAAAACGTGGCAAATAGTAAGAACTCAATAGACGGTTACTATAATTACTGCTATGGTTGGAAATGGTAGCTATTAGCACATAACTTTGGAATAAAGTGCAATAAACACGGGAGCAAGTCGAATTTCAGGACCCCAATGAAATCCTTCAGAACTCTCCTCTGGCTCCCGTCGACTGACTCAGTCAAGCACTGATGGAGCACCTACCATGTGCTACTTTGTTAGGAACAGGGGACCTGGCAGCCAGCCAAACAGGCACACTTCCCACTCTCATGCAGCTTAATGTCCGGTGGGAGCATCAGACAATCAAATAATTTTATAAATTTAGAGTTAGTTCCCTAAAGTGAATTGAAGGAAAAATCTGGCAGTTATGAGAACTTATAATAGAAGGTGCCAGGGACACTTCTGGAGGAAGCACAGGTTGATTTGAGATCTGCAGTTGAGGAAAGTGATGAAGTCTGCCCTATGTCCCTCCCTGGACCTGCGGGCCTCTGACGCCTGGAGGTCTTTGCACCTCTGCTCCTCTATACTCTGGGGGCCCCCTCCGCCAGGTGTAAGGTGCAGATTGTAATACTCAGGGATCGCCCTCCCTGCTTTCGCTTTGGGAGGTCTGGCCGACTGAAGATCAGAGTAACAGGTGCGCTTTGCAGAAAGGGGAAGTTGTATGATGCCCGAGAAGGCAGACTCGCAGCTGGAGACCCGGCCTGGAGGGGAGAGAGCCGGCACCCAGCATCCAAATCCTTCCCGACTACCCCTGCGGACTCAGCAGATGGGGACTTGCATGTTTCTTGCCTACCCCACATTTCCCGGGCTGATGGAAAATGAGTGAAACGAAGCCGAGGGGTGCTGGCTGTGGATGGAGGGCGTGTGGTTTCTCCTCGAGGTCTCCGTGGTGCCAGGACAAGACATGGACTTTGATCTCCCTTCAGCAGTTGGCAGAAACCTCAGTTCTCACCGGAGGCCAGATCCACTTTTGAGGACTGATCCCTCAGCCCCACGACTGTCAGGGACAGCCACTTCTGGAAGCTTTGCATCTAATTCAGGCTGGGAAAAGCATCTCGAATTCCTATTTCTGTCACCCACTCAATCCCTTCCATGGCCTTCCCTTTTCTTAACTTTGGAATAGTTTCAATTACCTGGCATACAATAGTCACCTGGGTTTAAATTTTTTTTTTTTTTTTTGAGGGGGACTCATTTTAGCCAAGCAATCTCCAACAATAGCTTGATTATACTCCTAAATTCTTTTGACACAAGCAACTGCTTCTTCTCCAAAGCATGCTCTGACGCTATCGGAACATTGTACTGGTTCCCTGCCCTAGCAGTTTTGCCGGATCTCACCCACTGAAGAAACCAACTGTAAATATTTGGCATTCCTCGCACCTCTGGAAGTCCCTGCAGTCCGACCTGCTAGGGCTCTCCATTTCAGCTTTAAAGCCTCAAAGAAAAATGAAAGAAAAGGCCGGGGTGTGTTCCAGGACCTGAAGCTCTGCGTCTTTATAAATAGTCACCGCTTGAGGGATGCATGTTAGTTACGGTGTTGCTGTAGCTTAGGTTTCTAATAAAGCCTTTTGTGTGTGTTTGGTCAAATACAGACACGTAGAATTTACCATTTTCACCATGTTTAAGTGTACGATTCTGTGGCGTCAAGTACATTCACAGTGTCATGCAGCCTTCAGCACTATCCATTTCCAGAACTTTGTCATCATCCCAAACAGAAGCTCTGTACCCATTAAACAGTAGCTCCCCATTCTCCGCTCCTCCGGCCCCTGGAGCCACTCACCTATTCTCTGACTCTACGAATTTGACTCTTCTAAGCACCTCATATAAGTAGAATCAGATAATACTTGTCCTTTGGTGTCTGACTTCTTTCACTTAGCGTGACGTCTTCAAGGTTCGTCTGTGTTGTGGCGTGTATAGACTTTCATCCTTTTTTAGACCATTGTGTGTCTTTATCCCACATGTTGTTTATCCATTCATCTGTTGGTGGAGACTTGGGTTATTTCCATCTTTGGGCTAGTGTCTAATAAAGTTTAATGTAATACATAGGATTTGGCTCCTCTGTGACTTAGGACCAATGTAATAACTACTTTTACTTCAGTTTATCCTCTAGAAACAAGATGTCAATTAGAGCAACTTCCCACACCAGGGCTCTGCAGGCAAAGCTGGGGCGAGGGACGGTGAAGGAGGAGTATCTATGGTCACTGTGGACCTCGGCAGAGCTACATGGGAGGGTCTGGCTGGTCAGAGATAGCACCCTGGTTGGGTGGGATTGCTCAACATGGGGTTTCAGCTTCTATAATACAAGAGAACTTTCATTCATTCATTCATTCAATTAGTTAAACCCACTCATTCTATTGTTCTCTCACTCATTCGTTCCAATATTGTTTAATACAGTCATGAGCTCAGACCGCCCTGAGCTTCCATCCATTAGAGGCAGAAAGACAAAAAAAATCAACACTGACGAAGCCTAAAGGTAAGGGTTTCAGGAGAAGAAGCATGGTGCGCTGTGGGAACCCAGAGGAGGCACCTCTCCTGTACTTGGGAGTCAGGAAAGGCTGTCTGGAGGAAGTTCGCACCTGTGCCAAGTCCCTGGGGAAGGGAAGAATTTAGCCAGTGGAGCAGAGGATGGAAAGGGTGCACCAGGCCCGGGAGGGGCACACAAGGGCCCAGAGATGAAAGGGAGGACCAACAGTTGGCTTATGTGTGTGTGACTTGTGTTTTGAGGTGGGGGTGAAGAGACTCATGAGAGGCAGGAGGTGAAGCCACAGGTGTGGGCAGGACCATGTGGGGAGGGGACTCGGGTGGCATTTAGGCTTCATCCTGGGGCAAAAGAGAAGTCGGATGGCTTTGAAGTAGGAGAAGAAAGCAGGTCCTGTTCTACCCTTGAGGGAGCCAACATCTACTGAGCCCCTTCCGAGGGCTGGGTGCTGCTTACCTCAGTTAACCCTCACAACAGCTGACCAAGATGGGTGATGAGGTCCAGAGAGAAACTTACCGAGGCCCCCCAAACGGGCCTGGCAGGGTGCTGGTACAACCATCACCTCTGCTATTCAAGGTGGTCTGCGGAACAGAGGGAATGGTATCTCCTGGGAGCTGGTTGGAAATGCAGAACCTTGGCCCTATACCTTCTGGATCAAACTCTGCCTTTCAACAGGATCTGCAAGGGGTTCCTGAGCACACCGAGGTCTGAGAAGCGCTAGGGCGATTCCCAAGACTCAGTGCATATTAGAATCTCCCGGACAGTGCTCCGGCTCTACTCTCTACTCTACTCTCTACATCAGAATTTCTGGGGCTGCCACTCCAGGCATCAAGACTTTTCAAAGTATCCCCAAACCCCTTGCATTCTGTGTCCCCCTTTCCAGGGAGGGCAGGCTGACTCCTGCAGGAAGGAGCGGGCACCCAGACACCAGAGGCTCCGCAGCTTTAAGAACTGGAGCTGGCTGCCTGCCCAGGAGGCCACAGGAGGCCACCCCGCCATTGCACCGGGCCACGTGAGCACGGGCTGCAGGCCGCCACAGTCAGCCTGGGGCTGGCCTGGGCTTGCAGACCTGAGCCCCGCGAACAGCCCCAGCGGCGGTAGCGCGGGCGAGCCGAAGAAAGGGGACCTTTATGCCTTTTTGGGGAAAGCACACATTCTGCGAGGCCGTGGAAACAAAGAGAGGAACTGTTTATAGCCCTAGTCCCAACATCACAAACCAACAGTAAGTCAGGAGGGCACAGAACACGGCACAGCCCCTCCCGTGCCCCAGGACAGCACACACACCCACCCCACCTGCAGCCGTGGAGCGTGGAGCCACAAGCTCTGCAGACCCCCGCCCAGGGGCTCTTCCCTGAAATTCTTTCTCCATGGGGGGGGGGGCCCTCTGGAAGTCAGGGCTCAGCTCAGACAGGGGCTACCTGACAACACCTCAGGTGTGGGTGTCGTTTCTCCACTCTGTCCCCGCTCCTGCAGGGGCCTTGCGGTCCACGCCTCTGCCCCCCGAGAACGCCGAGGTCCTGTGAGAGCAGAGAAAGTAAAACTGAAATCTGTTGGTGTAACTGTCGGTCTTGGGGCCGCGAGCTTGCCTGGGAAGAGGCAATGAAGCTGAGGCCCACAGCGGGGGTGGCCAAGGGGGCTATGGCCGGCACCAGGCACTCGGCCTGCAAAGTTTCCCTGGCACCCGCGGGCCCTTTGAGGAGGGAAAAGTGGAGGGGAGGCAGCAACCAGATCATCACCTCCACCTTGCCTGGAGACAGAGAACTGTGAATCCTATTCCAGGCTCTCTCCAGGCCGTGAGTGGGCTTGTCTCTGTCTCCACTGGGGGACCACGACCAACTTAGCACATGCAGTGACTCGCTTGGGACCCGTGTGCCACCACACGCTGAAGGCAAAGCCTTGTGACTTTGGGATGTCTCTTCTCTCATGTTACCTGTGCCTCCCTGCCCACCTCCTTCATTAGGGACAGTTGAGAGCTAACTATAATCCGCCTTACTTCCTGAGACTGCGTGCAAAAATTGTCATGCGTTGGGGGCGGGTAGCAGGTTGAGATTATGTTGACAGAAAGGAGAAGGTTGGCATTGATTGGCACGCAGAGGAGGGAAGCTACTTTGTGTCTTCAAGATCACTGGGTACATGCTAAAAGGAAGGGAAGGGGAGGTTTAAGAGTAGGGAGCAAAGAGAAAGCTGGCTTTACCAGCGGGTGGAGTGAAGATGAGGAAGAAGGAAGAGGAAGGTGGCCTGGGGTGAAAGGCAGGGCAGGGTGGGGTTAGCAGAGAGAACGCTGAACTGTGGCTTGTCCAAAATGATGATGAAGCATCTGAAGGAGCGAGATATGACATCCGGCGGCAGGGCTAGATCGCAGAGATCAATTGCTAGCCCCTGAGGTGTTTTATTTATTTACTAATTTGAGCATCTTTGGAAAATGGGGAGATTTCATGTATGACTCTGAAAGGCCTGGACGTCAGCCTTACACGGCAGTCCCCACTCACACGCACGCATTTTGCCTGCCCCACGCCACTCCGCAACCTCCGTACCTACCCAGTTCCCATGGGCATTGCAACTGGCTGTTACTCCTGGTCTTGATAATAATGATTTTCTTCTATCGAGCCTTCTATTGAGTGTGCGCGCGCGTGAGCCAGTGTGTGTGTGCACGCGCGCGCATGCCAGGCACACAGGTGTGCTCTCTTTCAATGAATTTCAATTAATCTCCCCCCTTTTCGGTTGAGGGTGACAGATGCACAAAACCAGACATACCCCTCTCCTTAACAGATTCCGCAGCCTTTCCAGGCGATCTGCCAAATTGCTAGATGACATTTGCATTAAAAAAATTGAGTGCATTTTCCTATTTTGATTTTAAGTATTTCCCAGCCTGCATTAAGGAGCTATTTCATGTATGCTACAGTTAATAGCTTTGAAAGCATTTCTTAAACATGGTGAATTCATCTTCTCCTTCCAGCAGTTCCGTGAGATCGATAGTTTGGGTCCCCTTCCTGTGCTCTCTTGGAGAAAACCGGCAGCAGAGAAACCAAATGACTTGCCTTGGTCCTGCAGTAATTTTGAAGAAAAGTTAGTAAGAGTAAGCTGTGTCGTTCACAGTGCATGGAACTGTAAAACATTCTGCTTTGAAAAGCATAGTGACTAAGGGTAGGATTTCCATCCCGAGTACTGGTTTGACCACTGGTTAGGCCACTCAGTAGCTGTGCATCTTCAGACAAAGAACTGAATCTCCCAGTGCCTCTTTCTGTAAAATGGGGATAACAGCCCTTTTCTAGGGAGCATTGTGTGGATTAAATGAGACAACACAGGCAGAGTATCTAGAACAGTGCCTGGTACACTGTAAGGTTTTAATAAATATCACCATCAGTACTCAGACTACTAGTATCTGTACCTGTGGGAAACATTCTGTATGACTTAGGGCACAGGCTAAGTTGTAACAAAAAGACCCCAAAATACATTGGCTCCAGAAGGATAGAAGTGTATTTCTCTTTCACCTACTGGCCAGGAGGTAGATGGTCAGTGCAAGACAGGGAAACAACTCTGCTCCACAGGGTCATTCAGGAACCCAGGTTCCTTGAACTGTGTTCCTTCCCAGCCCTTAGGGGCCTAGGGTATCCCCCTCTTCTGCCTAGTTGTAGCTGCTCAAACACGTCCACCTTCTGCCCCCTTCTCGGTGCTGTGACTCAGAAGCTGCTCAGGCCCATCTGCTCAGATCGCTCATTGACCAGAACTCGGGGAAACTGAGCTGCAGGTGAGTCTGGGAAATGTAGTCTGTAGCTGGGCCAACTAAATATGCCCAACTAACAGGCAGGAGTTCTCTTACTAAAAGGAAGAAAGGGAGGGCAGAAATTGGCCCGTTGGTCATGGTTGTGGGGCCATACTGTCCCAGATGTGCGCTTTGGGCCTGAATCTGGAGTGGTTAGTGCCTGCTCAGGCTGCCGGCTTCTCAGCCCACCTGAGCTCTCCTTCCTATTGGATGCCTGATTTACTCTTGGATTTCTTCTTTAGTAAAATCCAGGGACAGCTCTTGGCTCCATGTTTCAGATAAATGCCCCTGGTGGCGGCATGGTTATCTCCTGTGGGCTCGCCAGACTGACTGTCCATTGGGTTGGGCAGCCTGTCCCCTTACCACCCACACCTCCTAGCAAGGGTGGCATTGGCTCTGTTTGTTTTCTTCTGGATCTTTTGACAGCTTCCCCAACCTGCAATGTAAATTCCATCCTCCAGAGGTTGCCTCCAGAGAGTGTGATCTTGAGTCCGGGGTGGCTAATTAAGGAAAGGTCCCTGCTCCTACCATTCTCCTGGAGTCCATCCTTGCATGTGTTAAAGAGGGAACCTTCTCCCCACCTCATCAAAGATCACCTATGAGCCCACAGGCGTGTAATAAGGAAATCAAGCCACATTTTCGGTGGGTGGTTTCTCAGCCATGTGGTCCTGCAGCTCTGTGGTCTTAGAGTTCAACCTCCATGGTGCCTATGTTTCTGAAAGCACTAAGTTAAATAACAACCTGGCTCAATGAAAGGAAGTGTAGATCAACATTCCATTCTTATCATTGCAAGTAACTGAGGTTGGATGGGCCACAAAAGGGAATACCAATTGTCTGGGGGAGGTTACTCCAGGTACAGAGAAGGTACTTTGATGTATACTGCCTAACAGATGAAGAGGGAAATATGTATTTGTTGAGGGCCTGCCATGTGCCAAGCACCCGCTCAAGGCAGAAGTCAGAGCCCTGAGTAACAAAACAGGCACCTGATGGAGTCTACAGCCTAGCAGGGGTGCTCCGCATTAACCATCTCATTTAATCCTTGTACAATCCACGAAGCATGTATATTTCATATTTTGTGGACCAAAAATGTGAGCTCAGAGAAGGAAATGGTAGGGACGGTTTTAACTCCATGTCTGCCTGATTCTAAAATTCCTGCTCTTTCCATTTTTATTTCATCTGCCTCCAGACACTGTCCTTGCTGAAGAGGGACTCTAGCTTATACACAGACATGACCTGGCCCCTTGTGCTAAACACCTGAACCAGTGACAGCTATTAACTGAGGGCTTGGCTTCACTTCATTGTGGTAGTTGGGTTTTCGGTTTAACCCACATCTCTCTCTCTCATCCCTGTTGCCCGCTTATCCTTTTGTGTGCACCCATCCCTGCTCCTTCCTGGGGCTCTGATTGCTGGAGGAGGATTGTCCACCACATCATCTGGACCATTAGACTCCTGGGTTCCCAAGGCTGCCAGGAAAACTTTCCAAGTGTCCCTAGACCCTCCCCTGTCCCATTTGGTCATTGGTGCCTCCTCCTGACTATTCCTCTTCCATCAACCCCTGTTTGAACCTCCATTTCATTGTCTGCCATTATCATGATGGAGGATCCATCCTTGTCCACTGATAAAACTGAACAAAATTTAGGGCTAAAGAAATTCTCAAAGTCCTCCCTGGCCGTCCCCAGGTGTGTCTCCTACTCTGCTTCTCCACTCCTCCCATACCAGGGAAGGGGTGTGCTCCTGCCCCTGGCTGATCTTCTCTGTGTGCTGCAGACTCCCTCCCACCTCCCCTGGAGGCCCCCCTCCGGTCACTGTGTTCTCTTGCTCACATCATCAGCCTCTTGTCTACTGACAGTCTCATCAGCCTCTCCAGTCTGAACAGTACTCTCTTCTCGATCTCATATTTCTGTCTAACTTCTCCCTTTAGTTTCCCTTTCTCTCTCCCTTCACAGCCAAGCTTCTTGAAAGAATTGCCTACCCTGGCTGTCGACACGGCCCACCTGCACATTCAGTGCTCCATCACCCATTGTGATCTGGTGTATGTTCCCATGACCCAATGCCCAGACTGATGTCACAAAAGACAGCCATTCTCCAGGTCCAGCTGGTGTTTTTCTTCCCCGAGGTGACTCTATCTTTCTAGAATGTTGGTACTATTGCACACCCCCACATTTTGAGCCCCTCTCTCTAGGGGAGAGGTGCCTAGCTAGCAGGTGTCTCTGCTCTCTAGGTTTCCACCTTACTTTGCTGGACATCGTTTTCCATCTCCTTATGGTCTCCTTATGGAGACCTCCTTTTCCACTCGTTTCCTGAATGTCCCCTGGGCCTCTGTGTCTCACCCACTGCTCTTCTCGCCCTCTCCCTTGGTGTCCTTGGTGTCCTCCCCACTCTCCCTCCTGACATCTGGTCCTGAATGTCCCATTTCTCATGGACAGCTGCTGTGGCTGTCCCCAGGCTCCTCCCACTTAGCATTCTAAAGCCAGACTCCTTATCAGGCTCTTCCAAGACTTACCCATCTTCTAATGTCCCTTATTTTCAGGAATGGTGCCACTACCCTAGCTGCCCATGGCAGAACAAAGGAATCTAGTCGTTACCTTGGAATCCCAGTTCCCATTGCATCTTTTGCTTTCAATCAGGTATCATATTCTGGTGAATCTAGCTCTTCCAACTCCTGTAATCCCCCTTCCCCCCTCATGCCCCTACCATTGGGGAAAGCCTTTATTACTTATGGCAAAGGACCCTCGAGGGACTGCCTCTACTTCTGTCCTCCGTTGGAGTACCCCCACAGTTAGCCCTCTAATGCCGTTGGCTCAGGGCATCCTCCTGCTCTGCAGTGCTCCCAAAGATCTCCGATAAAGTTCACGTGCCTTTAGTTAATCACATGACCCTTCCTGAGTAATTCCTTGCCTACCTTTCCAGCCCCTCTCCATCTTGACTCCAAGTGTGCCCACCACTCAGGGGGCTGCAGGTTCATGCCTCGGGACATGCCTTCACCAGCAGGGCCTTCTTCTACCTCCCTCCTTGGGCTAATTTCCAGTTGTGTGGCAAAACTCAGCTCAGGCAGCATCTCATAGGCCACGACTGCCTGGCACTGCTCTCCCAGTTTCACTCACCAATTTCCCCATCAGCGGCTCCAGGGCTGAAGCACGTCATCGGCACATAGAAGGTGCTCTACAGAAGCTAAAGGAATGGATTTTTTTTTTTTTTTTTTCAGAAACTTCTCTCACTCAGGAAGCCTGAAGCATCAGCTTAAGGTTCATTGTAAAACTCTCCAGGGTGTATCGGATTTTTTT
Source organism: Callorhinus ursinus (assembly GCF_003265705.2). Classification (NCBI taxonomy): domain Eukaryota; kingdom Metazoa; phylum Chordata; class Mammalia; order Carnivora; family Otariidae; genus Callorhinus; species Callorhinus ursinus. The sequence goes on from NW_027397070.1 coordinate 60,899,867, forward strand.
TTTAATGGAAGCACAGTTTGGCCTTGATAGACATTTAGAAGCTGCACAGCCAGTCAGCTGAGGGCAGAGCTAATTCACCCCCCAAGGCGCTAAGCAAAAGGAAGAAGCACTGCTGTCCCTCCTCCCCTCTCTGTCTTTCCTCTGGGCTGTCAGAATACAGGGTATTTTTGCATTTGCCCTGGGGTTCTTTTTCTCTGGGGTTTCTGAATTCCTTCAATTATGGCATTCGGCCTAGGGGGCTGACAGTTCAGCGGGATTTAAGGCTTCGGGTAGGAAACAGGGTCTTTGTGGGGGTAGCTGCTTGTGAATTCATGGTGGATTGGACTTTCTGTGAGCAGTGACCTCCCTCAGCCAGGAGCACAGAAGGCTTGGAGAAAGCATCAGTGGAAGGTGATGCCGCCCAGGCCGGGGAAAGCCTTGTGCTCCAGAGTCATTGCTGGCATCTCACTCGGATTCTGTGGTTCAGCAGAAGCAAATCTTCACATTTTACAGAAACTTTCATTGTTTGTTATGATGCGATTTTACCTCTGTACTTGAACTTTACTTGCCGCCCAATCTGTTCTCCGGAATGGCTGGGATTCTGTCTGTGAATCACCTCAGCACTTCAGATAAGGCACTGGCTGGCTGCCCAGCTGTGTGGACCAGGACCGGTCCAATGGCCCAGACCATGAAAGCCAGAGAGGCCGGGAGCCTCATCCCTGTCACCAGAGGAGACCTCTACTGCTGCTGCTCGCCCCCAAGTCTGGGCTCCCCATGGCTGAGGAGATTGGCTGGGATGAGATACATCAGAGAATGTGCAGATCAGGACCCCGGGTTTGCAAGTGACAGTCCCAATTTATGACTTATGCAAGAAAGATGAATTTACTGGCTGAAAAAGCCCAGAGGGAGATCTGTATTTAGCTATGCTTGTCTGTAGGGTCAGGGATAGCATCATCAAGCCATGCCTCTCCCTTCATACCCCTTGGCTCTGCTTCCCTCTCAGCTGCCTCCTTTCTCGGGCCAGCCCCCTCTATGGAGGGACAGAAATTGTCCTTGCATCTAGCGATTTCAGGGCAAGAAACTCTTCTTTCCCAACAGCTATACAAATTCAAAAGGTAACTTCGATTGCCTATTCTGGGTCATGTGACTATCTGAGTCTGTTTGGGCTGCTAAAACAAAAATACCCCAGACCCCGGGGGGGGGGGGGGGGGGGAGAAAAAAAAAATATTTTTCACAGTTCTGAAGGCTGGGAAGTTCAAGATCAAGGTGTGGGCAGATTTGGTGTCTGGATAGAGCCCACTTCCTGGCTGACCTCACAAGGCAGAAGGGGAAAGGAAGCTCTGTGGGGTCTCTTCTATAAAAGCGCTAATCCCGTTCATGAGGGCTCCACCCTCATGACGTCATCACCTCCCAGAGGCCCGTCTTCTGATACAATCACACTGGGGGCTAGGATTCCAATATATGAATTTTGGGGACAGATAAATAGTCCGTTGCAGTGACCATCCCCAAACCAACCAACGTGCTCTTGGGGGATGGGGTATTTTGATTGATCACCTGGGTCTGAGAGAGTGATTGACAGCCCCACCGGGGGAGGGACAGTCAAAATGTCTGGGCACGTATGAGTTTCTCAGGGCAGCCACAATAAATTACCACAATTTGGTGGCTAAAAACAACAGAAACGTATCATTTCACAGTTCGGGAGGGCAGAAGCTTGAAAGCAAGGTGTCAGCGGGGCCGCATTCCCTGCAAAGACTCTAGGGGATAATCCTTCCTTGCCTCATCCAGCTTCTCTGGCCCCAGGCAGTCCTCGGCGTTGCTGGTTTACAGCTGTTTGATCCCAGTCTCTGTCTCCACCGTCCTGTGGTGGCTCCTGTGTTTCTCTTGTTCTGTGTCTCGTCCTCCTGTAAAGATACTCATCATTGAATTCAGGATCCACTTGATTAATCCATAATGATCTCATCTTGAGATCCTTCACTTAATTACATCTGCAAAGACCCTTTTCCCGAATAAGTTCGTATTCACAGTTGCTGGGAGTTAGGATTTAGATGTATCTTTTTTGGGGGGGGGCATAATTAAACTAATTATAGGGCAGAAAGAAAGTAATAGATAGCCACAACACTGTACCCCTTGACTGCCTAGCATATAAACAATTTCAGAAGTGCACCACCATACAAACACTTTTTCCCCATACAAACAATTTCAGAAATGCACCACCCCAGCATGGTACAGGCTGCCCACACGTAAGCAAAGCTGGTGGCTGTGCATTCTTCTTGGTCGGGTCTGGATGTTACTCTTAAGAATCTGTCACTGACAGCTAACTGATCAAGTTCAACACCCCAGCATTTAATGGTGGAGGAAACAAAATAAGACAGTTGGAAGAAAAACCACTTGGCATTGAATAAAGGGAATAAGGGAAACAGCGTGTTATGGTCACTTGGCCAACATGCTGCAGAAGAGGATTGGCAATTGCACTTCATATCTACTGGAAGATAGAAGTTCCTCCATCATCCATGGGTGCTTGGGGTTCTGCTCTCTGGAAGACTCTCCCTTGCTCATTACCCCTGCCAGTGACATCAGAGAGAATGTGCCTTCTGGAAACTGTATACTCGAAGAGGCCCCTTTATGAGGATCTAAGTACCGAGGTCTGGGCCTGGCCCCAGCAGTTGAGCAATCTCATGCTGTGGTTTGCTAGACTGGCGTGTCTCTGGCAGTATGACTCTCTAAACTTTGAGACAGTTGCTGGGCAGTGAGTTTTCTGATAACTCTGTGAGCTGGCAACTGGAGCTGGAGCCCGGTCAAGTCACGCTCTGGAATCTGGACCCTGTCCTCACCGTGTCTGTCTGCTAACATCATCTCTGTGCTCTGCCGTCCCCGAGCTTTCATTTAGACTTAGAGCCATTTGGCCTCTGTCCTGGACACACTGGTGGGGGGGCGGGGGGAGGCACCAGGCTAGGGCTAATCGGCCCACTTGCCCTCAGGTTCTTTCCCAATGGATGTCGGTCTACAGCAGGGGCAATTGCCACTTTGGCCAGGCTTGGGAGGGTCCAGCAAGAGCTGCTGGAGGGGAAGAAGCCCTCTCCAGGCTTCCTCTCTTACCTCCCACTGTGTTTTCCTTCTCCCAGACTGTGCTGGCACAAAACTTAGCTCCAGGCAGGGATTTGACTTTTGCAATCCCGAAAGATGATGTTCTGGCTCTCAGCTCAGTTGAATTACTGGCCACAGGCCGAAGGAGGATCTCGTGGCTCTGTTTTCCCATTTCCTGGCTTTCAGAAAGGCCAGCTGAGATTCAAGTGTTTCTTTTTGTTAGAGTACCTCACTAAAGGCTGAAGAAGGGCGCCTGGGTGGCTCAGTCAGTGAAACGTCTGCCTTGGGTTCAGGTCATGATCTCAGGGTCCTGGGATCGAGTCCCGCATCGGGCTCCCTGCTCAGTGGGGAGTCTGCTTCTCTGCCCTTCCCCTGGCTTGTGTGCTTTCTCTCTCTCTCTCAAATAAATAAATAAATCTTTAAAAAAGAAAATGACTGAAGAAGTAGCCACCACACACCCATAACCTGGCTTTTTTTTTTTTTAACAGATTTTTTGAATTTCCACACTCACTGGGCATGTAGTTTGAATCCCCAAACTCAACACTCAACAGAGTTTAGCAGCTTTGCTCCACTTAACAGATATTGCTCACTTCCTGGTCAGGGATGGGAAGCTCCCCACTGCCCCGCTCGCCACCCCGACACGGCCAGTGCCACATAGTAGGGCTTGTCACTTGCAAAGCCCTGCTCCGATACAGAATTCTATGCTACACAGCACATTTTTTTATCGCAACTGGATCCGCAATTGTCTACGTAACGGGAATCAGGAATAGTTGGATCAAGACACTCAAAGGATAGGAGAGGACTTTGTCTGTCTCTCACCTCTCTCTCTACCCTCCATGACTCCCCAGTCCTTGTTTCTGCTTTTCTCTCTGCTGGCTTCATTTTCAGGCTGATTTCATGGAGCTCTAGGCTTGCCATGCATTTACATATAGCAATATTACCTCTTTCTTGATTGTTCCAACAGACGGACATGGACGGCTCTGACTGGGCTGGCTTGGGACCTCTGTTCATCCCTGTATTAACCACGGAGGCCAGACAAGAGGAGGTACCCTGATTAACTGTCCTGAGTCACATGCCCACCAGACAGCCCCTCTGGGTTTCACGGAAAGGCAGTTTCTGAAAGGAGAAAACGCTTGAGAGGCAAAAATAAATGTTCAGAAGTTAGGCCTCTAAGCAGGTTATTGATCTGCATTGTCCTATTGGACCAGAGTATGACAGCCTGCCCAGCCTTTGCACGCACTGTGAGGTGATGTGACCTTTCTCCTGCATCCTTAACCACGACGGAGAGGCTTTTTATCCTTTATGTTAACTTTTTCTGTAATTGTGAAATGTATCATGCATACCTATAAGCCATATGTTCAGCTTAAAGAATAGTAAAACAAACACCTGCATCCCGACCTCCCAAGTTAAGAAATAGAACAGTGTGAGTTTCTTAGAAACCTCCGAATGCCCCTCCCCAGTCAATACTCCTCTCTCTATCAGAGAGAACCTATACAGAATTCATCAGCCCTGCTTTTCTTTATAGTTTTACCACACACGCATGGGAGCACACGCACACACGTGTACACACGCACGCACGCACACACTTAAATCTCTAAGCAGTATGTTATTTGGTCTTGCAGAGCATGGATGCCTATTTTAATGCTATATTTAGGAATACAATATATAGGGGCACCTGGGTGGCTCAGTCGTTAAGCATCTGCCTTCAGCTCAGGTCGTGATCCCAGGGTCCAGGGATCAAGCCCCGCGTCAGGCTCCCTGCTCAGCGGGAAGCCTGCTTCTCCCTCTCCCACTCCCCCTGCTTGTGTTCCCTCTCTCGCTGTGTCTCTCCCTGTCAAATAAATAAATAAAATCTTAAAAAAAAAGAATACAATATATATTCTTCTGTGACTTCTTTCATCCAACATTACATTTTTGAGATTCATTTATGTTGATGCAAGTCACTGTAGTTCATTTTTACTGCTTCATACTAGTCCCCTGTGGGAGTATCCCACACTGAGTGTATCTCTTCTTTCGAGAGTATACCTATGCGTGGAATTGCCAGTTTAAAGGGCGCTCACACCCTCAAGTCTCCTGGATGATGCTAATCCCCCCCGCCAAGAGATTGTAATAATATATGCTTCTACTAGTGATCAATGATGGTGTTTTGGTTTACCTCATTCTTGTCAACTCTAATTTTTGTCAGTCTCATGGGCGTGGTCTGTGGCTCCCTGTGGATTGTAATTCGTATGTATTTGCTTACATTGATGTGGAGATTCGTTCCATGGTCTCTGAACCATCTGCTTTTCCGCTGCTGTGAAATGCCTGTTTATGTCTTTCGCCTATTTTCAAATGGGCTGTTGGTATTTTTTTTTTATTGATTCATAAGAGCTCTTTATGGGTTTATAGGATTATAATCTAGTATCAGTTCTGTACATTCAGATATCTACCTGCAGTTTGGGATTGCCTTTGCGTTTTATTTATGGTGACTTGAACAGAAACTGTTCATTTTCATGTGAAATTTTTCTTATCCAAGACACCTTTAACAAGCTGGGGTCATAAAGATATTTCCCAATATTATCTTCTCAGAATTTATTTTGTCTTTCATATTTTAAGTGTTAAATTGTTCATGTTTTAAGTATTTAATCTACCTGGATTTGATTTTTGTGATTGCTATAAGATGGTCGGCTCCGGTTTTACTTTCTTCCCCACTGATTTGCAATGTCCTCTCCATCAGAAATCAACTTTCCATGTGTGAGTGCTTGTTTTTTCCCTCCGAGCTCCCAAACTTTCTGTGTTGAGCACCAGTTTTTCCCATAATCCATTGCAGATCAATAGTTTTATAAATACAATAAAAATCAATTACTAGAAAAACGATATTTAAAAAGATACACAAAATAAAGGTCCCAAGTTTTTATCATTAGATTCAGCAAACTTCAACTTACTCTGTCAAATTTCTATCCAAGTTTCCAAAGGCTTACTGCTCATGTTTGTACTGATCCTGGGCCCGTGACAAACTGTTCAAAGATGACAAACAGTGTTCAGACTATACTTTGAGTAGTGTTACTCTGTTCTGCTCTACTGTTATGTTTGTTTATTCCTGCTCTAATGTCACCCAATCTTTTTTTTTTAGACTTTTTTAAAAGACTTTATTTATTTACCAGAGAGAGAGAGAGAGAGAGAGAGAGAGAATGCAAGCAGGGGGAGGGGCAGAGGGAGAAGGAGAGAGAACATCTCAAGCTGACTCCGTGCTGAGTGGAGCCCGATGTGGGGCTCGATCCTACGACCCCAAGACCACGACCCGAACCAAAACCAAGAGCCAGATGCCCAACCGACTGGGTACCCAGGTGCCCCTCACCCAATCTTTTTTAAAAAATGAGGTAAAATATCCATAACTTCAAATTTACCATCTTAACCATTTTGAAGTATACATTTCAATGGCATTAAGTACATTCACTTAATATACAACCATCAACACCATCCATCTCTGGAACGTTTTCAGAATCCCAAACTGAACCTCTGTCCTTATTAAACAATAATTCCCCTTCCCCCCTGACCCCCCCCCCCACGCTTCCTAGCCCTAGTAACCACCATTCTACTCTTGTCTTTATTGATTTACTATCTCCGGTGGCTCAGATAAGTGGAATCATATGGTATTTGTGTCTGGCATACTTCACAAGCATAGTGTTGTCAAGGTTCATCCAGGTAGCATGTGTCAGAATGTCCTTCCTTTTTGGAATATTCCATTGCATGTGTGTACCATGTTTTGTTTATCCATTCATCCATCAATGGACCTATTGCAGAATATTGTGAATAATAATATTGCGAATATTCGGCCTATGGTAGCTGCTATGGATATAGGGGTACAAATGTCTATCTGAGTTCTTCCTGTCCATTCGTTTGGGTGTATACCCCGAAGTGGGGTTGTGGTTTGATGTTTAATGACTTTGAGTACATGTTATACTATTTTCACAGAGGCTACCTACACCATCTTACATTTCCACCAGCAATACACAAGTGCTTCAATGTCTCCACATCCTTGTCAACACTTGTTATGTTCTGTTATTGTGTATTGTTTTGTTTTTAATAATAACTGGGTGTGGTGTGAAGTGTAATTTTTTTTGAAGATGTATGTATTTATTTTAAAGGGAGACAGAGAGAGCATGGGGGAGAGGGACAGAGAGAATCTTAAGCAGACTCCGTGCCAAGCATGGAGCCTGACGTGGGGCCTGATCCCACGGCCCTGAGATCATGACCTGAGCCAAAACCAAGAGTTGGACACTCAACTGACTGCACCACCCAGGCACCCCTGAAGTGGTATTTTATTGTGGTTTTGCTTTGCATTTCTGTAATGATTAGTGATTTGAGCATCTTTTCATGTGCCTGTTAGCCCTTTGTATACATTCTTTGGAGAAATGTCTAGTCAAGTCCTTTCTCATTATTTCATTGGGTTGAGGTTTTTTTTGTTTTTAGTTTGTTTGTTTTTGCTGTTGAGTTGTGGGAGTTCTTTTATTTAATCTTAATTGCTATGGTTTTATAAGAAGTCTTGATATCTGGTCAGGGAAATGTACCCTACCACCAAATAGACACATATGTGTCTGTTCTTTAAAAATGGTTTGGCATTTCTTGGCCCTTTGCTCTTCCAAATAAACTTTGGAATCAGTTTGTTGAGTTTCTTTTTAAAAAAAATCCTGTTTGGATTTTGATTGGAATTGCCTAAAATATGTACATCAATTTGGGGATAACTGATAATATTTACAGTGTTGAATCTTTCTGTCATGAGCATGCTGTCTCTCCACTTACTTAGATCCTTTAAAGTCTTTCAGTAAAGTTTTACAATTTTCTCCATAACGGCTTTCACATGTTTTGTCAGATTTACTCTTGAGTATTGATATTTGCTCATGCTCTTATAGATGGTATCTTTTTAAATTACATTTTCCAACAGTTACCGGTAAATAGAAATGCAATTAACTTTTACATGTTGCTTTTGTATCCAGAAAACTTCCTGAACTCTCGTACCTATTTTAATAATTTATTTGTAGATAATGCTGGGTTTTGCATCCAGACAATCATAAGAGATGCAAGGTTATTTTTCCTTCCTTTCCAATCCTTACACATTTTGATTTGTCTTTTCCCCCTTGTTCTAGTACACTGGCCAGTATAATGCAGTGATAATGGGACTTCTAGGCCTTGTTCCAGATCTCAAAGGGAGTGCTTTCAACATTTCATCATTAGGTATGGTGTGGGTTTTTTTGTTCTTTTTTCTTGTCTTGAGAAACAGAATCAATAGGAGATTGAGTTATATTACCTATTGTATCTTTTTAAATTTTTTTTTAATTTATTTCTTTGACAGAGAGATGGAGAGCACACGTAGGCAGAGTAGCAGGCAGAGGGCGAGGGAGAAGCAGGCTCTCCGCTGAGCAAGGAGCCCGATGCGGGACTCGATCCCAGGACCCTGGAATCATGATCTGAGCCGAAGGCAGCCACTTAACCGACTGAGCCACCCAGGTACCCCTATCTATTGTATCTCATATATAATATAGAAGAAATTGCTCACAGGATCGTGGAGGCTGAGAAGTCCCACAGTCTGATATCTGAAAGCCAGAAACCCAAGGAAGCCAGTGGTGAACTTTGAGTCTGAGCGAGTCCAGAGTCCTGAGAACCAGGAGTGCCAGTGGTGGAGGTCCTAATTAGAAGGCAGGCAAAGACCAATGTCTCATTTCAATCTGTCAGGCGGAAGGCAGATCTCCCTTCCTCTGCTTTCTTGCTCTATTCAGGCCCTCCATGAATTGGATCATGCCCACCCATGGGTGGAGGGCCATCTGCTTTACTCAGCCCACTGATTCAAACGCTAATCTCATCTGGAAACACCCTCACAGACACACCAGAAATAATGTTTAACCAACAATCTGGGCACACCATGACCCAGTCAAGTTGACAGAAAAAATTAACTATCACAATATTCTTGGTTTTGTTACTTGTCTATTTTATTATTTTTATTTTGTTATTTGCTATTGATATTGTTCCTCTCCTCCTCTTTTTTAGCAATGCTTTAAAAATATGAAAGCCTTTCTTAGCTCACAGGCTATAAAAAAGAATTTGCCGATCCCTGGTTTAGATTACCTCCCCCCATCCCCCACCCCTGATCTCAATGAAGTTTCGCGGTTTCCTACAATATAGTGATGCCTGTGTAATTTTTTTTAAGTGTTTTTTTTTTTTTGAAGATTTTATTTATTTGGCAGAGAGGGAACACAAGCAGGGGGAGTGGGAGAAGGAGAAGCAGGCTTCCCGCTGAGCAGGGAGCCCGATGCGGGGCTCGATGCGGGGCTCGATTCCAGGACCCCGGCGTCATGATCTGAGCCGAAGGCAGACGCTTAACGACTGAGCCACCCAGGCGCCCTGCCCGTGTAATTTCTTAAAGTAAATATCTTTGGAAGTGCTGAGTCAGAGCCACAGTCACCACCCACCACACTAATGTACACCACCCTGCGTGAAATCCGTACTGCCGTATCTCCACCCACCAGATCTGGCGTCTTTTCAAACTAGTACCAACCTGGACAACACCAAATGCCTCTAACACTCAAGACGTTGTGACTCGATGGTGAACACTCAGTTAGACTCTGGCTCTCTCTTGCTGCCCTCTCCTGGCTGGCTCGTTGTTGAGAATTCGCTATGAGTCCTGGGGGAGTTCCTGTGGCTCATGATACCTCCAGGTCTGGTTGCTGGTCAAAGCCTGTGCAAGTGGAAAGTACCAGCAGGACACTTAACACTGGCTGTGATGGCCAAGTTTATCATTTCTTGTACATAATAATGTCCTGGGACCTTTTGAGCGCAGGTATTATGTAAAAAGAAGAGTTAGCATGTAGTGAATGTTTACTATATGTCAAGCATGGTTAAACAAGCATTACTTCACTTCATCCTTGTAACAACCACATGGGCGCCAACCCTCTTGATTGTTCAGCATTCCCCTTGTACAGGTGATGAAATTGAGACCCAAAGAAATTACATAACTTGGCCAAGGGCCACAGCTAGTAGGTAGTGGAGCTGGAGCTTGGAGTTCAGTCCATACTGATCTGACTCTAAAGCCCACGCTCTTCACCTGCTAACCAAGGTTCTCGATCTTTGGTAGCGTCTAAATCAGTGGGAATCCTACAGAGCCAGAAATTTGCAATTTTATCAAGCACTCCAGGAGTCTGAAGCAGGTGTCCTGAAGAGCTATGCTTTGAGAACGCTGCCTCCCATAAATAGACACGGAACTGCAGAAACCTAGAACTATTTAACACCAGAAGCCTCATGGTGCGGTGGAATGAAATGCTGGGCCGACCCGCCTTCTTTGAATACAAGAGGAGATGAGAAGAAGTGATAAAATGTAAGGCATCTTATCTCTTCCTGTCCCTCTGGCTTCCCTGCCCCACTCCCCGCCTCAGCCACAGAGGAGGGCAGCTCAGTCACATTTACCGAAAGAGGTAGAACATTCCCCTTGGGCTGACAAAGAGCCCTGAGCAAGTGTATACTGGTTATAGGAGAATGCTCAAAATCGGAGGGGGAGCCTGACTGCTCCGAGGAACAGTGTCACATCTTAAGGGAAAAATACAGACTGAACCACCCAGCAAATCCCCTTTCCTTTCTTTAATAAGTTAGACCCCGGGGGGCTCAGGCTGTGGGATCTGGAACTGTTCACGGCTTGCTGGGCAGAGACAAAAGGAAAAACAATTTGTTATAATCCAAACACAATGAACTTGCCATGAAACAAAGCGGCTTGGGCCACAACCATTCCTTGGCGCGCTCTAGCTTTCCAGCTGCAAATCTATGTTTGGCAAGGAAGGGGATGGAAACTCCTCCCCACCTGGTGGCCAATGTTTCTCTATGTCTCCTTGGCTCCTGGGTGGGGTTGGCCAGCATCTGTGGAGCAGGGGTGTGGGGCACACGCCTGTGGGGGCCGGCCATGGGTTTGTGCCCAGCAAAGAAGAAACATAGCAGGGACAGAACAAGAATGATGCCAGGCATTGCTCTGGGTGCTCGAGACGATGGGATCTTCCCACAGCCCACAGAGGTGTTGGCATTAGGTCTTCATTTGACAGATGAGACACCTGGGGCACAAATACAACAGAGTAACTTGCCCAAGACCACCCAGGTAATAAGTAGAACCAGGAATGGAACCCAGAGTCCTGGCCCCTGCCACACAGCCATGTGCCACAGTAAGGGACCCTGCCCTCCGTGTTTGTTCTTCGGGATAGATCTTGCACTTCCAGTCCAAACGGGTTCTTCTCACAGGCCTTGGCGAAAGACCACTTGCCCTCAGGCCGAAGAATAATGTAAATACAATGGGCCATTTTTTAAAAATGAGAATACATAAGTCAAGCACTTTGCCCAGCGCCTGGTACTTCTTAAACTACTTGGCAGACCTCGGGGCATCGTCAGGCCCCTGGCCAGGGTGTTCCTGGCTATAGGAGGTTCCCTTGGCCACTGGGTAACAAACACATCTCACGGGACTACAAGGGATGGTCGAAAGAGGAAGAAAAAACAGCTTTGGACTCAAGAAAGTTGTTAGAATCCTCTTGGGGAATTAAAATAATTTCATATTTAGAAAAAGGAATAGAAGCTTATTAATAGCCTCCCTATCACATAGGGTCCTCATTTCTAGTCCCAATCTTACCAACTAATAAATGGGTAGCCATGGAGGGGCTCGCTATCCTCGGGGGGAAAATGGAGACACTACCAATTTTATTGTGAGGCTCACATGCGTGGTCGAGTCCTAAATAAACAGCACACAGGAGCTGAGGGGAAGGGAGGTAATAGGATTCCTTGGGCTTTCTTCAAGAGCTAGCTTGGGAACTGAGGTCTGAAGGTGATGGGGGCTTTGGAACTCTCAAGAGGAAATCATGCTCCTGGTGCATTTTTCCTCACGTTACGGAAAACCCAACTCCAGTTGGTTTAAACACAAATGGGATTTATTGACTCACAGACCCAAGAGAGTCAGAGGCGGAGCCAGTCTGGGACGCAGTGTGATCCAGGGGTTCTAAAGCCATCATGGCACCAGCGATGGGTCTGGGTGGGGCTTTGGCAGTTACCCTTCGTGTGTCTGCTTTGCCCAGACGCTGGTCTTGCTTATGATAGTTGACTGGCTGAAGCAGTCCAGGCCTCACATCTACAGCCCCTGCAGACCTTTTGTTCCCCGTTCACAGGACAGTCCCAGGGAACATTCTGAGTGGACCCACGGAGGCCCCATGAACCACTCCCTGCAAGAAGGGGATGGAGTTATGTGATTGGCTTGGCTTGGGCCACAGGTTCCGTCCCCAGCACCTTGGAGGAGAGTCCAGTTTCTTGGAAGCACATGAGTCCTCGAGTGGAAAGCGGGCCCTCTTGCAGGGTGGGACTTGGGAGGGAGATAGCCACGTGCTCACATCAGGGTAATTACTTTTATAAAATAAAAAGGGACAAGTAGGGGCACCTGGGTGGCTCAGTCGGTGAAGCACCTGACTCTTGATTTCGGCTCAGGTCATGATCTCACGGTCGTGAGATCGAGCCCCATGCAGGGAGTCGGCTTGAAGATTTTCTCTCTCCCTCTGCCCCTCCCCTCTCTCTCTCTCTCTCTCAAGTGAATAAAAAATCTTAAAAAAAAAAAAAGGAACGAGTAAGCCATGTGTGAGAGCGAGCCCACTGTCTTGTATGGCAGAGTGTTCTTGAGAGGGGGTAGTGAGAGGGCAGCAGAGGCCCTGGAGCCAGCCATGCCAACCCCAGGCCTGGCCTTGTGTGAGCTTGGGAGTGTCAGCATTTACCAGCATCTACCAGCACCTCAGCAAATTCAGGAAACACGCCGGTTTCCTTCTATTATAAAGGCTAACACTTAATCCATTAAATAGAGAATTTACTCCTCCTTAAAACATTCAGTGGGGGAATAGAGAAGAGGGGAGCCCACTAGGTACTGACCCTGGGCTGGAGGCTGTTCCTGCATCTTCTCCTCTAATGCACCAACCTCCCTCTGAGACAGGAAGCATGACCCCATTTCACAGATGGGGAAGGAAAGGGAAGGGGAGGTGAGTCACTCAGTCAACAGATAAGCAGAGGGGAGATTTGAGTCCCCAGGGCTGCTTGACTCCAAAAGCCCACAAGCAGAGAAGTGAGTTGGGATTTTCTCCAGTTCATGAGAATTTCATTGTCCTGTGTGTCACAGCAAACACCAGGCTGATGACCCTTCTTCATGGTGACTCCTGCTGTGGAGCATGAGCTTGTCCTCAGCCAAGTTTGTACCCAAGGACGCTGAGGAATGTGGGAGTCTGGAGGCAGGGGGCGACTCATGCCCAGGGGCCTATTCATACATGCCCCACCAGGATGAAGGCAGGAGGTCAGGCCCCGGAGAAACAGGGCAGGCTGAGCACCCTGTCCTGGCCATTGTCACTGTCCGCCTCCTCACAGCTTCCTCTCGAGCCACTGTGCATTCTCTGCTCAGTGCTTTATGTAGAGTGTCTCCTCATAGTCACAGAGCTCTTTCAAGGCTGGCTACTGCCCCCATTTTACAGCTGGGCAAATCAAGGAACGATCGTGAAGGCCGAGGTCACAGGAAGTGCTCATCCCTGAGGGTTGTGTCTTCTCATCCCCATGTCATACATGAGCACATTAACCCACTGCTCAGAGGTGGCCCACGGATGTCACAGGGCTGGCAAGTGCCCGAGTCAGGATTCAAACTCATGCTCTGCCCGACTCCAGAGCCTGGCTTACAGGCTGTGCTGGAAAGGGTGGCCCGTAACTTAGGGAAAACCTTCAGGGAAACTATTTGGCCTCGTGGATCTCCCCCGGGAGAGAGTGTCCCACGTGCTCCCAGAGAAGCTCGTGATCCACTTTGTTGGAATAAATGCGGGTCCTTTCTTGGGTCGTCTGTGTACGCTGGTGTCACCATCCCTCTCCCCTCCTCCTCACTTTCCCCCACTCCCCCAAACACCTCCCAGGAGCCCCCCCCCGCAACAAACCCCAGGAGTAGCCACTTCGGAGGGGCTCCCTGTGCCTGGGAATTTTATACCCGCGGCAAGCAGAGTGCAAACTCCCCAGAGCCTCGGGCCGCATCACCCCCAAGATGAGGCAGATGCTGAGAGTAGGCTTTCCATTTTTTAAAGCCACCTCCAACAAAAACACAGAAACTGGGAAGGCTGGAGGTCCACGTGAGCACGCGTAAGGTGTAACAAGCTGCAGGAGAAGGTGACTGTGGAGAAGTGGATTGCCCCCCTTTCCTTCAGGTTCTGTTTTTAGCCTGTGTTTTTCAGAGCAAGTAGGTGCCATGGTGATAGATGTCATAGAAATAGAGGGAGCACCCGCCTCATGTGGGGCTGCCGAACCGTCCCCATGGAGATGCACCGAGGGCTAGGGAGAGCCCAGGCTTCGGAGACTGTGCACGGCAGGACCCCCCGGGCTCCTCACACCTGCCAGCTGCTCGGTCAGGGGAGAAGGTGCCATGGAAGGTTGGCCCTAACTTTCTCCCGGTGACCGTCCGAGGCCTCTGCTGGCATCCCTCCAACAGCACCCGTGGGGGCCTTCTCTCTGGGGCCTCCCAACGGAACTCTCTTCGGGGGCTTGGCCTTTGCCCAGCACGGCGGGCATCGAGGCAAACCTCTGAACTTAACACCCGGCACTCCGTCCCTTCCATTGTCCCCATCTGGCCCACATGTGGCATCGGCATGAAACATGGTGTCCCGCAATGGGTGACAAGGAGCTTGCGGGGCGGGCTCTGGGTCCCAAACAGCTGGTGGTCAGGAATCCTCATAAGAGGAAATCTCAGAGAATCTCAACCAGAACTCAGAACAGGGAAGGACATCATCATGTCTGAGAGCGTGGGTTTCCGATTGTGAAAGCTCAAGCCGTTGGGGCGGAGGCCCGGGCCTCAGCTATTTCTGGACGCAACCTTAACAGGACTGAAAGACCCTTTGAAACAACTGCCCAGGCCTTCACAGAGCATTCACACCACTGTCTCCCTACAGCTGTCGATAGATGTATATAAATGAATGGGTCCAAGTTTAGCTCATTTTTATTTGGGTTTAGACCAATTACGGTATCTTCTGAAATGTGACCCATAGATGCATATGCCTTTTAACCTTGAATTATATTAGGTCTGGCCTAAGAGGATTAAGTCTAACGGGCTTGGGTCATTATGTCTGCCCCACAGTATCTACTTCTGGAATGGGGCTCTATTACTATATATATATATGTTGCCATACAATTATATATCAAGTGGCATACTTCCTTCAGGGTAGGGCAAGTGTAATTCTGGACTAACGTACAGTTCTGAGACCAATAATTCCAGAACTGACCAACTAAGAGTTAATTTTACTCTCAAAGAAACACACACACACACATGACCCTAACAAAGGAATTAAAAAAAAAACTTTAATAATCAATACTACCATCAACTCATAAACTATTGCCTAATAGTAGTTACAAATTATGAAAACCATAGAACTGGAAGGCACTAGAGAAATTTCTGTCCTGGAGCACCTGTGTGGCTCAGCCAGTTAAGCATCTGCCTTCGGCTCAGGTCATGATCCCAGGGGCATGGGATCGAGCCCCACATCGGGCTCCCTGCTCAGCGGAGAGTCTGCTTCTCCCTTTCTCTTTTTCTCTGCATCTCCCCCTGCTCAGGCTCGCACGTTGGCTTGCTCTCTCTCTCTCTCTCAAATAAATAAATAATAAACAAAATCTTAAAAAAAAAAATGTCTATCCTGGCATATCTAGCATTTGACACAAAGGACCATGGCAAAGTGCTTTTCTGTTTGGCTCACCGTATCTTCTATGTCGTGCAGACTATTACCACTACACAAGACATTTCCCAGTGGTGAAAGTGCATGGAGCCTCTGGTTCCTGCAACCGGAGAGTGGTGCTCACCATGACCCTGAAGTAGGCTTGTAGGTCAAGCCATTGGTTGAGCTATGCAGTGGAAGGGTAGCTAGACATTAAAGCAACTGTTGGGTTTATCCCTAGGACTCACCCATGGAACTACAGGACAGCATTTACTGTTGGTAACGTCATACGCTTAACCTCCATCTGGATGCCTGTGTCACGTTTCAGTGCTCTGACAGAGCATTCCAGTACCTCTGTATTAAATATGCAAACACACGTGCTCTAGTTTTATAGGCCAAGCAAACTATGAAACAGGAGGGTTTGCCTTAGCAAACCTTAGCAAACCCCATTTGCCCATAGCAATGTCATACCTTGGAGTTTTGCCACTAGGTTGGATTGCTTTATTTAGCTAAGTAACCAAAAGCAGATCTGCTTTGAAGAATGAACTCTCAAATATTCTGTAACTCTCTAAGAATGGACATTCACAGCCACGTTTGGCAGAGAGTTTTTCCTAAATTTCCACAGTCTTAAAGTTAGTGTTTGGCCGTGTGAAGCATATACACAAAAATTTTCCTTTTCCAAAATAAGCTCCTTTTCGTGGAGCTGAAACAGGAACCCAGAGCTAGAGAATATTTGATATCGAATTCAAGACACACACCAACGCCAGTATCACTTTTCACAACAACAATCTGAAACTAAATATTTGATGCACCTTAACAATCAGTTTCCTCTGTTTAATTTAAATTTTATGTTGTGGTAAAACTGATAGAACATAAAATTTGCTATTGTAACCAGTTTTAAATGTACAGTTCAGTGGCATTGAATACATCCATACAGGTGTACAACCATCCCACCCTCCCTCTCCAGAACCTTACATCATCCCAAATTTATAATCTGTTCCCACTAGACACTAACTTCTGGTTGCCCCCATCCCAGCCCCTGGCAACCACCCTTCTCCTTTCTGTCTCTATGAATTTGACTATTCCAGGTATATTTGTCCCTTGTGATGGGCTTATTTTGCTTATCATAATGCCTTTTTTCCCCGAAGATTTATTTATTTATTTGAGAGAGAGAGAGAGAGAGAGTATGAGCAGGAGGGGCAGAGGGAGAGGGAGAGAGAATCCCAAGCAGACTCTGCACTGAGCGTGGATCCCAACACGGGGCTTGATCCCACAAACCTGAGATCACAACCTGAGCCAAAACCAAGTCGGACGCTCAGTCAACTATACCACCCAGTTGCCCCACTTACCATAATGTCTTTTAGCATCATCCACGCCACAGCATCTGTTAGAATGCCCCTCCTTTTAAAGGCTAAATAATATTCCATTGTAGGTATATGCCACATTTTGTGAATTTACAATTTTATTTTTCCCTACCTGTTCCTCATCGTTTTTAAATTTTGAAACAATCACAAAGTGACAGAAAAATTGCGAGGATGGTACAAAAAAAAAAACACACAACAAAAACACCCTTTTTTTCTTGAACTTCTTGGGAATAAGTTGTCCTGATACTCCACCATCTTCCAATACTTTCCTGTGTTTTTCCTACAAACAAAGACACTTCCCCACCTCACCACAACACAGCCATCAAAACCAGGAAACAAGGGTCGCCAGTTATTGCAGTCATGTCTTTTATCACAAGAGGATCCAGTTTGGAATGCCTCTTGGATTTAGGTGTGCCTGTTTAGCCTCCTTCAGTCTAGAAGTACAGCTCCTCAGGGTCTCCTTGACTTTCATGACCTTGACACTTTGAAAGATCACAGACATTGTAGAACGTCCCTCAGTTAAGATCAGATTCAAGTTGTGCATTGTGGCGGGAATATCATAACAGAGATACTGCCTTCTCCTTGTACCCTACCAAGGGATCCGCCATTTTGGTTTGCTCCTATACTTTGATCACATGATTAAGGTTGGGTCTCCCAGGTTTCTTCACTATAAAACCAGTCTTTTCCTCTTCATAATGGATAGGTATTTTATGGAGAGGTACTTTGAAACTGTGTAAATATCTCCTTCCTCATCAACTTTAATTATTTTTTTATCTCCACATGAGTGTATGGATTCCTATATAAGTTAGTGGGTTATATCCATTTCCATCATTATTTAACTTAAAGCTCACATTGTCCCTAGTTTGACTGCTAAAGAGTTCTTTCATCCTGTGTCCTTTCTGTATGGCCCCATCATTCTTTGAGAGAGCCCTTACTTTCTAGCACAACAAGATGTTCTAGGCTCGCCTTCTGACTTCCGGGCCCCAGTTGTGGAATCAACCATTTTTCCAAGGACTCTTGATTCATTTTAATGGAAGATGGTATTTAGAATCCAAGATTTGGGCACCAGATGCACACATGCCTATTGAAATGTTGCTGCTCCCAGGCAGAGCTAAGGAGTATATGTTTCCCTGTGTGTATGTGTGTGTGTGTGCACACACGTGTGCATGTGCACATGCACACACACACAGGTACACGCACACGTGGGTACGCTCTTTACCCTCTGATAGTACATGCCAGGCTGCCATTCTCTGACCATAGGCAGCATCCCTCCTTGCCCTGATCAGGCGGTGACACCACAGGCCAGACCACCCTCCCTGGGGATGTCCTCCTCATCACTTGAATCTCCAATCCCGTGCTTTGGGCCACCGTGGCTCCTGCCCTCCCTCCCTCACCATGGACTCCTACCTCACTCAGCTCTACCTGATAACTTTAGGACTGAATTGTTTAGGAAGGGGAAGTAAAAGGGACCACTATTGGCTTTGATTGAAGATACGTGTTTTGTTAACAATCTTTTTGCTTATTGGGAGCACGTGTATCTCAACTATTAGGTAAACAATACTAAACATGACTGCCGGCATTTTCCCTAATCTTTTGTCTCTGTTATTGTAGTGAAGAAATTTTTATGAAATATTTATACAGTTAGGATGGGCTTCTTCCTTACAGCAACATCTATTTTGCAAATGTGCCATTGTATTTAGGCTGTCACCAGCCACTCTCTTGGCAAACGTTGAGCAACTCCCACCCCAAAAATTAATGAGTGAAGACAAGGTCTGTACACCTACTTATTCTATTCTTCCATTATCAAGTTGTAGGATTCTGCACAAGGGATCCAGGGGACCTCGACAGAAACCAGAAATGGAGTTTTGTATTACTGTGAATTTGCTTATGCTTATGAATAAGTGAGGTCTTCCTGGCCAGACTGTGAACATCAAGGAAATTGACTGGGTCTCCTACTATTTTTTTTTGTACTCTTCAAGGTCAGGTGCTAAGCCCAATCCTGCTTCTGGCGCAGGTGCTCCCCGTGCTTGTTAACCGACAGAACCATGATGACTTCATTACGGCAGTGAGGCGCCGATGGATGCTTGTTGGGCTTTAGCCTCCTTGACCTCCATGATTACAAATTCCTCCTTGCAATAATTACTTTCCTGGGCTTTTGAGCCATGTGGTTTCTCTCCTGCTTGCCTGGCTCTCTCGTCATGGTTGTCTTTGTGCATATCACTTGCTCTGTCTGTCTCCCCCAACAGTGGACATTTATTGGGTGTTTTCCAGGTGTCAGGCACTGTTGTAGGTATTGGAGATATAGCAAGGAATAAAGCAGATCAGAAATCCTTCCCTGGCAGAACTGAAGGGAAACAGAAAGCCTTCCCGGGTGTGAGTGTGTGTGTGTGTGTGTATGTGTGTGTGTGTGTGATTTCTTATCCGGTTTCAGAGGAGTAACCACTGCGGCTCCCCGGAAGCATGTCAAGCACTGGCTGGTCCAGCCCAGCCAACGAAGCTCTCCTTCAAGGTTCTTTTCTAGGAGGGAGACTTTCTGTATGCTCATCCTTCAGCAGGTCTCCCCTCTCCTCTGCCAGCCTCCTACTTTGCCTGCCCTGCAGTCCAGTCCCCCACCTGCCCCCAGATTCTTCTACGCAAAAGGCAAGTCTTACTGAGTCCTTCTACCGGAGAACACCCTGACTCCCCCTTGCTCTTGGATCGCTCAGGAGCTGGCTTCTGCTTGCCTTCCCAGCCCCCTGCTCCCCCACTCAAATATTCCAGCAACACAGGAAGCCAGTTCCCTTCGCATGCCTCCCTGCTTTTGCTCATGCTGTCCCCTGGCCTGGAGAGCCCCCTCCCCGCCCGTCCGCCGGTCTGACCCCTACTCCTCCTGGTAGACCCAGCTTCTTTTCCTCCTCCACTCCCCATCCACGTGGCCCGCGAGTGCTCAGCACATGGTGTTACAGCTACTGAAGCCAGAGACAGCAGTAATTATGTGCTTCATGTCTGTCTCCGGGGATGGTAAACCCCCCCGTGAGCGTGGGCTGTGGCTGTCCCACTCCCTGCAGTCCGTGCCGCATGCTGAGTGCCAAGTGGCAAACAGGCAGCGCTTCCAGGGTGCTAAGTGTGGACCCGGCCAAGAACTGTTGTTCTAAGACCGTCACATGTGTCAGCTCCTTGGATTCTTCCCACCACTGAGTGGGGTACATATTGCTATTAGCCCCTGTTTACAGAGGAGAAAGTAGGCACGGGGAGGTCAATGATTCCCTGCCAAGTGTAGAGGCAGGTTTGGAATCCTGACAGCCGCCCCCCCGCCCCGATCTGGGCTCTCTCCTGCGATGTGCCTGTTGAATGATGGATGGAGGATGGATTGTGTCTGGACTCTCGGCACCTAGCAGGCACCCAGAAAGTGAGAGCTGTTGTTAGCACCGTGGTGTCCACACTTGACTGCATGCAGGACTTTTAAATGGGGATGAGTTCTGCTTTACTTACCTCTGTGTGCTCAGTGCACCCCATGCAGTAGGGACTAAATAAATATTTCCCAAATGAATGAAAAACTTGTGATGAAAGTATAAGGAATGACTTATTTATTATTATTATTATTATTATTATTTTTAGAGAGGGAGAGGGGGGCTGGGGGAGAAGGGCAGAAGGAGAGGGAGAGAGACAATCTTAAGCAAGCTTCATGTCCAGCATGGAGCCATACAGAGGGCTCAATCTCACGGTCCTTGAGATCATAACCTGAGCTGAAATCAAGAGTCAGATGTGTGGGCGCCTGGGTGTCTCAGTCGGTTAAGAATCTGCCTTCGGCTCACGTCATGATCTCAGGGTCCTGGGATCGAGCCCTGCATCGGGCTCCCTGCTCAGTGGGGAGTCTGCTTCTCCCTCTGTCCTTCCCCCAACTCGTTCTCTTTCTCTCTCTCTCTCAAATAAATAAATACATAAATACACAAATAAATACATTTTTTAAAAAAAGAGAGACACTTACCCAACTGAGCCACCAAGGCCCCCCAGGAATGACTTATTTTATCATAATGTTTTATTTCTTTAAAAAGGACCTAATCCTGGGGTACCCAGGCAGGTCGGTTGGTAGAGCCTGTGACCCTGGGTCTCAAGGTTGTGAGTTCAAGCCCCACGTCGGGTATAGAGATTACTTAAAAAGGATCTGATTCTAACTTCCTTATATATGTTTACATTAAATTCCATTTTTAAATTATGTAATACTTCCACTTTGTCCCACTCAAAGGTGCAGAAAGGATAAACACAGAAAATTCCTCTTCCCTCAGGGCCACCGCATGGCACAACTCCAGAGGGTGCCATTTGCATAAAATACAGTGTGGTAGCCACACCCCGGCTGAGGGCCCCATCCACCTACTTTCCTGCTCTGCAGGCACAGCTCTTCTCCAACCTTCCAGAGACAGTCTACATGGATTTGAATGCATCATGGGTGTGTTATTCAACAGAGAATACCTTTACCTTACATTATTCATTTTACTCATTTTCCATTGTTCATTTTATGTCTTTGGGAAATTGGTTCATATGAGGTGTATAGAGTAGCCTCATTCTTTTTAATGTTTACACAGTATCTCATTGTATGATATGGATATGCCATAGTTTAGATACTCTTCTATTTAACCATTCCTCCGTGTAGTTGATCAGCCTCTGTAGGTTGTCTCTGAATTGTTCCTATTACAAATAGGGCTGCTATGTGCTCCCATCATTCAGCCCCACTATTTGAGCACATCTGGAGCATGCCTTCCTACAACTGGACTGCTTGGGTAAAGCAGAGAAATGACTTTCTAATGGTGGAATTTCAGTCATCTGTGACAGGCATACTTGAGATATTTTTACACTGAGCTTTGGGCTGTGTCAGATGCCTCTAAGGAATTGGTGGGCTGTGGGCCCCTTTCTGGTATATTCGAGGCTAGGGAATGATATTTGTGGGCTTGGAGTTTGTTACTTTCTAAAGAGAAAAGAGAATTTGCAGTGGAAAGATAGCTTCTTAGGATCCATCCAGTGCTTATTGATTAGATCCCTTACTTAGAGTAAGACCTCACTGGGCACTGAGGCCCCTGGGCCCCTCAGGGCCACTCAGCAGTGAGTTCGCTGGAGGCCCTGGTGGAAAGCCTGAGAAAACTTCAGTTGGTTTGGTCTACATGGTTTGAACCCATGCTCTACCTTTGGGTTCAGTTCCCAAAGAAACATATGGACTCAAGAGACTCTGGCTCTGGAATCACCTTGTGCAGGAAAAGGGGAAGGTCCCTGCTATTCCTACTGAGGATGTGATTCTTTTTTTTTTTCTTTAGATTTACTTATTTATTATTTTAGAGAGAGAGAGCATGAGCAGGAGGGGCAGAGGGAGAGGGAGAGAGAATCTGAAGCAGACTGCACTGAGCGTGGAGCCTGACATGGGGCTTGATCTCACGATCCTGAGATCATGACCTGAGCCAAAACAAAGAGTCAGATACTTAAGTGATTGCGCCATCCAAGTGCCCCAGGATGTGATTCCTATTAACACCAGAAGATGGATGGTGGGATGGCTGGCTGGCTGGATGGATACATATACACATAGACATAGAAAGGTAGATATCAGTCAAATAAGCATGAACTTAGACTTTGTTCTTGGGGTTGAGCTCTACCATTTACTAGTTATGGGATTCTAGGGAGCTTCTTTGATCTCTGCAAGACCCACTCCTTGTCCATGATGGGGTTAACATCCATGATGGGGTTAACAATGTTCTTTGTGGAGCAGTGGTGAGGAACCAATGGTCATAATCCAATGAGGGAAAAGGGTCTGGCACAGTGCCTGGCACACAGTGGGTCTCATATGTGGTGGGGTGGTAACTGCTATCATTTGTTACGTGATTGCGTATTCTCCAGGTGGTGTACTGAAGGCACTTCTTTGGCAGGAGCCAGTGAGCCTGCCCTTCATGCTCTATTTGACCCCTGCTTCAAGGGGGATGATTCTGTAAGGTGGGGGTTCTCAGCCTTCTTTCCCTCCTGACACGCACAGTGGGTGATATTCACGTGCCTGGCACACTCCCGGTGTGCATTTCACAGGGCAGAATTTCAAGCTACAGTCGTTTATCTCCAGGCCGGGAAAGCAACATTATTACAGGAATGACCTAGATCCACTTAAATTTATATTAAAGCAATAAATAAATAAAAGAAAGGAAAGGCAATCACCCTCAGGTTTTTGCGCTTGGGCTACAATTTATTGGCAAAACAGCACCCCACTCCCACCTGCTGTCTTATTGAGTAATAATAATGAGGGGCAAGGGTTAACAGGCACCCCTGGGGTCTCTCATTTCGGTAGGTTTGGGGTAAAATCCATTCTCTCCTACAGATATGTGGTGAAGGCCATTATCAGAGGGGTCTGGCCACCGTCCCCACACGGTTATGGAATGGCTCTCTCTTTGACCTTTGTTGAGTGCCTGGCTGAGGTGCTAAGCCTTCTGCTGTGGCCCTGGGGAACCACAGACATCAGGACTTCAGGGGGTGCCTTGGATGCTTGGCCAAGAAGTCAGGCCTGCCACGTCCAGGAGGGCTTTCTCAGGCCAGCAGGCAAGCTCAGGCCTGACCTGCCAAAGCAGCTGCTTTAATCCTCAGTATCTTCAACTGGGGAATGGAATCCTACCTCCCCTGACCCTCCAGGCACACAACCCCCTCAAGCCCTGTGGGACCAACTGTTCTCTCCTCCGTGCCCCCGAAGCAGTCTGTTCTGTGGCTATTAAAGCACTCACCGTCGGTTTAAAATACATTTCTACCCTTTCCAGGGCAATTATTTCTTACCTTTTGTTTGTTAGAGTTTTCATACAATCTCAAATTCTCCATTAAAATGGCTATGGGGTTTGCCCGGTTTTCTATCTATAAACTTGGAGTTGAAAACATACATTGGTGGTTTAGAATCTCATTGGGTTCTTCCCTAGATAGAAAGGGTTGTGGAGGGGCGCCTGGGTGGCTCAGTCCGTTAAGCATCTGCCTTTGGCTCAGGTCATGACGCTGGAGTCCTGGGATCGGGATCAAGCCACGCATCGGGCTCCCTGCTCAGTGGGCATTCTGCTTCTCCCCTTCCCTCTGCCCCTACCCCTGGCTTGTGTTTTCTCTCTCTCTCTCACTCTTTCTCTCTCTCTCTCAAATAAATAAATAAATCTTTAAGAAAAAAACAGAAAGCGTTGGGGAAAACCTTGCTTGTCCAGAACCTTCACTGTGGACACTGTCCTAGATTCCTGCTTTCATCCATTCTGCAGTCAGCTAGTCATTCAACAAACACTGAACTCCCACTTTTGTGTCAGGCATGGTGCTAGGCGTGTGGTATATCGGGATGAAGAAGACCTGGGCTGTGCCTTGGAGGCTGACACGATGTGACTGTCTAGCCCTAGATTTTTTGTGTGTAATTGAAGTATAGGTGACATAAAATGTTATATTAGTTTCAGGTGTACAAATACTGATTTGATAACTATGCATTACTCAGTGCTCACCATGATGATAGTCACCACCTGTTGACCACGCAAAAGGATTGCGATGTTATTGACCATATTCGCTATGCTACACTTTTCTTCTCTGTCATTTTTTTCCTTTCTTCATCTACCTAGCCCTAGATTCTGCTGACGCATCAAAACCTCTTTCTAGAGCGTGTTAAACTTAAAAATAAAACTGCCAGCTATTTTACCAGCAAAAATGGGTTTATTTGGAGATAGCAGAGAATTGCAATTCAGGACAAGCAAGCTGGGGTCAAACTATAGGCAAGTCCAGAGGCAAGTCTGGGGAATAAAAGAGAGGGAGCTCCTTTCCAGAGAAAAGGGGGAGGTTGGGAGGGCTGTTAGAGAAACAAAAAAGTCCGTTGGAGTAAACTGGGGGTTCGACGTGTAAGTGGGTCCTTGCTGGCTGAGCGGTGACTGTCATTGACCGGGGTGTTGTGGGAGAGGAGGAAACCTTCCTTCCTCCTGCTAGGGCAGTAAAATAGTAGCTGAAGTAGTATGGGACTTGCCCGGTGTAGGTCTTCTGTTGGGTAGGCCCAGGGGCAGGGCGCGAGAGCGCCCCCTGCTGGCCTCCCAGATCCATTTTTTTTAAACTAAACTATAAACTGAAATAAACTAGTTTCCTTTTATTAATTTTCACAGGAAGTCAACACAGAGGATTCCTTTCTGAGTGCAATTTCCTGGAGCTTTGACACAATCTCTATATTTAAAAATCTACAGGATTTTATTCATACACCAAAAATCTCTGTAAGGCCCTGTAACTAGAGTCGTAGGGGGGTGCGGCAGGGATTATAAAGCAGAAAACATAAAATCCGTTTCTTCTGGGCACCCAAATCTAAATGACAGGAGTCACACGTAGACAGAAAGTCTGGCCTCTTGTTTCATTTGTGAGTACACGTGGCATGCTGTTGTCTGTTCACTGGAGCATAAGTGTTGTTGGTGTGCTGTGTGCTTCAGCTGTGTAAGCCCTGGGCGAGGCCCAGGAGGTGGCCCTGCTCTCCAGGTACTTGGGGGTACTCTTTCCCTGGGAAAGAGAAAGGGGGCGTTCGGAGTCAAGGAAAACATCAGGCCAAAGTCAGTGGCTCAAAGAACACTCTGGGGACGCCGAGGCCCAGCAGCAGCCAGGGTGGGCCTAGGGGTTGCTGCCTAGACGGGGAAGCTTCCAACCAGTTTTGAGGAACGGGACGGTCTTCAGGAAGGAGGGACGGAGGACGTTCCAGGCCAGGGGAGGGGCTTGAGCAAAGGTCTTGAAGTTTTGGGAATTTCTCATTAGAAACTGAGACATGAGGGGGTGCCTGGGTGGTTCATCTGGCTCTAGGTTTCGGCTCAGGTCATGATCTCAGGGGCGTGAGATGGAGCCCTGCATTGACTGCGTGCTTGCCCGGCGAGGGGCGGGGGAAGGCTCCTGCTTGAGAGTCTCTCCCTCTCCCTCTGCCCCTCCCCTCTCTCTCTCTCTCAAAATGAATAAATAAAATCTTTAAAAAAAAAAAAAAAGAAGAAAGAAAGCAACTGAGACATGAAGGGACTGGGAATGTGGGCAGGAGTAGGGGGAGAATTTGCTCCAAACAATGCCCACTCGGGGCAGGACCAGGAAGGGCCAGAGGGGAAGTGGTAAGTACTTGACACCAAATCTGCCACCTTTGGGAAAGCTGTGCTTCTCATTTTGTCCCCCTTCTTTCCTTCACCCAGACTCTGGCCCCTTCAAGGACGGCATGATAACCTTCACACTCCACCTGAAGTCCTACCTTCCCCTTGCCATTAGGACCCTGATTCTACAAAAGAAACCAAACATAAGAATGTGTCCGGCATGGCTGGGGGTAAGTGGTGCCAGATGCTTAAAAAAAAAGAAAGAAAAAAAATCCCTAGATATACCAGCTGTGCCGGGCCCAGGAATTCCTGAGATTTCTAGCTTCGGCTTGGGAAACAGGAAGTAAGGGCAGGAGGATATTACTTCTGGTCACTACTTAACTTCGCAGAAGGAGGTCTCGCACTTGGGCCAGAAGACTCAGGTGTGAAAACCTTATCAGACGGCTCAGCACCAACAGTTCTGCTCGGTCACCCCACCTCCACGGGGAGAAGCACCAATGGCCTCAGATGATGCAGTGGGTTTTCCCTCCGGGGAAAGGTGCCCCCAGATTACACTGCATTTTAAGCTGGCTTTGATTTAGACCAAGTATCCCTGTTTTGGTCTCCTCTGCACCATCTCCCCAGTCTCTTCCCGGAGTGATGCGTGACACGCAAGGCTCAGAAAGGTCCTGTGAGGGAAAACAGACATCCAGGTTGTTACTGACCCAAGTCCCAGCAAAATTTCATGACAAGGAAGACTTTTCTGGTAATGGGGATCACCAGAGGGAGAGCCAGTAGCGTGGTTTAAAGTGCTAGAGCAGACATCAAAAACTAATGATGTAATGTATGGTGATTAACATAACAATAAAAAATTTTTTAAAAAAGTGCTAGAGCAGACAGTTCTCATTGTTGATTGACATGTCCGGCTCTGTTGCTATTTCTGGGCCAGTAGAATTATCTATTGTTCATAACAAAGCACCCCCAAACTTAGCAGCTTAAACCATATTCTGCAATGAGGCTGTGCTTAGTGGGGTGGTTCTTCTGCTTCATGTGGTGTCCTGTCTGCTGGGGCTGGACCATCTATGATGGCTCCTTCCTCATGTGTCTGGAGTGTCCACTGGGAGGATCTGGAGCAGCCCAGGGCTGACCTAATGCTTCTTTCTTGCCATGGAGCCTCCCCAGCAGTGGTAGCCAAACTTCTTTACAAGGTAGCTCAGGGCTCCAGGAGGACAAGCTGTAATTAGTTAGCACATATCAAACCCCTGCTTATGTCATACTTCTTAATGTCCCATTGTCAAAGCAAGGCATGCAGCCAAGGACAGAGTCAACAGGGAAGGGGCCAGTCAGCGCTGTGAACACGGGCAAATGTGATTTATTGAAAACCACCAAGGTAATGGTCTCCCACAACCCATCGTACACACAACATACCAACAAACACCTGCTGAACCCCATTGCTCGCTAGAACTTTGGGGAGCCAAGAGAGCCGAGTGCATCAGAGAGCCTGGGTGCGAGTCCCTGCTTGGCCCTTTACTGGCCATAGCTGTGGGCTCACCTGGAAACTGGACATAACAATATAATCCTCCCTAAGGAGCTGTCGGGAGGAGTAATTGAGCTCGTGTGGGTAAGACGGTCAATCCAGGTTGGCTGCTGTCATGGAAAGCACCACAAGGAAAGACGCTCATTCTTCAGAACAGCTGGACACCCCAGTTTGGGACTATGTCTTCCATAGTCCTTCCCCAGGGTTTTACATCAGATTAGGAATGTTAAAGGGGCTTCTCTCTCTCTCTCTCTCTCTCATCATTAAATTAAAAAAAAAGAAAAGAAAAACATTGCGTTGAGGTAAAAGGCCTCAGAAGACTCGCTTCATTTCTCTTCACAAAGAAAAAAAGCCATCACAACCTTAGATAGAGCTCAAGAGACCCAGGGTATGCAGCAATCACTTCAGACCCTTCCCTCACGTGTCTACCACCCGTTCCAAAAAGCCACCCGCCACAGAGCCCTCTCTTGGTGTCCTGTTGCTAAGGGGGACAACCGGGGGACTCTCTCCAATCAGCAGTGGAGATGAACAAACCCAAAACATGGTGCCCTCTGAAGTACATTTAATTAAAAGGGAAACAAAGAAGCTTTGTGTACATAATAACCTGTCTGATTTGTGGTGTTAAAAATCCAGTTTGCTCTCCCAACAGGCTTTGGAGGTGAGAAAGGGGCAGCTAAGGAAAGCTAGGCTTCTAGGCTGGCTGAATTCCCTTCCACCTCACTCCAGATTTTCTGGAGACACGCTGGGCTTGCTCGAGATGTGCAGTTAGCTTCCTTGGGCTTTCAGGGGCTGGAAGTGTCCAGTCTGCCCTCGTTTTGAAAATCTGTAGCGTTGGCAGGCACTGAGGGTTTGAGGTCAGTTCCAGGCCGTTAGAGCAGAAGGTGGTTCTAGAACTTTCCCTGCGGATGGTCGCAGCTGCTTCATTCTACCATCCCCAAGGAGGAAGGTGACAGAGGGGGTGGTGGATCCACCCTAGGGAGGCCCGGTGCCTGCAGCCCCGTGGTGACCTGAGAGAGACTCGGGGGTCCCCCCATCTCACGCTTAAATCCTGGCTGTGCCTAACACCAGCTGCACAATGTCACTTCATCCCTTCGAGCCTTGTTCTCCTCGTGTATAAAATACAAGTGATTACATCTATAAATTACTTCCCACAGACAGCCTGGCATGTAATAAGCACCCCGAAAGTATTAGCTGACAGTATCATTGTGGAAAAGAGATGTCCACATGTTGATACAGCAAATTGAGCATTTAGAATTGTCACCAAGCTTATTTCCCCAAAACAGCATAATTATGTTTTTCTTTGGGATGGTCTTTTTAAAGGAAATAATCCTTTTTTAAAAGAAAAAACCATAACTTCTCTTGTTTGTTTTCTCTCCAGTTACAGAATGCTACCTATTTATTACATAAATTTGGGAATATTGAGAAAAGCACAAAAGAGAACATAAAAAAATCACCCAGTCTTGTCGCCGGAGAGAACCCAGGATTAACGTGTAGATGTATTTCCTTCTAGCTCTTTCTCTCATCAATTTTATGAAAAGGAGAATATGCCAAACACACTGTTTTGTTAATGTCCATCTGCAACAGGGCTGGGTAAGTATGTTGTGATAATGAGTATATCACACAGCAACCAGGATGAACCAGCTGCTGTCAAACACTGCAGTATGGATGGATCTCCTAAACGTATGGCTGAGTGACAGAAACCAGACGCTAAAGGCTCACGTGTATGATTCCATCAGATGAAGCACAGGCAAAAGGAATCTGTAGAAGTCCAGGTAGTGTCTACCGTGGGGGCTGGGGTGATGACCATAAGGGGCCCAAAGGGATTCTGGGACGTTCATAATGTTCTGTTTCTTGACCTAAGTGCTGGTGACCTGGGTGTGTTCGATTCCTGAAAATTCACCAAGCTGTATGCTTACGGGCATTTTTCTGTGCTGTGCTGCAAGAAAGAGTTAAATGAAAAGGTTCTACCAAGAAGCAACTGACCAAGCATGTGTCTCTTCTCTAGCCAAACCCAGGGCGGCGACCGGCTAGCGTGATGGTCCTGCACCGGTCCCTGGCTCCAGCCTTTGAAAAGTTCTGCCAAGCCAACAGTGGCCCTCTGCCCCTGCTGGGCCTCCGTGAGCCAGGCACGTGGCCCTCGCCTGCCCCAAACGGTGTCCCGGACCCCAGGTAAAATGCTTGGGAGCGTCAACAGGGACCTCTGTGTCCAGCCCCGGGGACCCTCCGTGCCCAGCACAGAGCCTCGCTCATGACTCACTCAGGAACGAGCTGTCCTCCCCTCCATTCCCATCCCTACCCCTGCTCCTGTCCCATGCCCCTGCCCTGGGAAAAATCTTGGGGATCACCCAGAAAGTTCCTTCCCGGCTGCAGAAATGTTGCTGGTGCCGTCACCCACCCACTTCATCACCCAGGCCAGAAACCCGTCCGCACAGCACGAGGAAGAAAATAAAAACTCTCGTATGAACCAGGCCCAGAGACAGCACTATTGACACTGTGCAGTGTGTCCTCCAGACTTAGGAACAGAACATATTGCATCATGGCCCCACTGACTGCTTCCACAGAAGCATTGCAGGGATCCCACATTGCTCCCACCGCCCCAGCTCAGGCTTGCATCTTCTCTGTCTCCCACTCGCCCCCCAGAGCGACTTTCCCTATTTCAATCTTCAGCACCTTCCCGTGCCTTGCACCTCAGCCTGATAGCAAGACCTGTGCGGGGCGCCTGGGTAGCTCTGTCGGTTGTGCGTCTGACTCCTGATTTCAGCTCAGGTGATGATCTCAGGGTCGTGAGATCGAGCCCCATGTTGGGCTCTGCGTTCGGCAGGGAGTCTGTTTTTCACCCTCCCCCCCCCTCCCTGATCACACACATGTGTGTGCTCTCAATCTCTCCCAAACAAATAAAATAAAATCTTAAAAAAAAAAAAAAACCAACCTGTAGTGACCTGGCCCTGGCTGAGGGTCCTCCCCCACTCCTGACCCTCCAGCCAACCCCAGTCCTCTCCCCAAAGAGAAAGCTTCTCAATAACATTCTGCTTTTATCTTTTTGTGGACTCTAGGGTGGGAGCGTCCCTCAGAAACCCCATCTAGACCCAAGGTCAGGTCCTTATGTTTTTTCCCAACACCCCATGCTGCCTTCTCGGGGACTCCTAGAGCAGATCATCGCCCAGTGGGTCACATGTGTGATGCCTCCATGCTGTTCACGTACCGTTCCCTCTGCCTAGGATGTGCTTTCCTCCTTGTGCGGCTGGTGAACTCCTGTTCATCCCTCAGGACCCAGCTCCAGCACCGTCCCCTTTGTGGGAGAGAATGGATTTCTCTCTTCTCTGGGTCACTCCTCTACCTGGACTGTTAACACTAACTGCTCTGTGTTGCAAGTATTTTGTGTTGCCAGTGCAGGATTGCATGCTGCTTCAGGGCTGGGCCGGTGATCCCTCTATCAGTATCGGCCCATCACCTGGCTTGTGCCTGGCATGAAGGAATGGCTGAGCAAAATGATTTTGGAGTGAATGAAGAATAGGCTTATAACCAGAATCTTTCAACTCTATGGAAAAGTTCCTTTCAGGAAAGAGAAAGGCCTCACCCACTGCTAGCGCTGGAAACTTCTTGAGAGGTGTGCCCTCTGTCCCTTTGGTCTGCCGGCCCTGCCTCAATGGCAGAGAGGGCGCCATTGTTTTTGTTTTTGTTTTGTTTTTCTTGCTGGTTTGGCTGGTGTTGGGCTGAGGTTATAGAAAGTGTAATGGGGTGGGAGCAGGGAGTACATTATATGCACGCTGATTTATTGGTTTCCAATCTGGCATGATTTGAAGGATGCCAGCAAGGTGCCTGAAACTTCAGCTCCACACATCCGCTTCACTCTCCCCTACCCTTTCAAACAGTGCATGGTCAGGGGCCATCTTGGGCCTGGGGCCTGTGAGCTTTCCCCTGTGTCCTCAGGACGGGCCGCCCCCAGTTCCAGAAGTACGAGTTCAGTGCCTGCGCAGGCAGCCTGACCTTGCTGGAGGACTACACGGAGCCCCTGGAGGACATGGTGGCCTTCTTCGTGGACTGCGGCTTCTCCCGGAAGCAGCTCTGGAGAAGGTGGGGCTCCCCAGAGGAGACTCGGCCCGCCACGGTCTCGTGGGGGCCTACAAAGTAAGGACACAATTGACAATGACTTGAACAGGTGGGGCATCCTGTGTTTTCTCGTGGTTCGGAGAACACTGACATGGGAGAAAGGAGACTCACATGGCCCCAGCTCAGCCACTGCTAGGTGTGCAGCCCAGGTAGGGCAGCCTCCCTGAGCTTGTCCCCCTCAGCTGGAAAATGGGATGAGCCCTGGGTGGCCTTGAACGTGGGAGTCAAGTCCTTACAGACCGATCGTTGCTGCTGTGTAAACCAAACCAGTTTGG
Source organism: Callorhinus ursinus (assembly GCF_003265705.2). NCBI lineage: Eukaryota > Metazoa > Chordata > Mammalia > Carnivora > Otariidae > Callorhinus > Callorhinus ursinus. The sequence continues at coordinate 60,931,946 of NW_027397070.1, forward strand.
AGTTTGGTCTGGCTCCTTTAACTCAGAGCATCTCAGTGGGCTTTTTGAAAATCCTCCTTGGCTCCAGCATGCTGGCTTCGGGGAGAGCGTGCCTGGCCGGTGAAAGGCCCCGGGGAGTTGTGGAGGAGCCTCGGCCAGCCCGTTGGGTTTCTGTCAGGAGAGCTGGGTCATGTTCTCAGCCCACGGTGGCGCCTGGTGGTCGCCTCTCCGAGACCCTCGCCCTGTTGGGGGTCGCCCCCCTGCTGTGTCTCTGCGGTTCCACGTCAGCCACTGCTGGTCAAGGGGAGAGAACCAGATTCCCTCAGGCCGCTGACCCCTCCCAGGATGGCTGTGTGAAGCCCGAGGGGCCACCATGCTGGAGGGACGGTCGGTCGGCTGCGGGTCTGTCTGTGGAGGCCTCAGACTGCAGATGTGGTCCTGGGCTCCCGGGCGCTTATTAAAATTTGCCCGGTGTGGGCTCCTGCCAGGGAGGCCTGAGCTGCTTCTGATGAGAAGCAGTTTTCTTTTCTTTTCTTTTTTTAAGATTTTATTTATTTATTTGAGAGAGAGAGTAAGTGAGGGTGAAGGAGAGGGAAAGAGAATCAGAAGCCGATTCCATGCTGAGTGCAGAGCCCGATGCGGGGCTCGATCCCATGACCGCAGGATCATGACCTGAGCTGAAACCAAGAGTTGGATGCTTAACCAACTGAGCCACCCAGGCGCCCCGAGAAGCAATTTTCATGTGTGAAGGATGTGCCTGAGCGGTTTTCGCAGGGCAGGGGAGGGCGAGGGCAGAAGTATAGCTACTGGGGTGGGATGGGGGTCCCAGGCAGGGTCTGGCCCCCCCAAACACATGGCCATTTGCAGCAGGTACATCATGTGCAACCCTTCATTTAGACAAGGAACTTAAAGCCTAGAGAGGAAAGAGGACTTGGCCACATCCCAAAGCCAGCCTGGAACCCAGGACCCCCGGCTCCTGTCTGTAAAGTGTCACCGGTGGGGGTGTGATGAGGAAAGGATGCTTGGCACCGAGTGCTTGTCACTGCCCCTAGTGGGCGCTCAGCAGAGCCATCCTTTCCCCGTGACACCGCACCTAACCAACGGCTTTGGTTCAGCGTGGTCCCGTCTGGCCCGGGGCTCTATCCAAAAAGACCAGCCAGCCCTCCTGTATTCAGTGTTGGCCCTGAGGGGAGCCCTGCCTGTCCCTTGTGAAAGTCCCTGACCTGTGTCCCTTCCCAAGTGCTGTGATTCACACGCCAACCAGGCAGACACCACCAGCGTGTTGCAGGGGAGGGAAACCTGTCCCTTCTACCCTTCGACGTCCTTCGGCGGGTCTCCTACTTAAATTGACGTGAGAAGGATTAACAGGAGAAAAACAAATTTAGCGTCGTACCTACAGGAGCCCCAAAGGTGTGAGGCTCCAAGAAGTGACCAAAGCAGGCGGCTTTTGTGCCTCTCAGACGAACAATGAATTTGTGAAGGACTGACAAGACAGAGAGGTTCGGGCTTGGGGTGGTAGATTAGTGAGGAAGTCGCAAGGTTTGTTGAGAGAGCCCTCTGGGCCTTGGATTTCCCATTGCTGGTGATAAGGGTGGCTTCTACCCTCCTGGTACAGGGAGGGTACCTCCATGCGGGAGATTTATTTCCTGCTTTTCACGGTCGGGGGAGGGGAAGGGATGTCAGAATGTTTTTCTTGCACTGGCGGTTTCCCAAGGAACTTTAATTCAAAATAACCAGTATGCCGAACTTGTGTATCTGGGGGTGGTGTATTTTCCCCCTCAGCGCCAACAGCAAGCCCTTCAGCAGTAGCCAAGACTGTCCCTGCCGATCACCATCCTGGCCATGTAAGCCCCACTGCGGCGACCAGAAACCATTTAGGGGAGAAAACACCACCACCAGAGAAAGTCACGCAGGTCATCCCAAGGCAGGAGGAGCGAGGCAGGGCTTGGTGGGGTCTGGACACAGACCCACACCCCCTGTGTGGACTCAGGGGGCTGAGCAGACCCCAGTGCCTCCTGCGAGATCCTTTGCCCTTGGGTGGCTCTGCGTCTGACTCTCCCCGAGGTCTTCACCTGTGGTCCACGGGCCCCTTGAAGTCCGTGGAGAAAATTCAGAGGCCCATGGAATTGGATGAAAAAAAAATTACCTTTTGATTGTCATGGCCTCAAACTGAAACTGAGCATTTCCTTCCATTCCAAACGCCGACAACAAACTGCTGTTGTATGAGCAGACCCTGTGACTTTGCGGCTGCCCAAAGGACTCCCAGATATTTTCCTGTCCCATGGCAGTTCTCCTGATATCTCAGAAATATCCTATATGTTGATCACTACTTCATATTTATAATGGTCCATCTGTCATCTTGTTCCTTAAGCTGTTAATGGAGCCTACATATCACTGTATCACATTTTTTCATAATCTGATAACCGCATTTGCAATATAATTGGTTTCCTTTGTAAACCTATGCATTTCCTCTTATGCAATTAGAAACTTTACTTGGAGTGGGGGTCTGTAGCTGCACCAGACTACCAGAAGCACATACAAAGTGAAGGTTCTCTGTTTTAAACCAATCATTACCAGCAGACTTTCTCATTTCTATGTCACATAAAAGTAGAAGCTGTATTTTTATTATACTTGGACCCCCTCCTTCATTCAGCTGCCCTGAACTCTTGGTGCTCAGGGTTCCCATCTGGGTCAACTGTGTTTTTCAACATCTTTTCGGACAACAGTGCCTTGTGTCGCCATGGCTGGCTTTTGCTGCCCCCTGGTGGTCACAATGAGGCACATCCCCGAGGACAAGCTGGAAAGGCTGGTGCAGGCCAGTTGCTCCTTGGGAAATAAGAGACAACCCATTCATATCGGTGACCCAGGTGAGCGTCCACTCTCATTCATGATTCTTTTTTTTTAAGTTTTTTAAATTTATTTGACAGAGAGAGAGAGACACAGCGAGAGAGGGAACACAAGCAGGGGGAGTGGGAGAGGGAGAAGCAGGCTTCCCGCGGAGCAGGGGACCCAATGTGGGGTTCGATCCCAGGACCTCGGGATCATGACCCGAGCCAAAGGCAGACGCTTGACGGCTGAGCCACCCAGGCGCCCCTCAGTCGTGATTCTGACAGCCACTCTTGAGCTTCAGTGTTCCTGAACTCCCCCGGCTTGTCCCCATCTTCCCCACAGTTCCCCGGGGGTCCTGGACAAGGCTCAGACTCCCGCAGCAACGTTCGGGCTGCGTTTACAGAAGCCCCTCAGGTTTAAAAGTGCTGCCCTTGGCAGAATAGCCAGGCTGACCCATTGTCTCCTGTGACCTTCAGGTGAACCTGGGGTGGAAGGAGCAGGTGGTAGAGGGCAGCAGCAGAGCTATTTGTCCTGGAACTTGAGCTCAGAGCCACCTCTAATCTGGGCTGTTGTGCAGGAGCCCTATTTGGGCAGGGGAGGGCTTTGTTCCAAATGTTAACTTGAACCGATCCCGGGCGTATTAACTCAGTCTGAGAGTGAGTGAGCAGATCCAAGCTTGGCAGCTGTCTAGGCCTCTTTGTGGTTCTCAGAGAGCCCGATGAAAGCTTAGGATTGGGTCTCAGGTGAGAGTTGAAGCTCGGTGTACCTGAACTCGCTCAGCCGTGGAACAACCAGAATCAGACAAAGCCTGCGTTCTGTAATGATGCCATCAGCACTGGCCCTCTCCCTCACAGAAAGATCTCAGGACCACCCAAAGGAAAGTGCTTTGCTGAATCATTGAATTGTCTTCTCTTTAGTGGAGCTGGGGTGGGCCCAACACATCCATCTTTGCTGTCCTCATGAGCCTTCTGATGCTGGGCCATGGGTAGGGACGCTGTTGGTGGTCAAGCAACAGAGTTTAGGTCTGTGTTATGTGACTCAGCCTGCACCGAGATAAATGCTGGCTCACAAATGCTGGTTTGGGTCAGCAATCTGCACCGGGTCTTAGGCTGAGTGCACCTGGGGCTCCTCCAGCAATCACAGCAGGTGTCTGAGGTTCCGTGTTCTGAAACGGAATGGACTGGAAGCTAGCCAGTGACCTGGGTTTTTAAAGTCCCAAGTCCTTTTCTCCAGTCCCATTGACAGCAATCCTATGACTAGAGTTTTTTTCTGGGAGAAAGAAACATAAACTACTCGACGTGTTTAACCTGGATGGGACCTACCAGGATGGGACGCGCAGGAATTCCTTTTCTTTTTCCATTTGCAGAATGATTGGGAATCAAAGATCTTTCCAAACCTGACTATGGGGACCCTGTGGTGTGTCAGCCAGGGGACGTCCCAGTGGACTTCTCAGATGATCGAGACTGGCCAGCAGCTCGAAGTACTCGAAGCCGTCAGCAGCTGCAGTACGTCGGGCTTAAAGGGGGCCATGACTATGACCCAGGATGGAAAAGGGTGGGTCTCTAGTTCTTGGAAGCATAGGCTTGCAGGCAGTGACTTAAAAAACCGAGCCACAGAACAAAATATAAAACATACAGATCTCCCAGGGCTGGGTCTCACCAGCAGCTTGTACGTTTTGATTAAATATATTTCCATCTGCAGAAGGCTCCCAGTCCAGTCCATTCTAATAGAAAGACCAATATTTAGCTTGACTTTCTGAGACCTATTGAAGGTTGGTAGGGCTTTGAAAACAAGAGTGAAGGCAAACAGCACCACTAAACACTCCATTTCACGTGGTATTTTCAGGGTACAGTGGTCCCCCTTTCCCCGCAGTTCTGCTTTCTGAGGTCTCTTGCCCGCAGTCAGCTGCAGTCCAGAAGCAGATGAGCCTCCTTCTGACGAATCATGGCCTCATGCTACGTCACATGCCCTCTCCCCTCACTTCCTCTCATCACATGGGCATTTTTCATCTCACATCGTCACAAGAAGAAGGGTGAGGACAACACAGTGAGGTATTTTTAGAAAGGGAGACCACATTCACAACCCTTTTATCAGTATATTTTCTAATTGCTCTATTTTATTATTAGTTATTGCTGTTAATCTCTTACTGTGCCTAATGTATAAATTAAACTTCATCATAGGGATGTACGGATAGGAAAAAACAGTCTATATACGGTTCAATGCTATGCAGGGTTGAAAAAACATAGTCTATATGGGGTTCAGTGCTATGCAGGGTTTCATGGGCACTGGGGGGTCTTGGAACATATCCTGATAAGGGGGGGACCTCTGCATTTTAAAGCAATACGGTCAGTTTATTTTTTTCAAAGACACAGGGTGGTATTACAATGAAGAGACACACGAGGGCGCCCTAAGCAGCTCACAGTAAGGTAGGGATGTGCTAGAAACCTTAACTATGGCAGCCCATTTCGTAGACACCAGAAAATTCTAGCCAGGTTAGCCACACTGGCACTACAAATCACAATTCAATGTTACCTTAAATTTTTTTGAAAGCATTCATATAAATTTAGCTATCAGAATGGCCTCACGATAGGGGAAGATTATTTCTAATATAGCGATGAGGCATAAATGCCAAGATTCATGGAATTTTATTCATTTATTTTTTTTAAGATTTTATTTATCTATTTATTTATTTGACACAGAGAGAGAACACAAGCAGGGGGAGCGGCAGGCAAAGGGAGAGGGAGAAGCAGGCTCTCCGCTGAGCAGGGAGCCCAATGCGGGACTGGATCCCAGGACCCTGGGATCGTGACCTGAGCTGAAAGCAGACACTTAACCCACTGAGCCACCCAGGCACCCCATTCCTTTGTTTATTTAATATTAAATGTATTGGGCACTACTATGTGCCAGGCATGGACCCAGATTTGGGGAATAAAATGCTGCATGAGATAAGATGCAGTTCTCAGGGACTTTGTGGTCATTTCTGAGTGTGTGTGCTCATGTGTGTTCACACATCCACACACATGTGGTAAATATTGTCCAGCACGATGGCGTCGCCCCTCTCCTGCCACCAGCCACAGGGGATGCGCTGCAGAGGAGAGCTCACTGCCACGAGCATCCCAGCGCATTAGCTCTGGCTTGAAATAGCACACCTGATTTGTAAATGAGGCCAAATGACATCATTGGCTTAAGGACGACCTTGAATATTTCTAATTTTACAAAAATCATGCGGTGGCTCCTGGGCGGCTCAGTTGGTTGGGCATCTGACTCTTGATTTCGGCTCAGGTCGTGATCTCAGGGTCGTGAGATCGAGCCCCATGTCAGGCTCTGTGCTCAGCGGGGAGTCTGCTTCTCTCTCTCCTTCTCCCTCTGCTCCTTCCCCCGCTAGCGCTCTCTCTCTCTCTCTAAAAATAAATAAATAAATCTTCTAAAAAATCATGCTCAAACTTCAATATTTAAACTTCTACTAGCAGGGCACCAGGGTGGCTCAGTTGGTTAAGCGTCTGCCTTTGGCTCGGGTCATGATCTCAGGGTCCTGCGATCGGGCTCCGTGCTCAGCCGGGAGTCTGCTTCTGCTTCTCCCTCTGCCCCTCCCCCTGCTCATTCTGTCTTTCTCTCTCTCAAACAAGTAAATAAAATCTTTTTAAAGATAAATAATAAATAAATAAACTTCAATTAAAGATAGACTAGTTGCTACACACCTCACTGCTGATGGGGCAGAAGTCTGTGTCACACTCTGAGCTGACTAGTCTGGTGTAGACCTGGCATTAAACTGACCCGTTGTAGATGCTGTCCAAAACACAGAAAAACAGTGATTGCATTCCTCAAAATCGGGTCGTGATCCCAGGGTCCTGGGATAGAGTCCTTCGTCAGGCTCCTTGCTCAGCGGGGAGTCTGCTTCTCCCTCTCCTCCGCACTCATGTTCTTTCTCGCTGTCTCTGTCTCTCTCAAATAAATAAATACAATCTTTAAAAAAATGCTTCACGAAATTATCAGTAGATTTTCCTTTTGAAGTGTTAACTTTGGCTTTCTGTTGAATTTGGAAAAAAAAATGTTACTGTTTTCTGTGACATCCAAGACGTTGTTATGGACTCAATTCACACCAATTCACACGGAGCCCCTTTTATGTGTAAGGTACTATGTGGGATTCTGAGATCAATAAGCAACGGTCCTCTTCTTTGGGAACATACAGCTGAGTAGGATTAAAGTACCCAAGGATAATAATGACACTGAAGAAAGCAGACGATGTAAATTAAGTAAAGTATGAAGCCCCTATTGGGCCAGGCACAAGGACATCAAGCGAGTGAGATAGAGTACCTGATTCAGTGATGCAAACCATCACTTACCCAGGGCTCACTCTGAACCACTTTGCGAAAACACTTCTTTGTGCATTTTCCAGTTTAGCTCTGACAACAACCATCTGAAGCATTATCATTTTATAGTTGAGGAAACAGGTTTAGAGAGGACAAAGTCTCATCTCAAACTCTGTTTGGCACAGGAAAGCCATGTTCTTAATAACGATGCTAGAGTGTTTCACATTGCCCGGAATTTGGTACGGGAGAGTTTTTTTAAAGAGCGACATTAGACACCAAAGCAAAATAAAAGTGCCGTGGGAAAAATAGACACTATGTTCAGAGAGAGCTATTTATTAGCCAAGTCGAGGAAGGTGGCTTCATGCATCTGTAAGAGTTCAGTAAGTACTTTCTGATACCCATGGGATTCAGTTGATGGCAATTCCTATCTGTGGCTGGGCTGCCTGTCCCTTCTGTTCCCACACGCATCTCATCTTTACTTTCCTAAACATTGGAGGCACCTGTTTAAGTGGGGCTTGATTTAGCCATCAGCTAGTTTTTTCTGATGTGGTGCAGCAAGCCATGTAAGGAGCGCTGCTGGCAGAGCCGAGGCCCGGTACCATCGTGCCCATCAATCGGGCTAGATGAGAATGAAGTGAGTGCTCTCAGTCCCTCCCGTTGTGTGTTTTAGAGACCCCACTGGCTTTCACCAGTGCACCGGGTTGCACAGTCATGACCAACCTGAAGGATACAGAGGCTCCAGCCCGTTGTCTTACCCCTGAGGGAATTCCAGAGGTCCATTGCATTTCCCAAGATCCTTTACACTACAGCATGGCATTGGCTTCAGCTGTTCAGAAGATTAGAGAGCTGGAGACTATAATTGCCGTAGACCCAGGTAAGAAACAAAGCGTTCTCACCTTAATGACCTGGAGCAATTCATCACTGGTGTAAATGGTCAGTGAAAAAGGCAGCATGCAAACTACATGCATCTACAGTATGGGTTTAAAAAAAAGAGAGAGAGAGAGAGAAGAATGTATTCCTCTTTATTTAGCTAACACTACCAAAGAGAAGAGATTGCTATTTTATCCAGAAAGTAGGCATAGCCTTAATGTCAGGCTACTAGACTATAACATTTTTCACTAAATTATGGAAATTGAGACTTCATCCAATGAGGGTCAAGTTTTCACCTATAAGGTCATTCTGAAGCATAAACCTCAAAAACAATGTTACAGTGACGCTTCAACATCCCCCTGCATGGTCATTGAAGAGCTGCATGTCTAATCCAAGGTGGCCATCAGAGGGCGCAGATGTGCACAGAAATTCAATCCATTTGCCCGCAAAGGTGCCAGAGAGAATGAAGGTTCAGCCTTCCCTGGGGCTCTCTGCCTCAGTTTCTAATCAGTATAACAGGAGAAATAACAACTAGACCTCATTTTTGTGGGGTGTGATAGGTAATAAGAATGACAGCTATCATCTACTGAATTTTACCTTGGGCCAGGCGTGCGCTCAAAGCTTTAGCACATTTCATCTTAGATTCTTCCACTGACCCTATGAGGCAGCTACTACTAACTGCCTTTAACAGATGAGGGGACTGAGGCATAGAGGGTTAAGAAACTTGCCCGAGTCCACATAGCTGGTACATGGTGGGGGCAGACGTTGAATCCACACCCACTGACTCCAAGGCCCACGATCAATAAGGGTTGGATAAATTGGAATCTGAGTTTACATGGTATATCACAGTCCCACCGGGCCAGTTAAAAGAGTGCTCCGGCCTCTGCTGGCTCATACCTTCTCATGGGCTGTGATTCTTGACCTGGGTGCTCTTTGTACTTTGAAGGTCTAGAGGAGGTGTACATGGTCTCCCTGTTGGCCCATCAGACCCCTGTTTGCCAGATATCTGAATAGATGGTGCTGGGGTCCCTGTGGAAAGCAGAGGGGTGAGGTCAGCCTGGAGAGGTCGAGCCTCCTGGCTGAAGTCGCAGCACCCAGAAAGAGCTGATTACAATGACACTGGGACAGAGAACAGCGCCTGGGCGGAGTCATAGAGCCACCAAGCTGGGTGCCATTTTGTGTGAACTAATACCGTGGCCAAGAATCAAACAGTGCAGAATGGCCTTCAAAATGTCTGCTCTCTCCCCTGGGCTTGGGACCAAAGGTGAGCATAGCAAAACTTCCTTCAAAACTACAAGGCCTAGCTTTTGGATATTTTGCCTGTTGGGGTGTTCATTCATTCATTCTCTCGGCGGAGGGTCTGGTTTCTTTTGCACATAAACCCATAGTAAATTTGGGATCAATGCCTACCCCTGATGCCCCTTTTAGGACAGACACATGCATATATAGAGATGGAAGCTCGTGGCTGTGTGTACATAGAGCCTCTTACATAGGCTGATCTCCTGGGTGGATATTTCTTTTTAATTTCTGCAATACTTTCTCCCTCACAAACATTCTTACCCAGGCTAACAGCCCTTCCATTCAGCACAGGGGTCGTGAGGGAAGATGAAATATTAACTCTGCCATTAGCTCAGATAAAAAAGTAAGTGGTAAGTAAATTTACGGCAGACTTGGCGCACCCCAGCTTAATAAAAATGACCCGGGAGGTCATCCACAAAACCCCCCTTTGGTGATTGTGCAGACTGTGTCTAGGTTTGAAGCATGAGGCACAGGGGAAAGGCAGATTTATGACTGTCCGATGTGCCAATACTGTCTATGAAGGAGCACCGTTAATCCTCAAGAACAACAGATGCTTTTGATTCCTACTATATTAAATAAGCAGATATAAGATTAATGGCAGTATACTGAGCACTGCTCACTGGGCTTAATAATAGAGCCACTCAGTCATTTTTGAGAGGACATAGGCTTGCATTTGAGGTGCCTGGAGAACAAGAAGGAACGCAAAGTTTATAGTAACGATGTTTGCTCTCATGCTAAAACCATCATAAATGATGAGCTCCTAGACTGCTCTAAATTTGAAAAAGTTCTCTCTGCCCTCCTCTCTCTTTTGATGTTTATCACATCCTATGAAATAGGTTACTTTCCAGTTTTTTTCTTTAAAAATGTTATTCTTCTCCCCTTTCACCAACAGCAATCCGCGTTTGCTGTAGAAACATCAGAAAACATACGAACGTAAAAAGGCAGTGAAAATAACCAGAATCCCATCACAATTAACCGTTATTCACAAACAGTTCAATATTTGCCCTTAAAGTCCTTTTCTTCAGTCTTAAGCCTGTAAGACTGAAAAAAGAATATATATTCTTTATGTATATATATATTTCCCTTCCTAGTAGATTGTGAACATCCTTCCATGTCATTAGTCTTCTACGACATCCTTTTTAATGTTCGCATAGAATTCCATTTTATGGACGGTCCACCATTTTTATTAACATCCATCATTTCACACCATATACAAGACTGCAATCAACACCCTCTGACTATGTGTGTGTACATCCCCACGATCCCTTTATCAGGATAAATTCCTGGACGTTAATACCTGGTACAAGTGGCAAGTACAAAGCTGAGTATAAATCAACCTCCAGACAAATGTTCCAGTCTCCAACCCCACTGCAGGCATGTGCAGGGCCCTTTTCTGCAGGGCCCTTTCCTGCAGCCTCCCTCCACCTGGACCCCCTCCCCATGCTCCACGTAGGAAAACGGAGGCCCAGAGCAATCCAGGGACGAGGCCAAGTTCTGACAGCTACTTTGGGCTTGAACGTAAGTTTCTGAATTCCAAGTCTGGAACTGTCCCTCCACAACAGGAACCCCAACCCTGTGTCCCTCCATGTTCTCCATGCACCTCAAGGGCAAGCTGACACCTTCAGGCCACATCCCTCGGTCTACCTCTCATTTTAGCCACAGCTGGGGGAGAAGTTCTGAGTCACATCCTGCCTTCACCAGGCCCTGATATGCTTGGGGGTGACCTGAGTAGGGACAGGAGCACAACAACCAGCCCTAGGGGGCTGTGCTGTCCAGCTGGGACCAGGTTGGCAGCCACTGGAGGGCATTAGAGCCGATTACGCTGGTGCCCTGCCTGTCTCCCCTGCACCCAACAGGGGACGGGAGCAGGTGCATCAATGCCCGGTCCCCCTGTCCTCTGGCAGGATAGCCCTGAGGTGTGGACCCCACAGTTTCCTAGAGCAGTTCAAGCAGGACTGTGGCCCAGTTCCCTTTGTAGTTAATTTGCTCACTCACACATTCATTCTTCAGGAGCTTTTCTCCCTTTTTTCACACTTCCTCCATCTTCTGACTTAGTGTTCCTGGGCTCACTTTCCGTAGAAATACCTGCACCCAAGTGCTTGTCTGAGGGCCTTCTTCTGGTGACTCCCCCACTAGGGCAGCCTCTCCTTCAACATTCCTGTGTCAGTCAGAGTCTGCTAGACCGCTAGAACAAATTAACCCCAAGATGCTTTCCTCAAATACAGTATGAGTGTGTGCCTCTCACGCAACCATCCATAGCAGGCCTTCCCTGGTGAGTGTGGGTGTTCAGCGGGAAAGGGGGACCTGCTCCGGCCAGAACCTCTGCCATGACACCCTGTGACCCCCAGGAGGTGCTGGTTGTCAACAGCTGGGAACGGAGGAAGGCAGGGGTGGGGGGGTGGCAGGCCCAGAGGGGGCGCAAATGACTTCCACTCCTGGTCCCTTTGGCTGCTCTCCGGATGTGGCAGAGAGGACCTAGGCTCGTGGAAGACTGGAACCCCTAACCGGACGAGCTGCTGGTCAGCCACGGACTGGCTCCCCTTCATGCCTGGGAGCGGGGGCGGAGAAGGCATTCCGGGGAACAACCAGCAGTCTCTGCCACATCCCCTCAAATCTGCTTCAGAAACAAGAGTAAATAAAAAACCAAACTGCTGTTTACATAAGTTTCTACTTGAAACACATGACGTTATCTTATGACTTTTTTTTTTTAATCTTATGACTTTAAAAAAAAAAATAATGGGGCTCCTGGGTGGCTCAGTCGGTTGGGTCACCGACTCTTGGTTTCAGCTCAGGTCGTGATCTCAGGGTCATGAGATTGAGCCCCGCATCGGGCTCCCCGCTCAGTGCGGAGTCTGTTTCTCTCTCTCTCTCTCTCTCTCTCTCTCTCCCTCTGCCACCCCCCCCACACACCACCTTCTCTCTTTCTCTCAAGTGAATAAATAAATCTGAAAATAATTTTAGGCCAACAGGGGATCGGACACCTGCTCTGCAGAGATGAGCTGCTGCAAGTCTCCCTGTCACTGTCGCACGCCCGCTCGGTGCTCGTCACCACCGGCTTCTCCACACACTTCAACCACCAGCCCCCGGAAGAGATGGACGGCCCTCCAGGAGCCATGGCCCTGGCAGCCTTCCTGCAGGCCTTGGGGAAGGGAGTCTCCATGATCGTTGACCGGAGAGCCTTGAGTTTGTTCGAGAGGCTTGTGGAAGAAGCTATTGAGCAAGGTGAGGAGTGAGATGAAGATAGTCCATTTCCCCCAAACGGGCCTTTGAGGGCAGAGGCTGTGGGGCTGGGTGGGGGGGGGCGGGATATGTGGCGCTCCTGCCAAGCACCCAGCGCAGGGCTATGCACTGGACAGGGCGCGTTTTCCTTCCTGTTCGAAACCTCTCTGGTATCAGCAGCATTAGCCCCATTTTATGGATGAAGAGGCTGAGTCTCTGAGGGGTCCAGGTGAGTTGCCTGGGTGGGAATGGTGAGCTCGAGTTCGAACCGGGTCCTCCAGGCTCCAGAGCCCAGGGTCCTGCTGTGCATCTGCTTCCCTCCCTGTGTGACCTGCAGGGGACTCAGCAACCCAGGCCAGCCCTGGACCCCACCCCCCGACCCTCCGGGGTTGGAGGTGCGATAGTCGAAACCAGAGGTGGCAGTGTCCCTCCCCGGCCAGCTAGGCGGGGATGCCCCGTGCCGCACAGGCTCCTGGAGCACGCAGGTGCCTAAGAGCTGCAGGTGACGCTGGCGTGAGGCCGTGCCGCTGTCCGCATGCCAGGATCGGCTGGGGTGCACTGTGGGCAGCTCTTCACCTCTCCTCTTTCCACTAGGGTTGTGCGGGCATTGGCGCGGAGCCGGGTGCTCTGACCTACTTCCCGTTGCCTATGTCTCTGTGTCCCTGAAAATGCATTTCGGGGTTTCTTCAAAGCTGTGCAAAACCACTCAGTCCACAAGTAAGGGGACTGATGTCTCCGGGAGCCCCTCAACCAGGGGGGCACAGGGCACAGGAGCCTTGCCTCTTGTCTTTCAGAGACAGGCAGGTCCCCATGGAACTGGGACCCCACTGCCTGGAACAGTGACCTCAGAAGCGCACGTCCCCTCCTGTTGGTTTTTCCTCCTTCCTGCCCTCACTTTCTGCCCCTCCCACCTGCCCCCTGGGGTCGTCTCCCAAATAAACCACCTGCACCCGAGGCTTTGTGTCAGATTCTGGTTTCAGAGAACCCCAAACCGATGAACGGTGCGGGTGGAGGTTTCAAGAAGTAGACAGCTCTGTCTGTATTTTGAAGGGAGAGTCATGATTCCGGGTGGACTGGACGCGGGTGTGAGCAGGGTGTCGGAGAAGGCGCAGCTGCCGGGGGCCCACACCGCGGAGACGCTGCTCCTGGGAACATCCAACAGTGTGGCCGCTGTGGACACCAGTTTGGCGGTTCCTCAAAAAATGTAGAAAATCACCCATGATTCAGCAATCTCACTTCTGGGTATCTACCCCAAAAGAACCGAAAGTAGGGACGCAAACAGATACTTGTACATCCGCGTTCGTGGCAGCGTTATTCACCAGAGACAAGCCAAGGGTCTGTCCGCAGATGAACCGATAAACAAAACGCAGTATAGACAGACAACGGAATATGTCCTTCAGCCTTAAAAAGGACGGAAATTCTGACTGATGGATGAACCTGGAAGACATCATGCTGAGTGAAATAAGCCGGTCACAAAGGACAAAATACTGTAGGACTCCACTTACACAAGGGATCGAGAGCAACTACTGTCATAGGGACAGAAAGAAGAACGGTGGTTCTGGGGGCTGGGGGGCTGGGGAGTGTTTATTAGCGACAGAATTCCAGTTGGGGAAGATGAGAAAGTTCTGGAGACATAGGGTGGTGCTGGTGGCACTACAGTGTGAACGTACTCAACGCCAGAGACCTGTACACTTAGAAATGGCTAAGGAAGTAAAAGTCACATTATGTATTTTACCACAATTATAATTTTTTTAGAAAAATTTAAAAGAGTGCAGGTCTGAGCCTCGGTGTGAGCAATCTGTTAGCCACACAAGTGGAGACGTCAAGTAGACAGATCTACGAGTCAAGTTCAGGAGAGCCGTCTGGGCTGGAAAGAGAAATCAGAGACCGGTTGGCATATTGATGGCAGTTTAAGTCCAGACACAGGGTGAGATCACCCAGGGAATAAGAGACAGAGAGAAGGTCCCAGGATTATACCCTGGGATGCTCCACATTGAAAGGTCAAGGAGGAGAGGGGGAGCCACCGGGGAGGCTGGGAAGGAACTGCACAGAGGACCAAGAAACACTGAAGGACCATGTTGTGAACAAGGAGGACGGGTGGGCCACAGTCCCAGCCGCTGCCAACAGGCTGGCAGCCTCCCCCATCTGACAAGTGGCTTGGATATTTTTAGCTGCCCACTTTCCCAGAGGCAGCTCTGCCCTCGCAGCTCACCTGCTGGCCTGGCTCAGAGGCTCCAGCTGCTTGGGAGCTCGGAACTGGGGCTCACCCACGGGGCGGTTTAGAAGGTAGCATCTGCTCTATTCGATTTTGCAGAACTTTTGTGACATGTGGACAAAGAAAGGGAAAGAGATTTGGCCTTTTAATGAAAATTAGTTCAGTTCTTTTTATAACCAAAGACTGCACATGTTTAAAGAAGATAAAGCTTAGTCATTTCTTCCTTGTCTTGAGCGTAAATGGACCAAATAGATAAATTGGTTCTTTGCAGCTCAGGTGCGGGTTCATATCTTTCCCTGACATTCCTTTGCAGAGACTCTTTCTCTGTGTGTGCCCCTCTGAGGGGCTGTGTTAGGTTCCCTGCCCTGTGTGGCTCCCCGGTGCCCCTTCTTACTAGTATCCTGTATCCTTGATCCAATGTCAGGAAGTAAGAAAGCACCAGCCTTAACTTAGCACCTACTACATGCAAGACCCCCAGCTCAGTGTTTGGCCCATATCACATCATTGCATCCACAGCAATCCTGGGTCAAGGGAAACATGACTAACCCCATTTTGCAGAGGAGGAAACCACAGCTAAGGGAGTTTCTGTGGTTTGTCCAAGGTTACACAGCTAGGAATGTTGTTTGGTTGTAGTCAGTCCCCTTGCTGGGTCACCAGGCTGATCCTCACAGCACAGAAAGGGGCTGGGTCTTTCAGCTTGTTGTGACCACAACACCCACCCCACCCCACCCCCGTCCCCTGGCTTGTCCCACGTGGAATGTGCTCGGTGAGTACCCCTTGATGGACTGACTGTCCTCTCCTTGTCTCTCCCCCTTAGACATGGGGTGGGCCTGGGGGGGGGAGGTTGGAGGGAGCCACACTGGGGGTCCCTTAGGGTCTCTGCCAATGATTCTGGCTTCTCTACCCACTGAGGGAGGGGGTTGGTGGCAGCTCCCAAAGGGCTTGGGACAGCCATATGGTGAAGCTGAGGTGGGAAGCAGCCACATTTATAAAACAAGCATGTGGTTTTAACGTGGACAGGGTGCTTCCTTGGGCTGGGTTTATGTGACATGTGTGAGGGGCTGATGATGGAGATTATGGCAGCCCCTCTGGTCCCCAGAGTGGGCCGGGGGGTCCTGCAGAACCAGTGGGACCGTAAGTGCTAGGTCCATCCCTGTCGCAGGCCCCCTGTTCGCCATCTGAAGCTCTGCATGGAGATCTCATCCTGGGCCAGTGAATGCACAAGCATTCTACCTCCACCTGCTAGGAGGTGGATTCATTAATGACAACCAAGTCACGTTTATTTTAATTTGGGATTTGTGTGTGCTTCCCACATATTCTACGTTAACGCGTATTCTTAATTGTAATTAGAGAAGGTGCTATTTTTGAGAGTCAAAATCACTTTGGCAATCACTCCAATACCAGTAGCTAATTCCACACCCAGACTCTGGGACCTCTTCACTGTTGTTCTAGAACTTCCCTGAAGGTATGCAGGGAGGGGAGGGGGGGGAGCAGATGAGAACTTGGGGTGGAAACTGGGGTCGTAACACTGACCTCCATCCTTGGCCTCACCTGACTTACATAGCACCTCTGAACCTCAGTTTTCCTTTTCTGTAAAATGGGGTTAATAATGGTTCTTATCACATAGAATTGTTGTGACAAGTGAGAGCATGCATGTCAGGTGCTTAGCAGAGGGCTAGCTCCCCGTCACCATGGGCGCCACGTGTCCCCAGCACTCACGATGGCAGTGAGCCAGAATAGGCCTCCGTTCACGGGGTCTCATGGACATCTACAGGCAGCGTATTTGCTAGCCCCCAATAGTGGTGACACTAGCCCAATTCCACGCCACTCAGGGTCACACACTCTACCAACCGAGGGTTTACTAAGGACTATAAGTAAACAATTATTCTCATTCTCGTGTTGAGGTCTTGGCCTTCCTAACAAAATATTCGACAGGTAGGTAATGATAGTGATACTTTCCAAAGAAACTTCTGAAAAGCCAACGTGAATTTCCAAAGTGCAACACGAGGGCTGATGTGTCAACCCTTTGCCTTTATTTTCAAGGTGTTCTGAAGACACCGATCCCCTTATTAACTTTCCAAGGTGAATCAGCAGGAGCCACTCAGGCATTTCTCTGCAAAGATGCGGGCCCCAAGTCACCGAGGTATGTGCATCCCCTCAGGCATTTCTCTGCAAAGATGCGGACCCCAAGTCACCGAGGTATGTGCATCCCACCCCAGCGTAAGCGGGTGACGGTGGCAAAGCCCATGCTCTATTCACTTTGCTGACTCCAGGGAGAACAGAGCCATGTGCCCAGGGGTTCTGACGGGCCAGGCTGCTGGGTTTCAAGGAGTCCTGGGGGCTTCACAAAGCATTTCTGGGCATGGCATTACCTCCTGATAGAGGAAGAAGATAGGAAAATTATAAAAACCAAAACTAGCAGTTTCTCAAACTGGGTCATGACCCATTAGAGAGCAGTGAGTCATTTCAGTGGGGTAACTGGCACGTTTGCAAGGGGAATGAGAAACAAATACCATCGTACGTCCTGTGTGGTAATAGTAAGTACTCTCTCGCGAAATTTTGTGCAAGTGTGTGTGTTTTTTCACTGTGTGTCGTGATCAGACATTTTGAAAAATACATCTTTATTGTATGTAGGGATGCGTTTCAGATCTTATCATTTTTAATACAGCGTTTCTAAAACTTTTTTGACAACAGTGATACCTTCTGCATTGCAAACCAGTATGCACACACGCCCACGTACCCACACCCACAACTAAACGAAGATTCAAAAAACAGTATTTACTCTTGCTATGTGCAATATATTCTGACGTTTTCTATTCCAATCTATTCTATTCTATTCTAGTGTTCTACTTTTCTGGAAATGCTGACCTGGCCTAATAAATTTATTTCACAACCCACTAAAGAGTGTCCAGTTAGAACTTAAAAACACTGCTTTAATAAGCCTGGTGGGCATAGCTGTTCTGCAGCTCACAGCAGAACTTGATGATCATAATGAGGACCCTGAGTCACCAAGAAAAAGTTCAATCATGGATCCCATATGCTATTTAAAGCGGCAGAAACATGTGTGGTTCATATTAGAGATGTTTATATTCTCCAAATGGTTGACATATAAACAAAGCTCTGGATCTTCAGGGAGAAGCTAGAAAATTCTCTTGTGTGGGATCCCTGATGCCCGTTAACCCAGGTGCTGCTCTATTTGCTGAGTGGAGGGAGACCAGGCAGATCTGATTGTGGGGAGAGAGGCTTGTGCTCTCTTTGGAGAAGATGCGTTAACTCTCTCCAGGAAGCCAGCTTCCCAGGAGTGAATTACTTCCCATTGTAACTAAATGGATCCTGCTGGCCTAAAAAAAAAAAGCTTAGTCATTTCTTCCCCGTCTTGAGCATAAATGAACCAAATGGATAAATTGGTTATATACCTTCATTAGGTATATAACTGAAATTCTCCTGGGGGGAAGGTCCAGAAGTGGTGTTCTCCCTGCAGAACAGAGAACATATTGATCCCAGTTGGAGGTCCTGTTCTAAAGAGGCTTTTCATCACCATGAATATAGGTCTAGGGGAAATTCAAGGTCACAGTTCCTTCCTCCTGTTGACTCTGCTTCTCAATGGCTGCTTTTTTCTGCCCTGGGTGTGGATCCCCAGGATTACTTTTCAAAACCTACTCAGTGGCCTGATTCCAAGCATCTATGATGCCACCACATTCTACACAACCAAGGGGCATACCCAGGCATTCAGAGTTCAGATTTTTTTATTATTATGGTAAAATATACATAACATAAATTTCACCATTTTAACCATTTTAAGCATGTGGTTCAGTGGCATTAAGGTCTACCTGCATTGCTGGGCAATCATTCCCGCCATCCATCTCCAGAACGTTTTTATCTTCCCAGACGGGAATGCTCTACCCATAAACAGTGACTTTCCATTCCCCCTCGACCCCAGCCCCTACTTTCTGCCTCTACGAATCGACTGCTGTAGTACCTCATATAACCATATGGACCATATAGTATTTGTCCTTCCATGACTGGCTTACTTCAGTTAGCGAATTATCCTCAAGATTCATCCACGTTGTAGCGTATGTCATCATTTCCTTCCTTTCTAAGGCTAGATAATACTCCCTTGTATGTACATACCACACTCTGCCTCTTTGTTCATCTGTTGGTGTTCATCCCTTTTGCCTAGTGTGAATAATGCTGCTGTGAACAAGGGTGTCCAAGTACCTCCTTGAGACCCTGCTTTCAAATCTTTGGGCTGCGTACCCAGGGGTGGAATTGCTGGATCTCGTGGTAATTCTATTTCACATTTTTTGAGGAACCGCCACACAGTTTTCCATAGCAAAGATTTTAATGTACTCTATCATGGGGCGCCTGGGTGACTCAGTCAGTCAAGCACTTGACTCTTAATTTCGGCTTGGGTCATGATCCCAGGGTCGTAAGATCGAGCCCAGCTTCAGACTTCATGCTCAGTAGGGATCCCTGCTTGAGATTCCCCCTCTCCCTCTGCCCCTCCCCCACCCCCGCCCACGCTCTCTCTCTCTCTCACTCGCTCACTCTCTCTAAAATAAATAACTAAATCTTACAAAAAAGTAAAAAACTCCATCGGGGGGAGTTTAGAGAGAAATAAAAGTGCAATTTTCATATTTTTAATTTGGATTATCAAGACAAGATTCCCCCTAATAACGATAGCAACCACAAATACTACCACTTCCTGCGCACTGGGTAGGTACAGGGCTGTCTGCAAAGTACCTCTTGTGCATTTTCTCCACTATATTGTTGAAGCCTCTTTAAAACTCTCTGAAATAGGGGCGCTTGGGTGGTTCAGCTATTAAGCGTCTGCCTTTGACTCCCTGCTCAGGGGGAAGCCCGCTTCTCCCTCTCCCACCCCCCTGCTTGTGTTCCCACTCTCGCTGTGTCTCTCTGTCAAAAAAATAAATAAAATCTTAAAAAAATAAAAAAAACTCTCTGAAGTAGATAATGCAGCGTCCAAAAATGAGGCCCAGGGAGGGTCTCTGTCGGGTCATCAGATGTAGCAAATGTGGGTCAGAGAGGCTAAGCACTTGGCCACGGCCAGGAGTGTGAGGGTCTGGACTGGAGTCTACACTATCTGATTCCACAGCCCACAGGCTTACTGCCACTATGCGTGCCTCTTATCTAATCTCTGTCTTGCATTAGATTCGTCTTCCATTTCAACTCTTTTTAAGTCGGCTTGTGTACATAAATGGAACAAGATCCTGGAAGAAACCAGGGGTGCGCCAATAGCAGCCCTCACTCAAACCTCTGGGTGCTGGTGCCCCTGGCTAGTGGAGATCGGGCTAGGACACTGGCAGCATCTAGCATGTGACCCTGACCGTCAACCTTCTTAATCTCACAGCCTCTGACTCTAATGAACTGCTGAAGAGTCTGGTGCCATTTTTATCTTTTAATAGATTTTATTTATTTAAGAGAGAGTGCATTCACACAGTGGGGAGGGGCAGAGGGAGAGAGAGAATCTCAAGCAGACTCTGTGCTGAGCATGGAGCCAGTCGCGGGGCTCAATCTCACGACCCAGAGATCAGACCTGAGCCAAAATCAAGAGTCAGATGCTCAACCCACTGAGCCATCCAGGCGCCCCAAGATCCTGATGATATTTTTTTAAATGGTTGGATAGACTAGCCCCCAGCACAGGCCCTGGCACTTACACCTAAATGCTTAGCCAAATTCTGTAGGAATGAAGGAATCCGAGAAAGAATACAAGGGTCCTTCACACAAACACATGACCCAACAAGGCAGTCACCCTCTCCATAAGGCCCCTATGCCCTGCTTCCTGGCAGATTTGACCATCTGGTGGCAATAGAATGGGCAAGAAGGGCTTCCTATGGCAATCACTATAACGCGAGGAAGATGAACATCAAGCACTTGGCTGACCCCACTGACGACCCTTTCCTTGCAACACAGAAGATTCCTGGAATCTCATCAACTGTAAGTAGGGAGCACTGAGAATTCAACAAGAATGTGTCAGCACTAACTGCCTTTTTATTGAGTATGCAACACACGACAAGAAAGAGTTCCATGGGGACCGTAGTTTTCTGGTCCAGAGATGTTGTTTATTATGGTTGGTATAGATGATAAAGACACCGTCACTTAGAAATCCAACATTCCCACAAGCAAGAAAGGGAAATGCTGCTTAATCGAGCGTGTTCTACTCACCCAGCTCTAAAATATTAAAACTAATACCAAAATAATAACAATAATAAAATTGAGGCATGGTATATTCTATTGGTCATACAGGACAAATGTACGATGTATACTATGTTTCATCTTATGAATGCATTAATTTGTAAGTATAACTTCAATATGTGATTAATGCGATATTTTGATTGCTAATAATATAATAATGTGACCCTTTGTGTTTGTACAGAACTTTATCTTTTTCAAAGAGGTTTCAAACACCCATATATTTTTGAAGCCTCTTTAAAACCCTGGCAAGTAGATAAGGCAGGCAGAGTGTCCAAAAATGAGCCCAGGATGTTCCTTGAGGTCGTGTAGCCCATTAGTGTTGCTGGTAGAATTAGGAGTCCAGACTCCCAGGACCCCTTTCGACATGCTTTTCATGGAATCATGTTGCCTTAATGAATTTCTGAAAGGTTGATACAACTCCCAGAACAGCGTTCCCCTCCCCTGGGGGTAGGCATACACCCTCGGGTAATGAAGGCAAGTTTCTTGTTCTGTGTTTAATTGTTCTCTTCGTTCAAACACTTCAGAGTGTTTCCCAGACCCATTAGTCACCTTTGGCTTTTGAGGTTTTGATGAGACAATGAAAGTCTTCCTGGTTGAGAAGAAAGTTTCTGCAAAGCGCCTGGTCTTTCCCAGAAGAGGCCTTGGGTGTGGTACCCACAGCACACTTGGCTTCAGCTTCCTGTCTCTCTGGGCTGGACAGGCTGAGGACTTGAGGGCTGGAGGAGGGCATGGCCAGAGTGGAGAAGGAAGGGGTCTCCAAGTCAAAGGGGCGATCAGGATCCAAAGGAACTGTTCTTCCCCCACCACATGGACCCCCAATCTTTGCTGATCCCCCCAAGGATGCCCCCAAGACCCCAGAGGAAGCAGGTAGAGCTGGCTGTTTGCGCCTTTAAACTGCTACCTCTGTGGACCTCTGGAGCCTTCTCTTACCCTCAGGAGCACAGGCTTCTCTTGTGGTCCCTATGACCCCCTGCCCAGCAGGGCCACCCCTGTCTTTTCTCTCCTCTGCTCCATCGACACCCCGTTCCTCAGTTTCCACAGGCAGCTGGCTTGTCATGGACATAGCACTGACCTTCCACTTAGCACCCAGGTCCCACCCCTCTTGGAGACCCTGGGAGTGCCCTTGAGTGAGGAAAATCAGGCCACAGGCAAGACTGATGTGAGGAGCAAACAAGACGAAATTCATAAAGTGCAAAAGAGCAGAGACAGAAGAAGACAAACACCAATGTTGGCTTTGATATTATTCCCCTTCATTCAGCTGGCTGTCGTGGGTCTAGAAAATGATGTGTGTCCGTTCATCTGAATCTGATGAACAGGAGGCACCAGGCCATAGCAACCGTCTGCTTCTTTCGGCTGCGCCCAGGTCTCCGGTGCTCGAGGTGGGGTAGCTCTAGTCCCGTCCACCACCTCACAGTGAATGCTGGCCTCAGGTGGATCTCTTCCACGTGTAGAAACCCACACAGAAACAGCCATGCAACCGTGCCTTGGACCAGGGCCTTGGGTAAGCTGTAATCTTGAGGCAGCTGACCTCTGACCTACAGAATCTTCCAGAAACATTGGGACACAGGACCAAATGGTGCTCCTCCAGCACCACCCATGAGGGCGACGGGCTGCGGGGTTGGCTAGATTTTTTTCATCTTATGCCTGCGAGGCTGGAGCTGCCTGGTAATTATTTTTAACCAACTCACCTGTCTTCAACACCATTCATTTCACCGGAGAGTTAAATAATTTCCAACACTGATTTATTCTAACATGTTTGTTCTAGCATTTATTATGTGAATCAACAAACCCTCAGGTGCTGACGCTCAGACTGGCCTTTAGACCTGGTCTCTTTCACATGCTAACCAACTACCACTGTGGTTTGTATTCCTGATTCGGCTACTTCACAGGGCGCTGGGCACCCTTCTGGTGTAGACGTAGACGAACTGACACACATATATTTCATACGTTTTCACCAGAAGCCTTTAAAGTAAATTACAGAATTGGCCTTAACCATCTCTACCAGTTCCCCGTCACACAGATGGGGCTCACGGCCTTGTAGCCCATCCCTGAGCAGGAGCCACACCCCTTCTCCCATGGGCCTGGTAGCACCAGCATAGGGGGTGCCCCATCTGTGACTAGAGAGCGTGACTCAGTAAGGGACATGGCCATACACTGGTGAGTTCCAAACTTCAACTCACTTTTAACGAGACAAGTCTCTAGAAGAACTGAAGGAGAAGTACATCTCCTGGTTGTCTGAAAATAGACCCCGAGCCAACACTTTTCCCCTCCCTGAGGCATCACAACACATGTGGAGGGGCTGCCCTGCCCCCAAGCCACCACCCTCATTCTGCCTGATCCTGTACACTGACTGACTCACTTCCCTTTCCCTTCAGGAGTCGGTGACGGGGGAAATGAGCTTGGCATGGGCAAAGTCAAGGAGGCTGTGAAGAGACACATACGAAATGGGAATGTGATCACCTGTGACGTGGAGGCTGACTTTGCTGTCATCACTGGTGAGTGCTCGGATGGCAGGCCAGTCAGGCCCGGCTACCCAGGAGGAGGCACCTGGAGGCCTGGAGGCCTATCCGGCCAGAAGCTCCCCACCTCTGTGAGTGGAGTCTCCAGGGCACCAGGGCAAGAAAGGGACCTGGTTCTCAGCCTTTGGCCTCTCATTCAGTCATCCAACAAACATTGGTCCTGGAGTTAATGTGGCAAGGGTCGGGCTCCCCCGGGCAGACAGACAAGGAGCCCTAAGAAAGAAATACACCAGCTCATGCTAAACAGTGCTAAGAGGAAGAT
The DNA here is from genome assembly GCF_003265705.2 of Callorhinus ursinus. Lineage (NCBI taxonomy): Eukaryota > Metazoa > Chordata > Mammalia > Carnivora > Otariidae > Callorhinus > Callorhinus ursinus. The sequence continues at coordinate 60,955,661 of NW_027397070.1, forward strand.
GGAAGACAGGGACAGGCAGGCCACTTTAGATCAGTGGTCAGGGAAGGCCTCGCTGAAGAGGGGTCACCCATGCTTTCCTCTGGGCCTCCTGCAGGGTGGAAAGGAAGAGAACAGTCTGGTAAACGTTTGGAGGGGGCAAAAGGCTTCCCACCTCCCTTCAAACTTAACTCCGCCGCAGGCTGCCCTGCCCCTCCCTTCCCCATCAGGACCAACCTTTCCCGTGTCCCAGGTCCTTCGAGGCCCCAGCTCTCCTCCCTGGACTGCACCACAAGTTTCAGGGATTTTGACAGATACCCAAGAAAGGCTCTCCCATTTCCTCCTCCAAACAGAGCCTGTAGAGGAACAGGAATCCCGGAGGGGATTAGTGCTAGGGCAGGAAAACCTGCACCTGATGAATGGCTGGAGGCTCAGTGTGGACAAGTTTGAGAGTTCAAAACTCCAGGGGGCCCCGGTCACAGGGGGACCCCACACTTTGGTGACTTCTACCCCCATTAGCTCTACTCAGTCCACACCATGGATATCAGAGAAAAGTCCCCTTGTGCTTTAGGGAGTAGAGGGAAGAAACCATTTTGAAATATATCAGAGCCCTCCATCCTTTTTTTTTTTTAAGATTTAATTAATTTATTTGAGAGAGAGAGAGAAAGAGAGAGAGAGAGAGCACAAGTGGGGGGAGGGGCAGAGGGAGAAGCAGACTCCCAACCAAGCGGGAACCCCCTCTGCCCCGTGCAGGGCTTGATCGCAGGACCCTGAGATCATGACCTGAGCTGAAGGCCCCAGCTCAACCCACTGAACCACTCAGGTGCCCCCAAGAGCACTCCATTCTTAACAAGGCCTGCCCTCAGGAGAAACTGTTTTATACCAGAGCCTAACCTACCTGGGGGAGGGAAATACCCCAAAATAGTCAACATGCAACAACAGATGATAATACAAGCAGAGACATGGAAAATCTAAGGAAAAAATAAAGAGATGTCAGAAAGCAAAAACACTGAAACAGAGATGAAGAATGCCTTTAGTGGGCCCATCAGCAGCCTGGACACAGCTGAGAAAAATCACCTCTGACCTTGAAGATATGACAAGAGGAACTTCTAAAACTAGAAAGCTAGGAGAAAAAGACTGGATGGAACAGAGTAGAATATCCAAGAATTGTTACGTGTAATGGGAATATCAGAAGGAGAAGAAAGAAAGGAAGAAAAGCAATATTCAAAGCAATAATGACTGAGATTTTCCCCCTAGATTAATGTCAGACACCAAACCATAGATCCAGGAAGCTCAGAGAACACCAAGCAGGATAAATGAGGAGCAAGGGTAGGAATTACATCCAACTTCTCCTCAGAAATCACACAAGCCAGTAGGGTGGCATGAAATATTTAAAGTGTTGACGGAAAAAAACCACCAACCTAGAATTCCGTGCCCTGTGAAATTATCCTTCAAAAGTGAAAGAGAAAGAAAGAATTTCTCAAACAGGGCATTTGTTGCTAATAGACCGGCCTTGCAGGAAACATTAAAAGAAATTCTTCAGGGAGAAGGATAGGTTAGAAACTCAGATCTACACCAAGAAGGGCATTGGAGAATAAATAAATGAAGGTAAAATCATCTTTATTTTTCTTGTTCTGAGTTGATGTAACAGATCACACTTTGTTCAAAATAATAAGAGCAATGACTCTTCAATTACGCTCGTGTATATAAGCGAGGTGGACGACAGCAACCATCCAAGGGATGGGAGGGAAGAATGAGGAATATTTTGTCTAAGGTGTTCTCCCTGTGAAATGGTTGTTTGAACGTGAGCTTGGATTTGTTGTAAATGTATATTGCAAACTCTAGGGCAACCACTAAAAAAAATTTTTTAAGAGGTATTATTGATATGCTAAGAAATGAGAGAAAATAAAATCCTATGAAATGCTCAATTAAAACCACAACAGGCAGAAAAAGGGTGGAAGACAAAAATAGGAGGGAAAAAAGAGCTAGGGCAACAAACAGAAAACAGTAAAAATGTGGCAGATATTGCTACAGCCATATCACTAATCCCCTTAAATGTCAGTGGTCTAAATACCCCAATTAAAAGGCAGAGACGGTCAGAGTGGATAAAAAAACAAGACCCAACTATAGTTGTCTGTAAGAAACCCACTTTAAATGTAAAGACACACATAGATTAAAAGTGGATGGATGGAGAAAAATATACCAGGCTAACAGTAACCAAAAGAAAGTATACATTGCTCTATTAATCTCGGAGCAGACTTCAGAGAAGGGAAAGTTATCAGGGTCAAACGGGGTGGTCCATAACGTAAAGGGGTCAATACTCCAAGAAGATATAACAATCCTTTTTGTTTGCTTGTTTTTGAAGACATAACAATTCTTTTTTTCAAGTTTTATTTAAGTAATCTCTACACCCAGTGTGGGACTTGAACTCACAACCCCGAGGTCAAGAGTCACATGCTTTTCTGACTGAGCCAGCCAGGTGCCCCAAAGACATAACAATTTTTTAAAAGTTTTTATTTATTCATTTATTTTTAGAGAGACAGTGTGTGTGAGCGTGAGCAAGGGGAGGGGCAGAAGGGGAAGGAGAGAATCCCAAGCAGACTCTGCGGGGCTCAATCCCATGACCCCAAGACCGCCACCCGAGTGAAAACCAAGAGTTGGACACCCAACCAACTGAGCCACCCAGGCGCCCCAAGACATAAAATTCTTCATGCGTATGCTCCTAAAACAGAGTGTCAAATAGGTGACAAAAACTGGTAGAAGTACAAGGAGAAATGGGTGTATCCACTCTAATATCTATGGAGACTTTAATAGCCCTCTATCAGAAAGGGACAGATCCAGTAGGCAGAAAATTAGTAAGGACTTAGTTGAAATCAGCAACACCATCAACTAACTGGAAATAATTGAGGGGCACCTGGGCGGCTCGGTGGGTTAAGCATCTGACTCTTGACTTCGGCTCAGGTGATGATATCAGGGTCGTGAGATCGAGCCCCGTGTTGGGCTCCATGCTGGGCGTGAAGTCTGCCTAAGATTCTCTCTCCCTCTCCCTCTGCCTGTCCCCCACAACCCCCTCCCGTGGCTCGCATGGTCCTCACCTGCCTCGTTCTGATATATGCCTTGTATTTATGTGCCACACACCTTTGTACTCACTGTATGTTTCCATTTTTTTCCTACCTGAAATGCCCCCCCTCTCCACCTTTCCTCTGGCAAATCCTGCCCAGCCTACAAAGCCCATATGAAATGACCCCTTTTCTGTGAATTTTTCCCAAAACAGGCAGGATGAGTGGCCCCTCCTGAGTGCTCCCATCATCCTCTGTGAGCACCTCCCTCCCTCCCGGCTCATTGGCTGTGCGCACAGTCCCTCTCTCCCCTGGGTTGGAGTTCCTCTTCGTTTTTTAGCTCTGACACCTAGAGTCTAGCAGGTCCTTAATCATTCCTTCTTCAGGGGAATGGAGAACTCAGGCAGGTTTCAGACAAAAGCCAGTGAGGTCGTCCCCAAACTGGGGAATAGGCACCTTGGGGCTGGCTGACTTAGGAGCGTTCTGCAAGCAAGGAAGAGGCGATGCTGCACAGTCAGCTAGCTCCTCGGAGGACTGGCTTCCACGTAGCAAGATGGATCCAGGTCAGCCACGCAGAGAGTTTCTTAATGTTGGAAGCTCTGCAAAGGCTTCCTAGGGGTAGAGCCTAAATCTTCTCCTCTCTCTCTCTCTCTCTCTCTTTTTTTTTTTTTTTTTAGATTTTATTTATTTATTTGACAGAGAGACACAGCGAGAGAGGGAACACAAGCAGGGGGAGTGGGAGAGGGAGAAGCAGGCTTCCCGCTGAGCAGGGAGCCCGGTGCAGGGCTCGATCCCAGGACCCTGGGATCATGACCTGAGCCAAAGGCAGACACTCAATGACTGAGCCACCCAGGCGCCCCTAAATCTTCTTCTCTGATGGTCGGTCAGTCAGTTGGTAACAGTACGTAACCCAGTTGGTTTAGAGCAGTGACTCTCAACCTTTAACTTGAATCAGCATCACCTGGAGAGCTTATGCGCTCCCTGTCTTCCTGCTGAGTTTCTGATGAAGTAGGTCTGCACTGGGGCCCAAGAATCTGTTTCTCACAAGTTCTCCGGTGCCATGGGTGCCACTGACCTTGGGGCCATCCTTTGAGATGAGTTCTGCTGCTTAGAGGCAGGGTGATGGATGCCATCACCTTTCCACTTCTATGATAGAATCTTTTTTTGTTCTAGGTGTTTCTAACGGGGGAGGCTATGCCTTGGCCTGTGCACTGTACATCCTAAACTCATGTGAGGTCCACCAACGTTACCTAAGGAAGGCAGTTGGGCCCTCCAGAGTGCCCGGGGAACAGAACTGGACTCAGGCCCTTCCATCCATTGCCAAGGTAACACACCTAGCCAGCCGGCCACGCCTGTGTGAGGCCTGTTCCAGGCTATAAGCCAAGGGTTCCTGGCTATAAACTGAGGGTTCCTGGCTATAAACCAAGGGTTCCAGTCTATAAGCTGAGGGTTCCAGGCTATAAACCAAGGGTTCCTGGCTATAAACCGAGGGTTCCTGGCTATAAACGAGGGTTCCAGGCTATAAACCGAGGGTTCCAGGCTATAAACCGAGGGTTCCTGGCTATAAGCCGAGGGTTCCAGGCTATAAGCCGAGGGTTCCAGGCTATAAACCGAGGGTTCCAGGCTATAAACCGAGGGTTCCTGGCTATAAACCGAGGGTTCCAGGCTATAAGCTGAGGGTTCCTGGCTGTAAACTGAGGGTTCCTGGCTATAAACCAAGGGTTCCAGGCTATAAGCTGAGGGTTCCAGGCTATAAACCGAGGGCCAGCACCACACTGCTGCCTGTCAGCAGCCAGAAGCAGAGCCTGCCTCTGTAGAGGAGCAGAATTTGCCACCACACAATGTGGCTCTTTGGCATGTGAATTATTTTAGGCTGATTATTTTAAAAAAACAGAAGGACTCAATGACTCTGCCATCGCCTCTTTGGGCCTCAGTTCCCACGGCCCCACCCACTGACACTGATTCCAGACTCAAACCCACCTCCTCATCCCCTGCTCCTCCCAGAGCCCGGAGCACCTTCTGGCGGAATTGTCCAGAGTAATTTGGATCATGAGAAGTTGGCGCCAAAGCCCTGATTTTATGTCGAAATCCCAGGCCTGAAGTGACTTCCCCGGTGAGCTGCAGCTTCACCTGAGCTTCCCCTTCACCTGAGAGCAGGCGGGAGGCTGACAGGGCTGCAAAGCCTGAGAATCAGTGGAGGGAGCTGGGGTGTGCAGCCTGGAGGGGGGGAAGCTGGGGGTCCTGAGGCCTCACACCTGAATGGCGTCCTGGGGGAGGAGACAGACCACGCCCTCGGCCATCTGAGAGACAAAAGCTGGCTGAAGGGCAGAGGTCACAAGAGCAGGCTACGGTTCACCAATTCACTGAAAGGAAGAGCTTGCCTTCTGCAGAGCTGCCCAACGCTGCTGTGAGGAGGAAGCCTCTGACGAAGGCCCAGTCAGGGTTGGGGGAGGGGTTCCGTGCTAGGTCGGGCTGGGCCACTGACCCCACGACCACTCCTAACCAGTTCAGAACAGTCTCCTGCAACTTCCAGCCTCACTTTCCCAGTCTGGTCCCCCAGAGGTCTAGACTGCTAAACGCAAAACCAGGAACCGGGTCTTTTGTGTCTGCTTTTCCAGCAACCGGCAGAGGGAAACAGGGTGCTTGGTAAATTCTTGTAGAATGAATGAATAAATGAATGCACGGATAGATGGATGGACGCAGTGCCTTGTTAGGGCAGCAGTTCTCCAACTTCAGAATCACCTCGGGGGCATCTTAAACCACAGAGTTGCAAAGCCGACCCCAGGCTTCCTGACTCAGTTGGCCTGAGGTAGCCTGGACAAGCAGCATCTCTGACGCGTTCTGGCTGACCACACTGGGAGACCCTGGATTAGAGGCTTGGTCTGGGGAGATAGAAATGCAGTCTGAGGGCAGGAACGTTCCTGAGCGTTGAGCCTGGACATAGCAGCTTGGATGGGGGGAGTGGTTGTGATGAGTCCCCAGGCAGCCAGTGGCTGAGGCCCAGAGCCCCTCACTTTTGAGAAGCAGGTGCGTCTTCTGAGAAGCAGGTGCATCCAGAGCCCTGTCTCTCCCTCTGTTTCTCTGTCTCTTTCTTCCTCCTGCCACCCCGTTTCCCTCCAACACCTCTCTGGATTGATGTTGTGCCCACTTTACAGATGAGGGAGCTGGGATTCCGACAGGGGAGGTGGCTTGCCCAACACACCCAGCTAAGAGGTGGCGCTGGGACCAGAGCCTGGGTCTCTGACTCCATTCTCTGGGCTCTTTCCATGGCTCAGAAGTTTCCCGGTTCCTGGTAATGCCAGGGTGCCATGTGGGGTGGGGGGCACTAGAGCAGCTGAAGTGACATTTTCAGGGGAAATGGTCTGCCCCAGTGGGGCCCAGAGGGCCTTGGGTGCTTTCTTTGCATTTCCTGGATCTGAACTGGAAAAAAAGCCTCAGGGGGCTGCCTCACACATGATTCCTGATTCACACAGACACCAAAGAATGAACCCAGCCAGACAAATTCATACAACCCAAACACTTACCCTCCAGGGATGGAAAATTCTCCTTTCGGGTTTCCACACAGTCCTTCATAAATACATTAATAATGTATCACCCTTGTAAGGAAAATAAAAGGGAACATTTTCAAAGCAAAAGTATAAGCACATGTGTGTTGAGCCACTCCTCCGGGCCAGACCAGCTTTGCTCTGGGAGACAATGAGGGGTCAGACCCAGCCCCTGAGTAGGGAACTCGGGAATCCCTTGAGGGATGGAAGATGGAAGGAACTCGGGATCCCCTTCCATGGAAGATGGAAGGATGGAAGTGTGCAGGGCAAGCTGCTGTGGGGACAGAGAACAGGCCCTTAGCTCACTCCGAGGGCTCAAGAAAGGCTGCCTGGAGGAGAGGGTGCTGTGCTGGGCCTTGGAAGGTGAGTAGGCTCTAAGTAACCAGGTAAGAAAGGGTGGGAACGGCCTCCAGGCAGCAAGACCCACAAAGCAAAGGTGAAGGCACATGAAGAAATGCAGCGTGCAGGAGAAAGAACTGGAATCATCATACTAGGGCTCTGTAGGTCACTCCCTAGGCATCCCTGAGTCATGGAGAAGTGCTGGGCAGAGCTGTGGCCTGAGCGGATGGTGCAGCTTGATTGGCTAGGGGGCTGAGGAATGTTCCTCATCTCTGCTCTGCGAGTTGCTTGTAAGCGGGGCCTCCCGTATTCAGGGGTCTGATCTGATCTTGACTGTAGCAGGTGTGGGCACCATGCAGAGGATCCCAGGGAAGGCGGCCGCCACCATCTAGGGCACACCCTGCCTGCTCTGGGCTTTTGCTGTGCCCAAGAGTTCTGAGGGCATTCCTCGGACCTTGTCAGGGGCTACGAGCTGATTGACGACACCTTATAGGAGGGACTAAGGACGGACGGACGGATGGACGGACGGATAACACAGAGAGGCAGGAACATGGTTTCTTCCTGGGCTCCTGTTCTCTCCCAGCACTCCCATCCCACTCCACTTCTCTTTCTAGCTTTTAAGCACCGAGTTACGTAGAATAAAGACGTGCACAAACAGTAGATGAATTTTTACATATGTACACATCCATGCAGCCAGTGCCGAGGTCATGACACAGAACAGTTCTCACTTCCCAGAAGGCCGCTTTCTCCCGTCCCACTTCGAAGAGCGCCATCACCCTCCCATGAATATCAGCCTGCCAGGCTCCCCGTGTGAGCCCCGGTGACCACCCTCACACTCAGCCTCCAAGCCCAGAAGTCATCTGGGCCTCTTTCCCTGCTCACAATGCACTGGGCCCCAAACCCTGTTCCCTCTGTCTCACTTCAGGCCTCTGTCCCTCCTGTCATGCCGCACTGTCTCCGCTTGGCCTGGGTTCGTGGCCTCCAGGTGTTCTGCCTCCTGCTTAGTTCTCCTCTCTTTCTGTCACCTCCTCCACTTGGTGGGGTCTCTTGGAAGATGCTGTGGTGGTTCAGTGATTCCTGGAAATTTGCAGGCAGTCCCTGTTGGCGCAGCTGTTCCTCGTGGCTCTTCTAGAGGCTGAGTGCCAGCCCGTTCCTAAGCTGCTGACAGATCCCATGCACCCTGACACCCCAAGGTCCTCCCTGGGGCCCAGAAGGATGGGAATGGTGCCAGCAGGCAGTGTGCTGGGAGGAAACGCTCCCCCATCCCTACTCCCAGGTCCCAGAAGCGGCACTCCCCCATAAAGATAGGATATGACCCAATGGAGAGAGAAATGGAAGAATAAAACCCAAACAAAGGTCAGGAAATGGCATTCTGGGCTGGGCAGCCTCTGGGAAGGGGGCAGGTGGACAAAGAGATGCCAGGAAATGCCCTTTGGGTGCAGGCTCTGGGGCCAGCTGAGAATAGAGGCGGTTCCCATGTGACCTTTGCCAGCAAGTTTTCAGTGAGTGCTCCTCCTAGCCCCTGGCTTGGCTCATTCCTGCTCTTCGGTCACCTGTGGTCCTAGCTGCCCCTCCTCCAGAAAGTCTTCCCTGAGCCACTCTGATAAATGGGGTGGGGGATGCCCCTCCTCTGTGCCGCGCTCGCCACACGCCTGCCTGATCACTCATCTAGACCGTGAACCCCCCAGGGCAGGGGCTGCGTCCCACTCACCACTGTATCCCTGGTTCAGGGCCTGGCACGTAGCAGGTGCTCAAGGAAACTTTGATGGGGGGTGGGACGAATGAGCAGGTGCCCGGGGAGGAAGGGGAGAGCCCTTCTCAGACCCATCCTAACCTTCCTGTTGTAGAGTCCTTGGTCTCCTCCACCCATTCCCCCTCCTCTGCTGGTGGAGGAGGAGGAAGAGGAGGTGCAGGACTTCCAACCCTCGGGCACCATCCTCTCTCCTTGTGTCTTCACCTAAGACCCACCTTCCTCAGGGGGGGATCAGAACTTTTCAACCAGAGAGAGACGCGTAATGGGCAAGTGGACAAGTAGTTCTTTGGGACCTTACTTTTGAAGGGAAGAGAGGAAGAGAATCGAATCACTTTTTAAAAAAATCAGCAAGTATGTCCAAGGAGAAAAGCCCTGGGCTAGAGGCCAGGGGACCCAGTGCTGCCGATAATAACTTACCTCATTTCATGAGCACCTACTGTGTGCCAAGGACCACACTAGGTGCTTTATTTGCATTATCTAATTTAATCCTTACAAAAACCCACTCAGGAGACATTATTACTATTAGTATCATCAACATCCCCATTATACAGATGAGGACACTCAGGCACAGAGAGGTTAAAACACCTGCCAGGAAAGACCCACGTCAGATCTGTCTGATCCCAAACCCTGCCTGCTGGGCCCAGGATCAGGCTGCATTTTGTGCAGGGCTCTGCTCCCTCCAGAGCCTCCCGCATCCACACTGGAGGAGAGGACACCTGCAGCAGGAGATGGGACATGGCCCACGCTGGCAGATGACCGGAGCTGAGCAGGGGCCAGGTTGCAGGAAGTAGCCCACGCTGTGCCCGCAGAAGTGAATCTTTTGGGTTTTTTGAACGAGCATTAAATGCAGTTTTCCATCAAAACCACATTTAGTTACATGACCATAATTCCCCGAAGAAACACCCCAAACTGTTTGAAGTTGCTGCTTCTGAGGAGTGGGTTTGGGGCAGGCGGGGCATGACGTAGGCCACCTATTCTTCATGATGAGTCTCCCAGTGGCATTTGTATGGTTACGCGAAATTTTATTTTTAAGAAAGAGACCATGCCGAGTCAAACACTCTTCCTCCGCTTATAAATGTATGTATCTCTTTCTTTTTCCTCCCCCTCCATCCCTTCTGTCTCTGTCCTCATTTTTTTTCCAGGAAGAAAAGATGCTGGGCATCCTGGCGCGGCACAAAGTTCGGAGCGGAGTCTCGGGCGTCGTGGGCATGGAGGTGGACAGGCTGCCCTTCCACGGCACCCACGCCCAGATGATCCGGAAGCTGGTGGATGTCGCCACGGTGTGTGTGTGTGACTGTGCTTGTGGACCACATACCAGAGGGCCGTGCCTGGACCTCGGGAGGAGTTCCCCGAGGGCCCCCGGCTTCTTTCCACGACAGCTGTGCACATAAACACTGGCCCTGGGTGAGCCCCGCCCGGGACCCTGCAGGACCACTGCCTGGGACGGGGCCATGCGGATGATACAGACCAAGGAGAACGTTTCTTTGGGGTTTTTTCTTTTCTTCCTAAGTGCTTAGAGGCTTTGATTTCAACCCTCCTCCTCCTGGTTTCTTCGGGGCACCCACACGGTGAGAGTCGTCTGACCAACCGCGCATGGGGACACGCACAAAAATATTCCTTGCCAGGCAGACAGAAGAGCAGGCACGACCAGGGCCGTGAATAATCCTCCAGGCTAACTAAGAAATAGTAAAATGTACAAATATGTAGTGTCTATTTACGAAGCTCTGGGACTTTACCACCAGCACCAAAATATTTATACCTCTGAAATGCTTTCTTTTTCAAACAACGTTTTGTTTACGTGGGCCTTCAAACCTTACATTTATCACCATCACCTTCTGTCTGGCCCCGCCCCCTCTTCACTCCCACAGGTCCTGACACCCCCCACCCCTAGGAGCCTGACACTTCTCCCACTCCCTCCCCATATGCTCAGCCCCAGCCCAGAGCCGGAGGCTTTGGCCTCCCCATGTAGGAGGGCAGGCACACTCCTGGAGCTTGGGGGTGGGGGGTCTGGATGGTGTTGGGCTCAGGTGGCTTCTGGACAGGATCCTTCTGGACAACAGTAGTCAGCTCGCCCGCATCTCCTTCATGATCTTCCACGGCACATTTCCCAACAAAATTAGAAGCAGAGTCACTGACCAGATCCCATTACACCCCTGTATCGAACGAGGACGGTATCCTGTGCTACTTCACGGCTGAGTGATGGCTGACTCATCCAGATGGAAGAGACCGGCTTCCCAGCTGCAGCCCCAGATGCTTATTGGGACTGCTTCTGCTTCGTTTTATTTCCTTAAGCATGTCTACTTCAGTTCTTTAAGGGACATTAGTTGTAAAGCGTGGAGCACTTGCTACTCTAAATTGTCTGCTCAACAGTAGAAGTTAAAGCCGAAGTGCAGAGTAAGCAATCAGGGATTCACTACGCCTTGGCATGGCCAAGCCCCTGGCCGGAAGGCAGCCGGGGTGGGGACCGTCCAGACCTCCCCTTGTCATTGTGGCCGGAAGTCCCCACCTACAGGTCTGTGCTTCGGCTGGCATGGGCTCAGGGCTGATGTGCTCATTGTGATGAGCTCACGCTCCCTCCATCTGCAGCTCCTCACAGCTCACCGAGTCCCTCCCGGCCCCAAGCTTCATGGGCCGGGGATCCTCCAGTGACAGTTTTGGTCCCTGACTTGCGACTGCAGAGCTCCATGTCCTGCGGGGCCTCTGAGAGCACCCCCTGGTATTTTTGAAGTCTCGATGCCTAGGGGAGAGAAAACCTCATGTCGGTAAAGCTGCCATCACTCCTCTGATTCATATTTTGGGGGAAGACACTAATGGGCTTTGGGTTTTGCAATAGTAATAACAGAGTTCTGTTCTGGCGTGGAGCAGTTTAAGGCAGGACTGTGTAATAGGTTATCTGTACTGTGGCCAGAAGTTTATGGGGAGATGAAGTTGTTTGGGAAAGAGACCCGGGTGGAGACCAGAGAAGGCTGAGAGTGGGGGGGTCCTCACTCTGGAGTGAGGCACCCAAAGGCCCCTCTGCAGGGAGAAATGGTCAAAGGTGCAAGAGAGAGCCAGGAGTAGACCCCTTGGCAGGGTCCAGCCCAGGGACCACTGGAGCTCTGAGCTCCAGGATCCGGTTTTCTTGTGTTTCCATTCTGCAGTAGGATTCCTGGTCAAGCCTTCAGTCAAGTTTTGCTCAAGTTCGTCCTCGTCTCGGCTGTGTCCACGTCTGGGGTATCACGGTGAGCATGGCTTTGACCTGGAGAAGCCAGTTACAGCGGGACAAGAGTGTCCTATAGGGAATGGCGGGGCGGCCCAGGGGAAGAGATGGGCTGGGCCACCAGCAGGATGGATTTGTGGGGCAGGTGAACATCTCTGGGCATTTCCAGGAATGTTAGGAGGGCTCCTGGCAAGCTGGGTCTGAGGTGCTCTTTGGGTGTTCAAGGGCAGCCTGGAGATGTTGGGCACACCAAAGAGCACAAGCCCTGTAGACCCTGCAGGAGGTGGGACTCAAAGGCAAGCCAGCCAGCTAATGGGGTCAGGGCTCCTTAACCTCCCCCCCCCCCGCTGTCCTCTGGTCAAAGGCCATCCCATTGCTCATCTGGGCAAGACATTCCTCTGAATTCATTTCCTGCCCCTCTTTGAGCAGGCCCTGCTGACGGCCAGCCCCAATCCTGGAATGACTTATCCTGGTTAGTAGCAAATTGGTGTCACTAGCGGTATTTGTTCAGAAACTGGACCATCGTTTGGGGGGGAGGGGATATAGCTGGGATAATTCAATGGAGAAAAAATTGGATATCATGACCTCTATGGTACATTCCAGCACTGCTATCTAATGTCTAATCTAGCACTGTCCTGATAGTTGTTGAATTAAAGCAGATGGAATTGAAATCCTACCATTTCTCTTGGTCATTGGGTACCATTGTGACCTCAGGGTAACTGCCATCAAAGGCCATTGTCTTGCTAGATGAGTTCCAGGCACGGAGGCTATGGGATCACCAGCTTCAAGAAGCAGGTTTTTCAGAAAAGCACTGAACCAAGCAGACCACCTTCTGGCTCCCTTGGTTATACCATTCAGAGGAAAGCAGCAGATGGGGATGTATTCTGTGCTGGCAATTTCTCCCACTCTTGTCTGGCCAACCCACAGACCAGTGTATATAAACAGGAAGATGAGCCCTCATCTTGCTAAGCAATACTGGTGAGTAAGAAAGGAATCTAGGGGCGCCTGGGTGACTCAGTCGTTAAGCGTCTGCCTTCGGCTCAGGTCACAATCCCAGGGTCCTGGGATCGAGCCCCGCATCGGGCTCCCTGCTCAGCGGGGAGCCTGCTTCTCCCTCTCCCACTCCCCCTGCTTGTGTTCCCTCTCTTGCTGTGTCTCCGTCAAATAAATAAAATCTTAAAAAAAAAAAAAAAGAAAAAGAAAAAAAAAGAAAGGAATCTAATGACTCTGTCATCTTCTGTCCAAACCAGATGGGCCTTTTCCTCCATCCATTCTCTCAGGAGAGAAAGGAGTCTTAATCCTCAATGATGTCTTCACTTAGTCTGTTTGGAAGAAGGATCAATTCTTGCAGAATTCTTCAGGACTCCAGGAATCTGACCCAGAGAAGGATTAAGTAACCAAAACCAAATCTACGTTTTTAAAATTATGCAGTTGATCTTGAGCAATAAACATGTAGCCTGTCACTGTCGAGAAGATGCTAAAACCTAAAAGGGCTGGCCAACAAATGTAAGCCTCCCCAAAGAAAGCCCAAGCAGTGAGGAGAGCCCCAAGAGATGACTCCAAGAGGTCTTTCTACTTTGGCAATCTTCGATAGTGAGGAGGGTGGTCGGTCTGATCAAGCCTTTCCTCACTGTGGGGAACAGACCCTGGAGGGTAGAAGGGATCATGTGTCCAAGGACAGAGTGATATTCTCCAAATCACAGGGCTGGACTCTGTCCTCAAAAGGGAGGGGGCCAAATTAAGTCCCAGAGTGGATTTGCAACAATGTGCCTAAGAGTTGAAGATACTTTATGAATCTCCAGAGGAGGGAGAGAAGACCCAACTTCACTTGAAGGCTCCATCCTTTTTGGTCACTGCTGGGTGACCAAGGGCAAATACCCTCATTTCTCTGAGCTTTCTCTAAGAAAGCCAATCCTGACTCTGCTGGGTATTTCAAGAGCCCTCTAGATCCCCCTGGTGTTGAAAGATCCTCCTTCCCCATAAGGACAGCAGCACACTCCAGCTGCGGCTGGCTACTTTGCTTTATTTGCAGACTCAAGTTTGCTATATAAATCCATTGCCCAGTCCAACACACACATACTTGGCATAAAAGAGAAGACAATACAAAAATACAACTCTTGATAGTAAAAGGAACCGCCCCCAGCTCATCCCAGTCCATCCCAGCGGAAATGCCCATGTTTAAGGTCAAAATAGGGGGAAATTTGGGGTGAGGAGGCATGGAGGCCTCAACCAGTGCCATCGCCCCAGTAAGATTCTGGGCTGGGACTGGGTAGACTCTTCTTGGCAGTGTGGCCATTTCTGCCACCTTCAGATCCGGTCACTTCCTCCTTCAGAAAGGGGAAGAGAGGCACCCCCAGGTTATGGGAGGCCCTCCACAAGGAGCTAGAGTAGGGCTACCCAGTCAAAGCCAAAGCCACTTCCAACCTGGGGTATCTGCCTCTGGGTACCCCTGATTGGAGGGTAAGAGATTCAGGATAAATCTGCCTCTTAGAGAAGGACGGGAGGAGAGGGGAAGAGAAATTGAAGATATTCTCCTTGGCCCTCCTTTTAGCAGATTCCAGAAATGTTCTGTGGATGCCAGCTTGTATCTCCTCATCCCTGGTCCCTCTCAAGGCTTGAGTCCTCCTAGCCCCTTGGGTGTGGGGAGCTTGAATCCAGAACTCTGAGGGAAGTCAGAGCTGGCCCCAGCCCACTGACCAGGAAATCTGAAGGGCTAGCATTTCCGCAAAGGTGGCCAGATCCTCGGAGCAGCAAGAAGTTCTTCTGGTCCTTGGTTGTGTTCACCAGGGTGGAGGCTCAACATGGTTGGGCACAAAGTTGTAGGAGGGATGAGAACCATACCAAGCCTTCTGGGACAGAAGATGATGGCAGAGAGATGGCTGCCAGTACGCTGGGCTACCTGCGGCCCCTGGGGCCCACTATCACTCTCCAGGTGGAGACGCGGGACATCTGGCAAAGGAGCAGTGCTGCAGAACAAAGGGGCGGGACGAGCCCAGGGGCCCCCTCCTCTCCTTGTCCTAGGGGCTATTGAAACCGTTGTGGAGTTTAACCCCAGGCCTTTGGGCTGAGAGATGCTAGAGAAGGTGTCTCTGTTTTGCTTTGTTGTATCTGAGAACACGGAGAGCATGTCATGCTCCTGAGACTGCTAGACACTCCACAGGGTGTGTGGCAGGGGACGGTACGGGGGGGGCGGGGCGGGAAACACCACCAGCACTCACATAACCCCAGCCTCAGTGTCTTGGCACAGAGCTCTCATGGAGACCCTGGCATTTTAACGCACGCACACACACGCGCTCACACACAAGCCCCGGCTTCCGTGCCCGGTGCTTCTGGGCAGATGGAAACAGAAAACTAACTAGGAGGACTCTGTGTGTTGGGAACTCTGTCCTGACACGGAGCTTTCAGTACCGCCTGTTTGAAAGGACACAGACATGGCCCCAGGGAGCCCCGGGGAACCCTGGGGTTTGTCTTCTATCAGTCCCGGGGCTGGGGGAATCCGCTCAACTCTCCCTCTGAACGTGAGACATGCCTGGAGCTGGGGTCTCTCCTCCTGTCACTCCCTTCACTGTCCCCCACCATGCACCCCCGGCGCCCAAAAGCCTCCCCACCTCCCTTCTCCCTGACCGACCTCCTCCTGGCAGGTCCTCTTCCCACAAACGGGTGGGTCCTGAGCGATAATGATGACAACACAGCTTCATGTGTCATGTCCCCAGGAGGCACTGGTGCATTTGGAGAGGTGTCATCCGTGACAATGGCACTGGAAGGTCCTGGCACGTGTGCCCCCAGGTGCCCCACCCCAGCCTCCCCTCACCCCCGCCTCCATGTCCACACACTCTGCACCCCCCACCCCCGCCTCCATGTCCGCACACTCTGCACCCCCCCCGCCCCCACAGCTTCCCTTCGAGAACCCCGTGGAGGTGTCAGCTGGCCGTCTTCCCCTCCCGAGAAGCCCCACCCGCACAGACAACACCCAGGAGCCGACGGGGCCCCCTCCCCGGCTGGGCCCAGCAAGCTGGAGCGGGCTCCCCGGGACCAGAGGGGTCCTGCCGCGGGGCGCGGCCCCTGGTTCCCTCCAGCAGAAGGAGGCACCTGCCCGTGGCAGAGCCGGGAGGCCGGTGGCGGCAGCCCCGACGGCGAACTCGGGCCTCACCCGGCCCCCCACGGCGAGAGCCCGGCTAGGCCAAGCCACCCGCGGGGGAAACCCCGGCTCCGGGCGAGTTCGGGGTCTGGAAGGTCGAGTGGAGCCTGGCCAACAGCTCGGGCTCGTCGCTTTTCCCCGAGGCCTGGGCGGCACCCAGCGGGTAGGCCTCCCGGGCGCGGCCGGGGCCCGCGCAGCTGAGGAAGGCCAGGCAGGCCCCCCGGAGGCGGCCCAGGTCCCGGTGCGTGGACTCGCTGACGAAGCAGTACAGCACGGGGTCGGCCACGCAGTTGAAGCTGGTGAGGAGCAGGGAGAAGTGGTAGGCGTTGAAGACGGCCTTGGCAAACTGGCAGCTGGCCTCCCAGAGGCTGCGCACGAGCAGCAGAGCGTGGTAGGGCAGGAAGCAGGCCAGGAAGATGACCACGGTGCTGAGCACCAGCCGCTGGATCTGGTCCTTGCGGCTCTTCTGGGTGCCGTGGCTCCGGCACACGGCCCGCAGGATGCCCCGGTAGGAGGCCAGCAGCAGGCAGAGCGGGAAGAGGAAGCCCACGAGGAAGCGGTAGTAGTTGATGCCCCGCTGCCATGGCTCCAGGGGGTAGTGCTCGAAGCAGACGCGGTGCCGGTCCTTGTCCTCCACCACCTCCTTGTGCATGAGGAAGTAGACGCTGCTCAGCAGCTCCTTGGTCCAGACGAGCGCACTGATGGCCACGGCCGCCTTGAGCGTGCGGAACTGGTGGAAGCGGAAGGGGTGGGCCACGGCCAGGTAGCGGTCGATGGAGATGCAGCAGAGGAAGCCCACGCTGATGTAGATGTTCTCGTAGAGAAGGATGCCGCACACCTGGCAGGACAGGTCCCCGTGCGACCAGTGGTCGTGCTGCAGCACGTACTGCAGCCAGAAGGGCAGCGAGCAGATGTAGAAGAGGTCGGCCATGGTCAGGTTGCACAGGTACACGCCCAGCTCATTCCGGGCCTTGATCTGCAGGTAGCCGAAGTAGAGGGACAGGCAGTTGGCCGGGAAGCCCACCACCAGCACCACGATGTAGACCACCGGGGCCAGAGTCTGGTGGATGGTGTGGTCGATGGCGCACAGTGAGCCGTTCTCCACAGTGACGTTCCCCATCTTTGGGCCTCAGGGCGCCTCGCCCCTCACGGGCTCAGGGAATGGGCCCGTCTCTCTACAGCCATCTTGTTCGCCGGGTGTGGCTCCAGCTGTATCAAAAGCTGGGCCTCCTCCGTGGTGGCTAAGCCCCTGAAAGGTAAAGGCAGGAAAGGCTTAGGATGATAGCAGCTAATGTTTATGTAGCGCCTACTGGGTGTCAAGTACCGTTCTAAGCGCCTCACTTAATGGAGAAGGTTGGACCAACCTCAACTCAGCTCGACTATCTAGTTGACTACCTTGGTCACGCACCAAGACACTAAATGGTGGTTTGTGCCTCCCTATCCCCACTCCCTGCCTTCCTGCCCCTTATTTATTTTCCTGGTCTCGCAGGGGCAGCAAGGAAGGCTAGGAGCTCTTGTGAGCACAGACTCATCCCAAGCCCCGCTCTCCAAGGGACGCTCAAGGTAAAGATCAATTCCAACCCGCACATAACAGCGAGGGCCCCGGCCACTCTCCCTCCGACAGCAGTATGCATCACTCACTGTTTTCCTACTTGCTCCCAAGAACGTACCAGGTCAGTTAGCACTGAGGCCACAGCCCCTTCCGGGGGGCCTTTCCAGGCAGCCCGGAAGGGGCCCAACCTTGACTCATCCTATTGTGCTCTGGCGAGAAACAAAGACCACCCTTCCCACAGGGCATTGCCTGGATTCCTGGGTGTTCATCAGGAGGTGCTACTTCACCTCCTCTCCGTGGAATTGAGGACCCAGCGCAGGGAACAGCACAAGGAACCAACAGAAATGAGTGCCAGGCCAGGGTCAGCCGCTTACAGGCTGTGCGAGTGATTTCCCCTCTCTGAGCGTCAGTGTCCTCATCTGTAACGCGGGCGCCGAAACACCTGTGCTCGGGTCCGTATCAGGGCCACGTAAAACGACGGATGCCAAAATCCACAGCATTGTTTTGCCAGAGGCAAAGAGGCAGAGTAAAATATGGTAAGTCTTAACACTGGTGAAAAGCTTATATTGTTGAGAATTTAACAACAACAACAACAAAAATGCTACTGCTATGTGTACAGATACATTTGAACAAGACAGAACAAAGATTTCTGTGGTAAGCCCACTTTATAAATTAATATATCGAAGCGAAAGGCCTGAGCTACTCTACTGATTGAACTCTTCCGGCCCCACTGAAAAATCTCACTGTTTCTAAATCAGGACTTCTAATTTTTTGTTTGTGTAAGAATCATCCTCCCAGAGAGCCTCATTAGCCACTCTTTTCCCCTGACCGTCCCCTTTCCGTGAAATTTTAATACCCCAAATATATTGCACATCTGTTTGTGTACTGTGGCCCTTTGAAGGGTGACAAATCATTGTAATAGGTAAGATTTTTTTTTCACCCCACCCAAGAACCAATTTCACCCCCCGCCTTGAGCAGGTACAGTCTATATGGTTGTAAATTCTGAACGAGTGAGGTTTGAATTAAGCTGTTTGGAAGTATCAGCAGATCCACCCTGCCCCTTGCATAGTCTCTCCACCATAGTCAAGCTGCGACTCAGGGACCCAAAAGGGAGACCCGCTCAGAGTGTGCCGGGCAGCCACCTCACCACCTGCTGACCACGGACCCTCCCTCCACCGCCTCACCACTGCAGCTCTGTTGTGGCTCTTGCCTGGCCCCGTGGCCCCAGGAGCCAGGGCTCAGGCTGGAAGCGGGTGCAGCATGCAGGGGAAGGGCTCAGAGACACCCAGCCCAGCAGTTCCAGTCCTGGGGTGCATGGAGGGTAAACTTGAGGGATGCCCCTGCAACGCCCTGCTCAATCTTGTAAATAAGTAAGTACGGGCATTCTTCCTGGGAAAGTACCCTGTAGCCTTCATAAGGGTCTCTAGACGGGCAAGAGATGGTTCTACCAAAGCTACCCTCCTCACCTGGGCTCCCTCCCCGACCCCAGCTCTCCCATTTGTCCCCGGCCCATGACCCACATGGAAGCCACAGTCCTCTTTCTAAAATATAACCAGGTCCTCTTCTTCCTTGCTTAAAAGCCACTGAGATGGCTTCTCATCACACCTACAGTAAAACCCCAACTCCGGATAGGACCTACAAAGCCCAGCGTGATCTGGCCCCGGCTCCCTCGGCCTCGCCCACCACCGCCATGCATTAGCCACAAAAACGAGCTGTCTGTGGCTCAGGCCTCACGCCTTGGCTGCATAAGCCATTGTCTCTCAGGAGAGCTGTCCCCTGCCCCCGCCCCCCCAACCTCCACCTCCACGGCAGGGCTGGCTCCTTTTCTGCAAGATCTCAGCTGACCACCCCACATAAGCAGCCCCCTCCCCGGCCACCCTCACACCTCCTGCTTGACTGCTCCTCAGAGCCCCCAGCAGCATCCGAGATTGCTCTTGTCGGTTAACTTGACTGCGGCTGCTGATCTGTCTCCTCCACGGGATGTGAATTCCAAGAGGCCAGAGGCCAGGTGCGCCTTGAACTGTGCCTGGCACTTCACAGGCACTCACGAACACTTCTGGAAGGAATAAGTGAATGCCACCGCCCCATCTCACAGGTGAGGAAACTGAGGTCGCCTGAAGCCGGACTGAGGAAGGAAGCCTGGGTCTCCCTGCTGCATGTCCCACCTCCCTGCCTCCTGACAGCCAGTCTCCAGCTGAGACTCACTCCCAAAATCTCAGTCTCCAGAAGACGAGGACGCCCCGTCGGGGTCAGCTCTCCATCCTACACAAGCCTGGAATCTCAGTGATGGTGGTGGAGGGGCGTGCTTCTTGGTGTTTTCAGTGGTGGTTACATATATATATAACATACAATTTACCACGGTAAGCATTTTAAAAAATGTACAGTTGATTAGTCACACTGTCGTGCAACCAGGACCACCATCCATCTCCAGAACTTTTTCGTCTTCCCAAACTGAAACTCTGTCCCCATGAAACGCTAACTGAACTCCCCATGCCCCTCTGCCCCCCACCCCAGGCCCTGGCACCTACCATTCTACTCTCTCTGTCCCTGTGAATGTGACTATTCTGTGGTCCTCGTCCAAGAGAAATCGTTCAGGGTTTGTCTTTTGGTGACTGGCTTATTTCACTTAGCAAAATGTCCCCAAGATTCATTCATGCTGTAGCATATTGCAGAATTTCCTTCCTTTTTAAGGCTGAATAATATTCTATTGTGTGTATTTACTATATTTGGTTTTTCCATTCATTTGTCAGCGAACACTTGTTTCTGCCCTACCCGTTGGCTTTTGGGAATAATGCTGCTATGATGAACATGGATGTATGGTTATCTATTCGCGTCCCTGCTTTCAGCTCTTCTGGGTAGATACCCAGAAGTGGAATTACTGGATCAGATGGTAGTTCTATTTTTAATTTTTTGAGGAACTGCCACTCTATTTTCCACAGCAGCTGCACCATTTTACATGCCCACCAATGGTGCACAAGGGCATTTTCTTGGGTTTTTTTGCTTTTTGTGTGTTTTGGTTTTGCTTAAACGTTTTGACGGTGAGAAGAAGGGGAAAGGGGCAGCTGAGGCCTGTGACCCCGAAACTCTGCCCAGTGTGTCAAACTGTGGCTCCGTTCACCTTCCTCTTGCCAGCCCTCCTATCCCTGAATCCCAAGCCCACACCTGTGGGGCCAAACGGTGCGGCTGGCTTCCATATGAGAAGTGGACAGCAGTCCAGGGCCCCGAGCCGTCCCCAGGAGCACTCACCCAGGGCAAACGAAGCCATAGCGAAAAACACATCCTGTCAGGTCTTAGGAATTCACTGAGAGTCACCAGGCTGAAGCCTATTGTTTACTAGTGGTGACTGTATATCTGTGTGGGGGGCAGGGGTGTGGGGGACGGGGCGGCGCTCGGGCAACAGCATGTCCCTTCCTCTTTCCTAGGCCAACAATAATCGAAATCTGGCAACCAGAGTCAAAAATATTCAAGCCTGCAGGGCAAAGAAGAAACATTTACTATGTTTAGATTAAAGCACCTCCTACGTTCCCTTGTAGCAAAAAGGGTGTTCTAAGAGCAGTGGTTTTCAATTTAGGTGCATTAAAGAGTGCCCTGGAAGATTTGTTTAAAACAGATTATTGAGCCTCACCTTCAGTGTTTCTAAGTCAGTGGGTCTGAGGTGGGGCTTGTTCCTAAGGTGATGTTGGTGCAGCTGACCCACGAAGCACACTCTTGTGTAGCAAGGTGCTCAAAGGTCTGGAACGTCTGGGATTTGGCTCCTGATAAGTGGCAGGACAAGCACCCAGATAACACGAGTTCCCAAGCTGGGGAGCAGAGGTGGCTGGAAGGGAAATTTAGGACGCAGCAGGACCTCACGGGCAGAACCAGGATACAACCCATGCAAGATCAATAGCCTGATTCAATCTCTCGACAAACAGTGACTGGATCTGTCGGGGTACTTACATCTCGTATTTGCAAAATCTTTTACAGTTTGCAGAGCATTTCGTATCTGCTCTCCCCCACCTTCACAAAGGCCCTGTTATTTCCCCCATTTGAGGGGTGAGGCAACTAAGGCCCAGAGAGATGGAGTGGCCTGCCCAAGAGTCCAGTTCCTCTGCGTTTCTCCCACCCTCAAGGAGCCTCCAATCTCACAGGCATAAATTTCTCTCACCTGGGGGCAGTGTATGGTGGTGCTGTGAGCATCCCTCACGCTCAAATTTAAAGTTGGTTTGTTCTTTTCACATGACACACATCCTCCGGGGGACAGCATCCCTCTCTGGTTTCAACCCCATCTGCACTCTGACGACTCCCAGACCTCCCACCAGGTGGACGGTGGACATAACCGGTGTCCCGCTGCCTCACCAAACATGGTCAGTCAGGCCCACCCCACTTCCCTCATTTCTGCATGAATCTGCTCTTGGAAGGGGCATCTCTACCTGCCCAGCTGAAGGGCCTTCAGCTTCTTTCCGCATCTTCATCCAAAGCATCCAGTTAATTACCCAGTTCTACCATTTTCAGCTCCTAAATATTTCCCACATCAGTCTCTTCCTCTTCAGTTTCCTCACCAGTGCTCTAGACTGGCTTGGTCAAGACTTCATCCCCAGAATCAGTGCAATGGCTTCCTATTGGATTTCTTGGCTCCATTTTACCACCCTTAAGGCCATCCTCTAAAATACAAATCTAACATAATCATTCCTACTTCAAATCCTTCAATGGCCCTCCAATCTTTCATCCATCCATCCATCCATCCATCCATCCATCCATCCATCCACCCAACCATCCATCCATCCATCCATCCATCCATCCATCCATCCATCCATTCACTTATCCATTCACACAACAGATACTTACTGAGTATCTATTGTATGGAAGCCACTGCACTAGACACTGTCACTTAGTGTAACTCAAGTTGCATTTACTCTCATGGGACAGTGAAGAAGACAGGTGAATACAGCTCCTAAAGAGAGCACAGGATTTTAAGGGAGTTCATAGGAGGTAACCTGACCCAGCCCAAAAAGCCTTCCTGAGCAGCAAGTTAGGCTAAGACAGCAGAAGGGGGAAGGGGCTGCCCAAGCAGAGGGGAGTTTCTGTCTGTGGAAACAATGTGTGCAACAAGCCAACTATGAGAGATAATGGGCACTTTTGGGGAACTGAGAGTAGCCTGACATGACAGGGTCTAGGTATGAGGAAGCATGGCCAGAGGGGAGACAAGAAGAAGCTGTAGCAACTGACAAGTAATGAGAAGGGAGATGGACAAATCTGAGTCGGGCAAATCTGAGATGTTCCTCAGTGCTCGGTCCTTATAAGCTCTCAAAAATTACTTGGTAGATGGATGGAGAGGTGGAGAGGTAGGTGGGTGGGTGGGTGGGTAGATGAATAGCCACCTATAGATGGGGGGCAGGTGGATGAGTAAATGAATGCATGAAGGTAGATGGATAGATGAGTGAGCGAACGGGTAGAGAGATGGACGGGTGGGTGGATGGTAGATGAATGTGTAAACAGCTAGATGGGCGAGGGGTAGACGGATAGATGGATGGGTTAATGGGTAGAGAGATGGATGAATGGGTGACTGGACAGGTAGATGGGTTTGAGGTTGGGTGCTGGGACAGTGGGGATGTCATCAATAGAAACAGAAAGGTAAGAAAGAAGATTTACGGTAGCCTCCACTCTAGCAGCTGGGCATCTGCTCAAGCCTCCAGAGCTGGTCAGAGGCTCCAGCTTTTTCTCCTAGGGACTAATCCCAGCCAGCCTCCCCTACTGGTTCCTGAGGACACGTACCCCCAGATGGAAACGACACCCTGCCAGGAGTGTCCTTTCTGTACCTGTTCTCCATAGGAAACTTGCTCCTCAAAAATCAAGGGACACAGTGGATGCAAAAGTGATCTGTAAATGGAAAAACGTAGACAGAGTGGCAGAACCAAGCCACATCAGCGGAGAGCCCTCCACCTGCCAGGAACGTTTCCGTACATTCACTCTCTTTCAACACCAGTCTTATCTGGGCTCACTTTACAGACGAAAAAACTGGGGCTCAGAGAGATGAACCAACCTGCTCAAGATTCCACAGTCATGATGTGGCAGGCCAGCTTTTGAACTCAGATCGGCCCACACTTTCTTCTGCATCACATTCTCTTTCTGTCCGTCACGATTATCACTGAGCAACCACCCTCTACCTCCAGGCTTCACTGAGCCCCAGTCCTCGGATGCCACCACGAGGGCCCCCAGGCTTAGTCCTGGGCTGGTCCCCTGCACCTGGCAGGTGCTCTACCAGGTCAACTGTTTCCTCAACACCCACTGAGGAAAATCCAAGGTGCGCCCAGTCCGTGGTTGCCCAAGGGGTGGGGATCGAGACGAAGAACCAACATTGGGGAGCCCCTGCGTCTGCCTCAAACACTTCATCATCCAGCTAAGAAACCCAGAGACTACACAAAATAACCCAACACCTAAAAGCAAATCTTTACACAAATGCCCAACAGCACGGAGGTCTCCGAGGACTTTAATGACCATGAGAAACTAGCCCTGAAAGGAAGGAAGCGCCTCTTTGACGCAAGCTGAGAGTCTCCTGCACATTCCCAGCCAGGAGGCAGAGGTGCCTGATGCTGGCATTGAGCTGGTGCATAAACAGTGATCTAATCTTCACGTCTCTTCCGTGTGCTGCACTCAGGCACGCACACAGACAGTTACTCACGGAGCCCCGAGCCCACGGAGCGGGGAGTTTCCTGCAGGCCCAGCTTCCCTTCCCTTGAGCGGTCAAACCTCCGCATGCTTTCAGAGGCTGACATTTCCCTCTGGGACACAAGTAGAAATCAGGCTGCAGTCTTCCTTGGTCCCATCTGGCTCCCAAATATCCTCACTCCCGCACCAACAACAAAGAGACAGTGTCATTTCTAAAACCCTTGCAACTGTTTCGAAGTTCAGGCCCATGGGGGGCAGGGGGGGCCTCGCGGCTCAGGCTGTCCCTCTGAGGCAGCTTGGCTGGCACTGCTATCCCCATTCACAGACCCTGAACCCCAGAGAGCCTAACCCAGTGGCTCAAGTTCATATAGTAAGTCAGGTGGATCTGAATGCAGAATCCGGCATCACGGCACAAATTTGCTGCCTTTTAAGCTCTTTCGACCACAAGCCACAGCAAGAACGTACTTGACATTGTAACCAAGCACGCACAGACATTATACACAGGCATGCTTGCACAGTGAGAAACAAACTTCCCCAAAGCAATACTTACCCTAGGACTTGCGACGCACTCTGATCATTTCTACTTGGTTTTCGAAATGCAGCTCATTAGCTACTAAATTGATTTCTTGACCCACTAATGAGTCGCCATCCTCTGTTTCGAAGCAGCTGGACTGATCCCCTGCCTTGCTCAGCCTCCAGACTCCAGGAAGGTGATGACGGTCTCTGCCGCCAGGTGAGAGCAGGCAGGGAGTGAGCGGCAGCAAAGGGGGAAGATGGGTCTTCTCTGACTGTCCACCGGGCTGAGCTGTGCCCTCAAACCTCAAAGAGCCCGGGCTTCCTCCAGCCGCTCTGGAGAGGCCTGGGGGAGGAGACTGGACCCACCTTGCCGGGCCCGGGGGACGCCCCAGGCAGGCCACCCTGCAGCCAGGACCTGCGCTTCCCCTCCGGAGATTTTCCACAGACCACACCTCCCAGCTCGGTCTAGAAAATCCCAGCTGGAGGCTGCCCATTCCTGAGCTGAGGCAGAATCATGTGAACTCCGATCTGGTATCAGGCTGGGCGGTTGCCGAGGAACACTCCCCAGCCAAGGATGAGAGTGGGGTGGGGGGATGACTCCCTCCACGCATCCTCCAAATGCTTGCCACACACCCCAGGGGGTGGCAGGGAGAAACCTCACCAGGACCGTTCAAGCCTGAGTTAGGGGCAGGGGGCCTTGGGGAGTCCGGTGGGGGGGAGCTGCGGGGGGAGCCGAGTGCACTAATTCTACCCATCAAACCACCCTGAGCACCTACAGGAGACCAGGAGAGGGGGTGCAGGAGGTTGAACCCCTGCCCCAGGGGTTCTTGCTTGAGCCATTCAGACAGGCCAGTGCTCCAGCAACTAGAATATACTGTGGACACGGACCGGCAAGGACAATGGGATAACAGGCAAGGAGTGGGGAGGATGGCTATTTCCATGCCCATCCCCGGGCTGTCACCCTTCGGCGGCTCACAAGTGACATCTGGGTCAGTGGGTCACACCTCACCTAAGAAAACACCTGGGGAGCTTATAAAAAAGAATGCCAATGGCCATGCCCTACCTCAGATGGATGAAATCATCCTTTCTGGAGGGGAGGTGCAAGCACCAGGGTTTTAAAGGTCTCTGGACAACTCCAGTGGGCAGCCATGTGCAGCAGCAGTGCTGATGGGGTGGAAGCAAGCTGGGTCCTGTTTTGCGGACCAACAGAGCCAGGGCAACAGAGGAAGGTTCTGGGCTATAAGGCAAACAGCAGTGTTTTAAAGTAGCCTGGCCCCGAGCAGGGAGCCAGCACTGGGCTCTGGCTTCATGGGGTCTTCTGTCTCTCAGCGGCATTTACTAAACTTCCTCAGCGCTGCAGGACTGAAAGAACCCCTGGAGGTTACCCAGCTCAGCCCCCTCAGTTTACAAATGGGGAAACTCAGGCACACAGAGGCCAAGGGTCTAGACCAGGGCCCCACAGCTAAATGAGAGAGCAGCGATTCTCAGAACGTGCTGCTGACTGCAGGTGCCATGCCGTGTTGGCAGAGCCTCCTCCCTTTGACGTGATCACCTTGGAAGGGGCTCAAAGGAGGCACTGCTGGAGCCAGAAAGCCAACGTCCACTGTGCTTGGGGGTCACTGAGAAAGTGCAGTCTCTCTGCCCTATTGGGTGATCTGTGGGACTCATCTTCTCCAGAGGATGAATCACTATTATAATCTTTTGGGGGGACTATTTTGGTAGGGATGTCAGAAAAAAAAATCCCCTCCCGTGGGGCCTGGGCCCTCCAAGCAAAAGCTTCTATGTCAGCTGCTGCAAAAGTCTGCATCTCGTGATGGAGTGGTAGTGCAGGTTTAGACCCAGATGTTTCTCCCCCCCCCCCCACCGCCCCGAGCCGCAGAAGCGTGGCTGGTCTTCCCTCAGGTCACAGGAAGGAGCGGGTGGGTGAGGAGAGCACAGTCAACTTCGTAGTGAATGCCTGGCTACCCGGGGGACACACAGGCCAGAGAAAAGTCTCTCTCTACAGGCTGGCCCAGCCTAACAGGGCATAGACCCGCAGACTGTCTATACCTGCGGAAACCACGGATGGTACCACGTCCCCTCCCCCGCCCCAGGACCCTCGCCTCCCAGGAGCTGCCCGCAGGCTGCCCAGCCCCCTCTGCAGCCAAAAGACACCATATCTCACCTGCAGTGGGGAGTCTTCCTTTCTCCACGGCCAGAGATCCCCTCTTCCTCCCCAGTGGGCCTTTGGGACTGCAGGTGGAGGGGTGATTCTTACTTTAGTTGAACTCAAATCAGCTGAGCCCACATCTTCTGAGACACCCACTCAGGAAGAGAAAAAGGAGCCTGTGCTGTGTTCTACTTTGGTGCCAGGATTTTGTCCTTAACCTAGAACAGAAAAGAAGGACTAGAAACTGTGGGGACACCAAGCATCAGGCAGGGGCTTGAGGGGTCCTGGGGACCCCATCACTTCGACTCCCCCAAACCTCACTCAATAAACCTACAACTAAGTGCAAAGTAATGAGTTTGTAATAAAAACATAGTCTCAAGAGAAGCCCCTGGCCTGCCTCCCCCCATTCATAATCTGTCCTTCAGCCCAAAGTGACAGTATCTTGGAGCTGCCGCTGGAGAATTCAGTGAAGGGCAAGAATGCCTGAGCTAGGGCGCCTGGGTGGCTCAGTCGTTAAGCGTCTGCCTTCGGCTCAGGTCATGATCCCAGGGTCCTGGGATCGAGCCCCACATCAGGCTCTCTGCTCAGCGGGAGGCCTGCTTCTCCCTCTCCCTCTCCCACTCCCCCTGCTTGTGTTCCTGCTCTCTCTCTCTCTCTGTCAAATTAATAAATAAAATCTTTTTAAAAAATTAAAAAAATAAAAATAAAAAAAGAATGCCTGAGCTAGGTGGGGCACAGTGACCTCCCAGGGGCTGCCAGGGTCCACCTCTGCAGCTCCTTCCATCCTGGAAAGACCTAGGGCCTAAACTGCGCCCGGCCTGCCACCCGAAATCACGGTCTCCTGCTCTCAGCCCTTGGGGACAGCAGTCAGGAAGCATTGTAGGCCCTCACGAGAACAGCAGCCCCAGAAGGTCAGACTGAGCCCTGGGCCTCCCTGTCTGCCCCCAGCATAAACATCTCCTCCAAGAACCTTGACTCTGAAGGGCTGGTGGACTTTTCTGAGCCCCTCTGAGCCTATTATTTTGAGGGCAACAGCACCATAGGCCACAAGGCTCTTGGGCACCCATTGGCCCCTAGAAGTCCAGGCAATCTGAGAATCACCATAGGGAGGACCGTGGAGTCGGCTCTGAGCCGGTGGCACCATGCAAGACCTCCAGCACGTGGCAGCGAGCCCAAGGGCACGGGGTGAAGGTAAAGAGCAGAGGCGCCGGGCCAGACCGTGGAGGTCTCTCTCAATCCCCGTGCTGCCACTGTCTGGCTGTGTGACCTTGAGAAACCGCAGACCTTGCTGACCAATGAACTTTTATGAGTCCCCCCAAAGGGGATGAGGTCCAGCAAATGCCTGGCGCCTAATAGGTCCCTTGATGTTAGTCAGGATACAGTGATGATGGGGATGATGATGATGGTGGAAACAGGGTAGAAGGTCCTGCCCCATGGTCTGATTTACCCCAGGAAGAGTGGAGGGTGAGCAGGCCAGCTCGGTGAGGTGTTTGTTATGGTGCACTACCTGGTTTCCCCTGGCTACTCTACCGATTTGGGGCTAGTTGGGGTAAAGACCTCGGAGGCTCCCTGAAGGCTCTGACAAGTACAAGTGTCTTATCATGAGCCATCTGCTATTTGACTGCAGGGACCTTCGCTGACTTGTATCTTGAAGGCCGGCCTTGACCTTCCCCAGGCCTCCTGCTTTCGCCCAGGCTTACATCACAGGAGCTGATGCAAGGTGCAATATTGTTGCAGGTTCAAAGGTGGCCAGGAGTGAAGTTAAGATGGCTTCAAGGACCAAGAAAAGAACCAGCAGAGAACCTCCCAGAGTGCCTGGCACCACGGCCCTGGTGGAGTCAGGGAAGAGGTGGGAGCAACTTAGGATCAAGGAGGGCAGTCATTGCCATTTGGGGAGTATGTGCTTAGTACCTGGTCTGAGCACCTTTCAGATGCTTCCTGTTTTAACTTCTGTACCAGTCCTGTGAGGCAGGGTTATCCCTGTCTTCTAGGTAGGGTAATGGAGACTCAAGAGTGCCAGCAACTTGCCCAGGGTCCCATCGCTAGGAAAGAGCAGAACTGTTTGACTCCAAAGACTCTTGACCACTGTATGAGTTTCTGGTTGCTGCTGGAAAAAAATTGCCACCAGCTTAGTGGCATAAGACAACATAAATTTCTTGTCTTAGAGTCTAGTGGTCAGAAGTCTGACATTAGTTTCACTGAGCTGAAAGCAAAGTATTGGCAGGCCTGCTTTCCTTCTGGAAGTTCTAGGGAAAAATCCCTTTCCTTGCCTTTTCGAGCTTCTAGGGGCTTCCAGCATTCCTTGGCTTTCAGCCCCCTTTCAGCTTCCAGGACAGCAGTGGTGGGTTGAGCCCGTGTCACACTGTGTCACTCTGGTCTCTGCTCCCAGCCTCACATCTCCTTCTCTGACTCTGACCCTGCTGCCCCCCTCCTCCACTTTTAAAGACCTTTGTGATCATGCTGGGTCCACCCAGATAAACCAGGACAGTCTCCTTTAAAGGTCAGCTGATTAGCAAGCTTGATTCTACCTGCTACCTTAATCTCCCTTAATGTCACGTAAAGTAACATATTCATGGGCTCCAGGGACTATGAACGGGACATCATTTGGGGGTCCTTATTCTGTGCCACCATATTGCCCTTATTAAAAACCCTACCGAGCAGTGCTTCACAAATGTCGACGTGAATCTCCCAGGAATCGCGTTTACGTGCAGAATCTGGTTCGGTAGGCCTGGGGTGAGGCTGAGCACGTCCGTCTAACAAGCTCCCAGGCCCCTGAGCCGGGCCGGCCTTTCTCTCTTTTGTAGCCTCATTTATTAGTACCATACTGCCCGAGGGTCTGGCACTAATAAATGCTTGATAACCAAAGAGGGGGGCAGCTGGGGTGAGGGGCTGGGAAGTGGAGGAGGTAAGGAAGGAAATAAATAGCTGGGCATTGTCGCCCACGCCCACCCCGACTCCAGGACAAAGTCTAACAGCGAGCAAGAAGGGAGTGTGATGGAACCAAAGCCATGGGGCCCAATCAGAGGTGTGGGGGTTATGACAGAGCCTCTGGGCAGGGATGGCCTTGGAGCTAGCTGTGCCCCTGGAGTGGAGGGCGGGCAAGATGGGCAGAAGGTGGCTGAAGTGTGAAGGCAGGGAGGAGGCCCCATCAGCCCTTGCTCTCGCGGCCCACCCACTTCCTGGCTTCTTCTCCCTACTATTCAAGGTCAAATCCCCCCTCCGGTCTTCAAGGCAGCGTCTCCCAGATGAGCTTTAGGAAGCCCGCACCAGTGTTCCCAGGCCCTGCCCTGGATTCACTGAATCAGAATCACTTCAGGATGAGGTCCAAGAGTCTGGCCTTTGAGCAATTCCTTTTGGTTTTTCTGACACACACCAAAGTCTGAGCACCAGAGCTTTAAGGCCCAGTTCAAATGCCACCCTCCTCCACACATCCCTCCTTGGGTTCTTTTTGTCTTTCCTTGGCCGACTTGAAACTTCGGAAAGGTGAGGTCTGGGTGTTTTACTGCTGTGACTGCCAGAGAGCTGGGGGGGACCAGGGCTCCTCATACAGAGAGAAGGTGGCCGGTGAGTTCCAAACGACAGATAGGCCATGGACAAAGGGACACCGGGTGGGTGCTTACATACTTGGAGTTACTGCTACATGCGAGATGCTGTGCATCCCAGAGCGTGCCTTGATGATGCCTCACAGCAACCCTGTAAGGTAAATATTATTATCCTGGCTTCACCACCGAAGACACCAAGGTCACAGAGCTGGCTCATGGCAGTGCTGGGGTTCAAGTTAGGTCTAAATTAATTATGTTCTAATAATTAACAATGCAGTGCGTGGGAATTTGGATGATTATTTGCTCATGCCCATCTCCCCTTCTAGAGAGTAAGCCCCAGGAGGAAGGAGGAGCTGGGTCTGTTTTGTTCTCTTTCAGAGAGAAAGAAGGT
Source organism: Callorhinus ursinus (assembly GCF_003265705.2). NCBI lineage: Eukaryota > Metazoa > Chordata > Mammalia > Carnivora > Otariidae > Callorhinus > Callorhinus ursinus. Next base: position 60,986,468 of record NW_027397070.1, read on the forward strand.
AGCTTGGCCCAAAATAAATGCACAACAACGATATGTTGAACGTGTCAATGAATACATGAATCTAAAATCCATTTCTTTCTGCAGCCCAGTGTGGCTGAAATTGAAGTCGGGAAATAACAGACTGGGGCAGACAGTCAGACTCTGGGAGGAGGCAACCGGAAGAGGGTTGGTTTTGACTCTGGGGACATGGGTGGGTGGCCATGCGTGAAAATACATTACAGTGGAAACCTACTGCTGAAAGAGAGACTTTGGTCTCTCTTTGGAGAATCTGTGGTCTCTCTGAGAAGGTCTCAACTGTCTCGGACATCCTTCCGGCTTGGAGCCAAAGCACAAACCACAGACCTGAAGGTTGCCATAGCGACTCCCGGGGCCTCCTGCCCTCCCCGCCCACGGCACTTCAACCCATCAGCTAATAACCTAATAATGTAGGACAACAGTCACTCCAAACACCCAGGCAGCAACCCTCTTGAAAAACAAACAGGTTTCTCCAGGGACCTGAGAGCTACATCGATGCTCATTATACTCAGCCTGGGCCACCTGTGAAAAATCTGCTTTTCTGAACCCCAATTACCCTCTTCCTGGCTTCCCCCTCTTGTTTTAAAGACAAGGGGTTGGCGGAGCTGGGGACTGAAGCCCCGGAGGTTCCAAGGAAACGGATACTAGAGAGGCCACTATATAGGATGCCTGTTCCTTCAGCCTGGAATCAGGCCCAGAGAAAGAGATCTGGACCAAAACAGGCTCTGTGGTAAGACCCTAGTTATGGGTATCTGGATCTCTGCTGGTCTTCTTCGCAAAGTTGAATTAATTTGTCACCATGGCACCCAGGAAAAGTAAAAAAAGCAAAAGGAAGGTTTTCAAGTTGTGGTAGATTCAAGATAGTTGGAAATTATTTGATGCTTTTCTCATTGAGAGACGGGGTCTAAGTCCCCTCTCCTTGAATCTCGGTGGGCTGTTACTACTGAGGCCAACTCTGAAGAGACTGGAAGCTTCCACTTCCTATCACTTGGGATAGTTGCCCTTAAAACCTGGCTACCATGCTGGGAGGGGGCCCACATTGACAGGAACCCAGACCCTGAACGACGGTCCCAGCTGAGGGCCAGCATCAACTGGCCTATCACACGAGTGTGTGATCTTGGAAGAAGATTCTCTTGCCCCAGCTGGGCCCCATCAGCAGATGCTGCAAGGAGCAGAGATACACCATCCCCACCAAACCCTGCCCTAATCGTGGATTCCTGAGCAAGGCAGATGAATGCTGTTATTTTAAGCAGCTGTCTTTGAAGTGGTTTGTTATGCAGCCGTAGATAGGTGGGACACAAGTATTATCTTTCTCCAAAATCAGGTGAGGGCTTATCATGTGCTGGATTCATTCATATGGTTATTTTAATTTTTATAACAACTTTGTGGGTGGATATAATAATCATCATTTTCCCCATGAACTACTAAGGCTCGGAGAGGGAAGGTATCTTGTTTGAGACCAACCAGCTCGGAAGGATAAAACCCGTTTTCCACTGTTGGCTGTTGGATGAGTCTTCCCTCCCTACAGTGTGCACTGTACCCAGAAGGGCGCAGCATAATGGTAATAACAATATTCATAGCTAACGTCTAGGGGGCACTGAAAAGCTTTCAAGGCAAGATCTTCAGCTGCATGATCTCACGACCACCCTAGGAAGCAGGCTCTATTATCATGCCCATTTCACAGAAAGTGACACCGAGGCTTAAAAACAGGGTAGCTGATCTGCCTAAGGTAATAGGTCTAATAAGAGGAAGAGCTGAGATGTGGACCATAGTCCTTTAGCTCTGGAACGGGGCTCTGAGCGGCAGATGCCCTAGTCTATGGCATCCACACTGCTAAAGCCCCACGTCCTCTGTTAAGCTCAGGAATTTTCCCTGCCTTCTTTTCTTTGAAAGCTTACCTGTGCCAGAAGACACAATCGCATCACCTCAGATTTGGACCATTCTCACATCTCTTTTGTCCTCACGACCCTCTATGTGGTGGCCATGGCTAATAGTTATTTGTTTCACGGAGGCCCAGCCACAGAAAGTGACCTGCCCAAAGTCACAGAGCCTCTGGCTCCAAGACTGTGCTCCCTCCTCCTAAATCCAAAAGTGTCTTCCTGTGCCCTTTGGTCACCATATCACTGTTCTCCAGCTTGAGGATAATCTGGGCCCACGGACTGCCAGGCAGGAGGCCTTGCCAACCCCATCCGGCGTTCCTTCGGCCAATCGCAGGCAAGCTTTCCCTGGGCCGGACACCTGCCCTTCACTCAAGAGACACCGAGCAGTTTCGGGGGAAGGAAAGGAAAACCTGGCGAATCTTTGTGTCACAGTGCTGCCTGCCGCGATCTGGGAAAGGTCAGATGTGTGTGTGTGTGTGTGTGTAATTACCAGGTGGTCACAGAGCCAGCCGAGGGGGTGGCTGCCAAAGCAGGCAGCAACCGCGGGGCAGAGACATTCTACCCCAGAGAGGGACCGGGACGCGCCCGTGGCGCGCGGGGGTTAGACACCAGGCCGGCCTGGCCGCAGCCGCGTCTGCCCTCTTCCGCTAGGCACCCGCCGTGCTCGTCCGGGGCGCGCCCGCCCTTGGCCGCCTCCGCCTGGCCCCGCGCGCGCGCGCACACGCGGCCGCTCCCGCGCTGGCCGCCCCCCCCCGGCCCGCGCACACACGCGCGCACGCCGTCGCTCCCGCACTGGGCCGCTGCGCCCCGCGCACGTACACGTGGCCCCCACGGGCCCGTGCGGGGGAAGGCGCAGACCTGGCTGTCAGTGCCCAGGAGCCGGTCCGCTCCGCTTGCCTGTGCGCAGGCGGTTTCCTGGTGCGCCAGGGACCCCACGACCGACCGACCCCGACCGTGGCGAGAGGAAGAGGCCTGGCTCCGGGGGACACATACCTGCGCGGTGAAGGGCCAGGGTGCCGGTCGCAGTTACCCCGCGCGTTGTCCGCGCCCGCTCCTAGGGCCAGCGCGCAGCAAGCAAGGTGGGCGCTGCGTCCTCCGGTTGCTGGCAGAGGTGGTCTGGGAACGCTGGCGGGTCCATTTCCTGGCCAGGCCCTCCTCCTCGTGGTGCCCCGATTTTCCCCATCCTCTCCCCCTTCCCCTCCTCACCCCCGTCGGGCGCACCCAGTCCTGCGGGTCCTTGCCCTGCCCGTCACTGACCACAGGCCACAGGCTAGGCGCCTGCCGGGAAGAACCACAGTCGCTCAGACCTGTCCTAGAGGCACAGCACTCCCCACCCCCACTACCATTGTGTCCCCGAGTGTGGGCTCAGACTGGCCTTGCCTGCAAAAGGACAAGGGTCCTTCTCCGCCACATCCCTGGGTAAGCTGAGACAAGAGCCCGGCAAGCACCTTTCTGTACTTTTCACGTCCTTATCCGCGGCGCCAGCACATCGGTAGCCACTCAGGAAGTGCAATCCCGCCGCTGCTGCCCCGAGCCTCTCTCCAGCTCCCCTGACCTCAGTCCCAGCGGCCCAGCCTAGGTTTGCTGCCTCCTGGATCCCAGCCCTGGTGTTTCCTCCCCCCGCCCCGTCCCCCCGCCTGAGTGTGCCTGAGTCATGGGTGGCCATGCACGACACAGAGGAGGACCTCCTGCTGGTTTTGTTGGGAATTCAAGGAGGCATTAAGGCCACCTGCCTTCCCGCCTGCCCCAAACACCCTAGAACAGCAGTAACAGTAGCCAGAGCTTTGCAGGGTTGAGCACTCACTGTGTGCCAGGCACTGTGCCAAGCACTTAGATGCACGGAACTCGTCGGATCCTTGCCACTCTACTAGGTACCTACTGTTATCATCCCCATTTTGCACGTGGCGGGGGGGGGGGTTTGAGGCACAGAGAGGTCAACTAATGAGCCCGAGGTCACACAGGTAGTAAGTGGAGGCACTGAGATTCGAACCCAGGCAGGTGAGTCCGGAGCCAGCATCCTACCCCAAGCTACCCTTAGCTGTTCCTTCATCACCTCTGCTCTTTCATACCCGCAGATCTTAACTCTGTGTCCCTCTCCACTCAAAAGAACTCCTGTCCCCATCTCCTGAACTCCAGCCCCAGTTTTGAGACCCAAAGGTCACTTCCCCTGTCAAGCCTTCTTGGCTCTCAGTTGTGCGGTGCTCGCTTGGCTCCCTTCCCAGCATCTTTCGCACCATCCACTGGGGTCACTGGCACCCAGCTGTCTCTCTGCAGGACACTCACTCCTGGCCCAGCGCTTGGCTCAGAGGAGAGCACCCCATTCCTATTTGTGAAATGAATGTCTGGGAGTGGTCCCTGCGGGCGTCTGCGGAATCTTGTGCCGTTATGGTCGTTAGGACCCATGGTCGGGGGGTTAGGATGGAGCAGGCAGAGAGGTAAAGAGAGAAGTCGATGTCTCACCTTCGGCTAAGCCCTCCGAGTGACTCAAAACTGCCTGCTTTGTGACTGGCCCTCGGTGAGTCTCTGGAGGGAGATGGACCTGGACAAGCGGGGAGAAGATACCCTGGCTGGGGGCGGGGAAGGGAGAGCAGAGGGCAGCAAGAACCTCCTGGCAAGCTCTTCTCAGAGGCTGTCCTCATTTTGAAATTCCTCCTTCTTGCAAAATGTTCACAAATGGAGTTGTCTGGATTAATTATGCATGCCATAAAAATGCACATCAGAGTTTGCCTTCAAAAGCCAGAGTGTCTAGGATTGGAGCCCCAGCTCTGCTACCTACTAGTAGGACGACCTTGGATAAATCCCTCAAACTCTCTGTGCCTAGTTCCTCATGTGTGAAACGGGGACACTGCTTCAAAAGGGAGTTGAGGTGATTTCACGATTAAATCAGGCAAAGCCCTTAGCTCGCCACCCAGCAGATATTAGGGCTCAATGGATGTTCGCTGTTACTGCCCCCGCCGCATGCCCTCTTATATATGGCTCTTATCTTTTGAACACTTACTGTGTCCCTAGTGCTTATGAATGGTCTCTTTGAATCCCAACAAGTAGTTTTCTTCTTTCCATTTTACAGATCAGGAAACTGAGGTTCAGTGAATTGCCCGAGGCCACTCAGTGCTGAGTGTCTGAACCAGGACTTGAATAGAGTCCTAACTGAAGCTGCTGCTTGCAGCAACTATGATCTGCCTCATCCTGTCCCCCCAGGAGAGAAGTGGGGTGTTTTAAAGCCCCATCTTCAGTTGCCAGATCCAGGATTCTGGCTCCCAAGGGTACAAACAATGCATGCCATGTAGAAAGTTTGTTACAAAGTGAATCTTGTGGGGGCTGCCAGATTCACAGTTGGGGGGGTGGCACACACACTGTAACTTCTCAGATGGTGGCCCCCTCTCTCCCTGCCTATCTCTTTCTAGCATGCAGTCTCTGTTCTCTGTTTATGGATCTCTAAACCCAGAACCTTTTACAAGTGTAAATACTCTTCAATTAAAACAAGCTCCGTTTGGACTCGTGCTTCACTTTTTAGAGCTAGAACAGCATGGCACCTATACTAGTTACTTGAAGATCCAGAATTGGCCAGTGGAAAAAGGGTTGGCATCTCTGGCCATGCTCTCCCTAAGAAGATGCTAGATTCGGAGAAGCAAAGAGATTCATCGTGCTGCCTACAGTGTCACCTTCTGCTGTGCTTCTCGGTGTTAAGATATCCAGTCCTTGGCAGGGGCAGCAGAATTTGTTCTTTTGTAAATAAAACCTGGCATTGGCCTTGTAAACAACAAACAGCTCACTAAGTTAAAATGAAGCATGCATTGTTTTCCAGAACCTTCCTGGTTCTAGGGGATGGCAAATAATGGCCCATGCTCCTAGAATGCTGATTTGAGACACTACACTAATTAACTGTCTTTCTTGCCCACAGCAATCATCTCCCACAATGGGCTGGACTCCAGAGACGTGGGCAGAATTTCTCCAAACCTGGCATAAGTGACATTGACGTCCATTGCTTCTTTTCCAGCCTCCCCTGGGTTTTTCGGTCTTGGCCTTTGCATTTTCCCAGTGTCTGGTTAGGGAAGGCCCGTAGGTGCTCAGAAATGGCAGTAGAGGGGATGGAGGAAAGAGATTGTCGTACCAGGGCCAGAACTGTGCCGAGGACTTTTTATCAGCCCATCCACATCCACTCTCTGCCTGTCTCCGTCCTAACTCCATGGATTGGATCACTGGCCTCCCTTGCCCTCTGGCTTCTGTTGGGTTTGGCCAATGGGAGGCACCAACTGGGATCAGAGGGCAGCAGGAGAGTGAGGAGGGAGTATCCCTCGCCTGCCAGGCTGGCTGCCTGCCTTTAGCTGCAGCTGGAGCCCTTGTCCTGTGTGGCTCCTCCCTCTTCTTTCTCCAGCCTGGGGTAGGGACAGCTCCCCTGAGAAGCTGGGCCCGGGTACCCACACCTTTGAAAAACCATGCCTGGGTTAACCTCTCCTTGGTCACCCTGCCTGACGGTGCCTCTTCTTCCTGCCAAGGCTCTGACTGGACCAGAGGCGTCTTCACTGTAAACTCGCACTAATGGAAGAATATGCGCATAGCTTAGAATGTGCACAGATTATCTACTTTAAAAAAAAATTACTGTTTTTTCCAGTTCCTTCTTCCACTTAGCACAGCTGGCCAGCCTCAGAGGAAATCTGTCTTTAGCCCCCTGAATAACAGAATGAGCCTCTGCTTCCTCTGCCTCTTGCAGACTCCCTGGCCCTGTGCTTCCTGTCGCTGTGAGCCCCCTAGCTACTCATTTTGGTGTGTCTGACTTTCTTTTTGAGAAATGCTTGCCACTGCAGAGTCAAGCTCGTCCCTGGACAGTTTCAAGCAGCAAGAAGATGGTTTTTCTGAGAATTCTCTTTCCCTGGCATCAACCACACTCCAGCAGGTTTGGGCCTGAACTGATTAATCAGAGTGACCTGATGAACACAACTGCTGTTTCCGCTCCCACTCAGATAATCCTTGGGCTCTCAGACAGAGTGTGACTAATGTGGCCACCGAAGGCAGGAAACTCTGAGTCTGGTGGAGAGGGAATGCAAGTCCAGACGAAGTGTGAGCACATACATCTGGCACGCTGGGGAAACCCTGCTGCGTGCCTGGCTGGGCTGCAGACTTCTGGAAGAGGCCTTCAGGCGAGGCTTGCTCAAGCTCAGGCAGTTTGGAGAGGGGGTAGCATCTGAAGGTCTGGGTTCAAATCCCAAACCTGTTGCTTTCTGGTTGGGAGTGCTCTGCCAAGTTTTTCAGCCTCCCTGCAGCCTGTGTTTCCTCCTTTAAATATGGCGTAATAATGAAGATCACTGTAAGCATGAAATATAAAAGTGCTCTCAAGAAATCCATTGACCTAGAAACCAGGGGCCCAGCCTAGCAGGTGCAAAGAGAGCAGGTTATGCTGGGAAGGCACAAAAGGGGGCTTGGCTGACTGACGTAGAGTGGGTCAGGCTGCGACTGCTCAACCAGCCCTGACCAGTCTCTGCCCTTGGTTCGCCTGCTTATGGAGAATGGATCAAATCGTGGCTCTCCATACTGGCTGCGTGACCTCGGAAAGTTACATGACTGCTCTCTGCCCCAGTTCCCTTATCTGTAAAATGGGGATAATAACAGTACCTCACAGGGTTGTTGCAGTCAATGAGTATAAAAACTCTTAGAAATATGCCTGCCCCACTGCCTCCTCAATAGGGGTTAGGGCACCCCTCTCCATCCAGTGTCTGTGGAAGGCTTGTGTGTTCCCCTCTGGCTCAGGTATGCAGGCAGGCTTCTTCATTATGGCGAGCTAGGGAAATGTGGTTTACTTTCTTTGGTTTGTTTCTTTGTTTCCTGTGGGGATCATATGATTGGGGTGTGAGTGTGGGGACAGGGCAGAGGTGAATCTGGTAGGTGGCATCCAGGAGCTCTTCCGAGCTCACCTGCCTGGAGCCCCTAACAAGAACCACTGGAAGCTCCCCGCTGCTCCCCGGGATAGGCTTAGGTGCCTCTAATGGGGTCGACGAAGGGCTGACACGGGAGGGGACTGGCAGAGAATTTGTGACCCAGATGGAGCCTCGCCCAGAAAATCTCAGTGAAAATTCTCCCTCTGTGTTGGGCTTCAGACCCTGCCCGGCCTCTCCCAGGCTGTGGGCTGGGATCCTGGAGGTGAGGCCCCAAGGTTAGGAGGATGCACACGGGGGAGCCAGAGTGCCTGGGTTCAAATCCCAGCTCTGCCATGTGCCAAGTTATTTAATCTCTCAGCGCCTCCCCTGTTCAGTGAGGGTAATAACAGTGGCACCCACCTCAGAGTGTTGGGAGAATGTGCTCAGAATGGTCCCTGGCCCAGAGTAAATGTTCAGTAAACATCAGTTGTTATTAATATACCACCGGCCACAGCGGCCTCTGACTATCAGGGACAGCTGTTACGGCAGCCTGAATAATGCCCCTCCTCAAAGATGTCCAATGTTCCAATCCCTGGGACCTGTGCATATGTTGCCTTTCATGGCAAAAGGGACCTTGCAGGGGCGCCTGGGCAGCTCAGCTCAGGTCAAGGTCTCATGGGTGGTGGGATTGAACCCTGTGTCTGGCTCCACGCTCAGCAGGGTGTGGATCTGCTTGAGATTCTCTCCTTCTGCCCCTCCCCCCACTCTCACGAGTTCGCTCTCTCAAATGAATAGATGTATGTTTTTTTTTTTTGTAAAGGAGACTTTGCAGGTGTGATTAATTTAAGGATCTTGCGATGAGGAGAGTATCCTGGATTTTCCACGGGTGGGAAAGACACAACCAGCAATAGTCAGCTTTGAGGATGGGAGTTGGCCATCAGTCAAGAAATGCAGGCGGCTACTAGAAGCTGAAAAAGGAAATGAGATGGATTCTCTCCTAGAGCCTCCATAAAGGAACTCCACTGTGCTGACAGCTCGAGACCCATTTCCGACCTCCAGAATTGTAAGTTTAAATTTGTGTTTTAAGCCGCTAAGCTTATAGGGATTGTTATGGCAGCACAGGGGACCATACGGCAAGCGGCCCAGACCCAACACAGCAGCATCCCTGAAGGCGGGACCATGCTGAGTCACTCCACAGTGGGTAAGAAGCCTCTGTGGTGTCACCCATACTGCTTGTCCCGTGCAGGTGTGGGGAACACACTGGACCACGGAACTGAATGTCCCCCGGGCACAGGCACTGCTAGGCACTGAATATTCAAGGGCAGGAGAACTCGGGGGGGCGGGGCTCAGTGGCTTGAAAAAGGCCTCCTGGAAAAGCTGGACTCTCAAGCAGGGCCTTGAAGGATGGAAGGTGTGGAGTTTTGTGCAGGGAGGAGGAGGAGGAAGGAAAGGCATTGCTGGAGGGGGCCCAGCAAGACCAAAGTCAGGGAGGTCAACCCAGTTATTCATTCATTATTCATTCATCTGTTCAACACCCGTGCTCCAGACCCAACACCTGGATGGTAAAGTGAGACAGACCTGGTGGTGGCTCTTACGCAACTTATACTTGGGAGTGGAAGCCAATACCGCATTACAGTAAAGCATGACAACCCTAACAACGGGAGAGGTACAGGCACATCTGGGTGGGCTTCCTGGAGGAAGTGGCCCTTCAGGGATAGATAAACTGAAGGCTTGTTCTGCATCACTTCAGGCTCTGTGTGATGCTCTGTACTCAGTAGGTGCCGACTGATAGAAGTTTAGCCATGTATTTTGTTATTCCTTATCTAATTCTCTCTTAACCTGTTTTACTGCACTAAGGAGAAAGTCTCAGCTGGGTGTTAGTGTGCCTTTAGTTCTTAACTCTTGTTAATCTCCCTTTGTAAGCTAGCCTCAGGTGTGTTCTGCAAGCAGTAGGTGCTGATCTAAGTTTAGAACCAACACTGCTTGGTTTTCCTTGTTTTTATTTGTTTAATTACCTTACTTTTGTGGCAGAGGGTACTGATTTTCCACTTCTGCAAGTGGAACACAATTTCCTTTTTTAAAAATAAGGGTATTTAAGTGTCATAGAACCATGAGTGGGAGGGGGGTTCCCCCTCCTGGAGTTGAGCACTGGGGCCCAGTTGAAGACAAAGAGGGGCACCCAGGGTGCCCCGAAGCAATGGGCCTGACTGTTCCTTAGGACTTCCACTTCCTGTTCTGCAGCCCCTGACCCACATCTGCAGTGCTGGGGTGGACAAGCAGGAACTGGGATCAGAGGGTGAGCCACCGGGAGGCTGAGATTCTCCAAGCGAATTCTCATGGAGTGGCGTTGGGCTGCTCCAGGGCGAGGAGCCCAGCAGTCCATCCGCTCAGGCAGGGGCATGCTCCTGGGCTCAGTGTGCCTTTTTGGTCGGGCAGAAAAGAAGCCTGGGGAGAGGCAGGAGCCAGCCAGGGGGCAGTGAGTGGCCTGCACATCCTCCGTGTGTCATGCAAGCTGGCATGGCGGACAGGAGCTAAGTTCCCAGAGGGCTGTCTGGTGGGGCCGGAGCCAAGGGGGCACAAGGAGATGGTACTGGAGCCAAGGCACCCATGTCAGGGATCCGGACAGTGGGGAGGCCCCAGAGGACCTTTTGCATTGTACCCCCGAGGGGCCACCCATCAGGCACCATCAGGGCCAGTGCAGGCTGGCCAGAGAGAAGAGATGACCAACAGTGAGGGGACATGGCTGGGGGACGGCTGCATGATGGGACCAAGATGCCGGTCTCCCTCCTGCCCCCAACACAGTGAGGGCGTCAGGCCCTGGAGGAGTGGAGAAGGAGGGGGCCCTGGTCCCTGTCCTCTCTTCAGAATATAGGTTCTCTTTGTCCTCAGCCAGGGGCCCCAGGGGTCATTCTGGGGTGTCAGGGCTTGTGCCCAAGGTACCAAAAAAATTGATGGACTCTGCTGGAGAAGCTGTGAAGCAGCCTAGGGGAAGATCTGAAAATAGTGATAGCAAGAGATTAGGTTTCAAGTGCCTGTTTCACGAATAGAGGTTCTGCCATAATCCAGTTTCCAAAGTAAAAATATTCAATAAAAATATTATGTGTATAATAAAATGGAACTTGAGTGGCTGAGTTCGGAGGGAAAGCTAGGATTGACACAGCAATGACAATACTCTGATAACACCTGTGAGTAGCGGATGATGGGCAGGGAAGGCCAGAGTACCTGATTAAGAGGAGGGCAGTCCGGGTAGCCTTCCTGGAAGAGGTGACTTTTAAACTGAAACCCACAAGGGGATGAGGCGGCATCCTGGGAATCCTCCCAGTGACTGGTGTGTATGGTGCTGTCGATACAGAAGGGGTCCTGGGAGTACTGATGGTGTGGTCTTAAGAATTTCTCATCAGTGCAGGGATAATATTGCCTTAGATTCTGATCATTTAGGGCAGGAAAGAGATGCATGGTGGACTTTCTGCCAGTTACTCCTTGAATTATAGCCTGTCTCCCCAGCTAGAGTGTGAGTTGGATGGGCAGGGCCCAGCTCCCTCCATCCTGGGTTTCAGCCTGGCAGAGGGCCCATTTGCTGAATGAGTGATAAGGAATGGAGCGGGGGAGCGGTTGAGACAGGTGGGAGATGCTGCCAGAGAGGTACTGGCACCAGCAAGCACTTGGTAGGTGTTAGTTTGCTCTCTCCCACCTCCCCATCAGCAAAGTCTCCAGCCTGGGACCTGGTCCTTGGACTCGGCCCCCAGCGCTCTTGGGGAGCGGGGGGGGGGGGGGGGGGCCGGGGGGGGGACACCTTAGCAGCAGATATACAGGGTCAGGGCATGTCCCCAGAGGACGTGAACGGTGTTGGCCTTTTGAGATTTGCCCCCACCCCAGGGACCCCTGGGCAGGGCAGCCCCCTCTGGCCTGCTGCCCACCTCCCCAAATGCCACCCTCGTGACACACCTTCTGGGTGGTAGGTCCCTGGGCCCCAGAGCACTATCAGTATGGACCTTGGAATGACAGGGACCTAATTCCCAGCCCTTCTCCTCCTCCACTCCCCACAAAGGCCTTTATCCGGAGACCGGATTTTGAATTTTCCGCCGCAGGAGATGTCCGGGAGCCGGCCTTGCTGAAGGTCCAGCGGTCCCCTCGACCGGCCATGCCCGCACTGCCTGCCCCGCTGCCCCGGCCCAAACCCCAGCGGCCCCGGCGCACTCACCTCTCTCGGGTCCCGGGCGCAGGAAGCCGGGCCGCGGCTGAGCGCGGACCGCGGCGGGCGGGAGCGGAGGCCCGGGGGGGGGGGGGGGGGGGGGGGGGGG